>NW_009953295.1:7713755-7817082 GCF_000747805.2 Chaetura pelagica | reverse complement strand
AAAAAGGTCGCCAGCTTCATTCAGGTTCTCAACACTTACTTTGCCTGTGCAACTTTTTAAAAGCATAGTCAATTTTAAATTAGTAAGTCCATTTGAGTATAAAAGGCTGTAATGAGAAGAACTGGAATGGTACAATTACAGGAACCCTGCTCCCCATTGTCAACCTTTGTGGAACAACATTCCATTTTCTGTTCTATGGGTACTACACTAAATGTAGTCCCTTGCCTTTAATGGAAAGAAACTCACTGTTTGTCAGTCCCAGTAGAAGCAAAATTCTTGAATGAGACTAAAGTTTTATAAGAAAGAAAATAAGAACAATCACCAGTGCCAAGTCTGGTTTATCAAAGCCTTCACCCATTCCATGTGCATAGTGGACTCACTCTGTGCTTAATTATTATACTGGAGACATGTCAGATTAATCTTTCCACAGAGAAGCATTTTTCTCCTTTAAAACCAGATGGTGGTTTGAATCTTGGGTCTAAATCTGGAATGTGCTTCTAAAAAGAACAAAATTTGGTCCCACTGGCAAAGATTACTCTACTGGGAGCCACTCCTGAAAAAAAAAACTCCAAACAACAACCATGAATCAGAAATAAACTGATTGATTCCCTGTGGAAACAATCTAGTGAAAAAGTCTTAAGAACAGCATAGGTAAAGGTACTTTACATTAACCACGAGTTTCGTTTCATATATGGCTTTGGCCTACTGCTGCTATACAAAAGTTACTGCGTCCAAATATTGGATTGATTTCTGGAAGTGTCAGATAGTAGTTTTTGATAAACTATAATGAAAACCATGCACAGTTTTATTAGACTTCTGTTTCTTCAAGTTGTATCTGATAGATGATTTGAAACAAATGCCTTCAATTTGCCCTGAAAAGAGAAACTTAACTTTGCAGTGATATTTTGGCCATGGCGACCTCTTCAAAGAATGATCTCTTAACAAAAAAAATGAGTATAATTCATGCCTCATTAGCACTTCTTAGAAGACATCTTCACTCATGATTTACAATAATTTCTGCTTCAAAACTATTCTGGGAAGTCAGGAAATTTGCAAGGTAGGGATTTCTGTGCTGTACTGAGCTGAAAATCTGGGGAAGGTGGTCATTAATTTTTGGTTATGGAAGCAAAGTTTATCAGCGAAATCGTCAGATTCTTGCAGAATGTCTGCGAGTATTAATGTTTCTAGTTATCACTGTTGAGAGTCAGCATTTCCATTATGAACCTTTATTTTCTGTTTTGAAATAGAAACAGTCCCTGAAATTTCTTTCCAGGTGGAATTTTGGCATGTAAATTCTCAGTCCAATTATTTTTGTATAAATTTGAGACAAATAATTGATTATTTTTAAGTTTATGTGAGATTTTTTATTAGGGATTTTTATGGCTTCAGATGTTATACTACATTCCTTTAACAGTGCATTAATTAATGAAAAAGAATTCTTAAGTAAAAGGTAAGTTTTTACTACATCCTCTTAACCTGTGATTTTTGGTTTGGTTTGGTTTTTTTGAGTTTTTTTTTGGTGTGTGTTTATTTGTTTGCTTTTAATTAGAAAGTAGCTACAGTGTACTTCATCTTATTTAGTGTATAATATTATTTCACAGGAGCAGATTGGCTTTTTATGGACTGCCTGGCAATCTCCTGTCAGTGATCTGTAAATAACGGACTGTATTAAATGTTAAGTGTGTGAGAATAAGTTTTCAATTAAGCCTGTGCTAGGAAATGCCTTTGAAGGTAGGCTAAGCTCAGATAACATATTTCAGATATTTTTTTCAAGCTAAAATCCAGGGTATTTTATTTATTTATTTAGTTAGTTCCTCTTGATTCATCTTGCTGAAATCCATTCTCAGAGCCTATCAGAATTAAGCTTGCCTAGCTAAGCTAAGTTAATTAGTATTAACCCACACCTTCATGTGGGGAAGAAAGAGAGGTTAGCTCATGTGTGAACCAACTCAAAACCAGTCTTGAATAATTTTCTTTATTCAGATAAATTCTTTATTGTAATAGACAGTCATAGAAATTTATTTATTATCTCTAAATTTCTTTAAAACTGTTTTTCAATAAAAATAGGCATGTTCTTCAGAGTGCTCATGACACTGGTCACCAGTTCAGGATCAGATCCCCATAAATCAAAAATGCCATAATTCTATGTACTTGAGTATTCCAGCTTTATACTTGCTTGCAGTTGGATACAAAATATTTTAAGACATTAAAGAGGTAAAAAGATTTGGAAACTTATATTCCATACAGAGCTATGAAATTGACAAGTAAAATGGAGTATTGTCCTCCTTGCTGGCCACAGTTCTTTGTATGGCAAAACATTAAGTAATACCTCCACAGCATTATTGTTAGAGCGGAACCACTGGGAAGTTAACAATGCACAGAAATAAGCACTTTTCCCTTTATTGTTCACACATTAGAATCCATGAGTCTCTGAAAAGCATATTAGCTTCCTTGATGAAGAAACAGCTTCATCATTGGGTTAAAGTGATTTTTGTGTTTATAGAAACAAAGTGTATTTGTATTGGCATGTAGGTCTTTAGATACAGACTTTATGTATGCTGCAGTAGACTTTTTCCTGATCAGAGCGTTTTGTTTGCCTGTCTAATTTTTGTGCTTCATTTTAATAATGAGTGATAAGGGTAGAAGTAATGACAATGCAAATAATAACAGATCTTAATAGGAATACAACATCTTGCTTCACAAAAGTGTTTGAAAGCAAGTGTATTCAGTGAACAAATACAGTCCAATACTCGGTTTTATAGTATGTCTTTTAAATGCACCTGAATCCTTGTGAAGTTACGGAACTTCAACACAAGATGGGTCTCAAAAAGACTGGCTGGGCTCCTGCCTTTGGAGCTGATGTTGATAAGCTGTGTAGATAGAATGACCTACGAGAACAGCATTTTGAATTCCTACTGAGCAGATTCGTGCAGACACCAAACTTTACCATCAATTGAAGGTGATTCTTTTCTGGTCTAATGTCAGGGAAGTGTTTTAAAGTTTAATTATGACTCCAGCATTACTTAAGATGCTGGATTTGACTGTTCCAAATGCATTATTGCATTTGTTACCATTGTCATCATTATGGAGAGTTCAAAATCAGACCTCACACTGAGTAATCCTGTACAGGAAGATGTTGCAGCTGAATGTTTGTCTTATTCTGTGGCTGTGGGTATCAGTGTTGCCTCTTCTGCCTCTCCAACCACCCTTTTTTTCCTTGTATATGGAATTAGGATAGGCTACCATAAAAGAAAATTAAACCAACTCCCTTGGGTATAGGAAAGGCAGAGGCTGTTTTCACTAATTCAGACACTGAAAATACATTAATCCTAGAACTCTAGAAACTTCTCCTAAATTTTTTTATGAAGTTCAGTATAGTCTTCCTTTAAGTGAAATGTTTAGGTTTGTAATGCATTGTCTCAGTAGCATCATTATACCACCATTTAAGCCCTAAATGAGCATAATTTAAGCAGGTCCTCTTCCTGCTCTATTAACTGCATTCCTGAACCCTCCCTTGGCCATAGCAGCCTTACTGCAAATGAAAGAGTGAGAGAATCTTCACTGTGATTGACATCCAGAAGGGATCATCTCCCTGGGGCAGTGACTGTGGGTGACTCACTGTTATCCTTCCCTGCTCGACTGCAAATATGTATAATAATAGAGCTCTGTGAGGAGAAAGACATTCTGGCAGTGTGTTACTTGTGTCAAGCCACAGGGGTTTCAGATTTTTCTTGTGTAACCTTACAGTGATGTCTCTGAAGTGGCAAACCTTGGTGGAAATAGAATGATTCCAATGAAGTGATTCTCTCATTTGTTAAAAAAAAAAAAAAAAAAAAAAAAAAAAAAAAAGTTAGAAGAACACTGCGTGACTGGAGAGATTCAGTATTTTATGTAATTAATTCATTTAATTAATAATTGTAATGTAAAGCATGTAACTTTTTAAAAATCTGTATTAGAGTCATAGTGTTTTTTTGTAAAGTTGTATAAGAACAGGAGCATATGCAACATTACAGAGTAGGCAAATCCATTACACAGAACCTGGTTCTCAGCAGTTGTCTCAATTAAGGGAGTTTGTTGTTTCTGAGGGGATGCCATTTTAGAGATGTTCATCACAATATAACTTGTAAAGACAAAACCTTTCTGTGGCTTGGCTGTCATAGCTACTACAGCTGGACTGCTGATGGTAGAAAGATGATGAAACATTTTTCCTAAAGTCATTTTGGTTTAGTAATACTACAGAATTATAGTGATTTCATGGCCCTGCTTTAGAATAAAAGATAACTAATTGTTTTTGGATTATTGGAATACATCCTAATGCATGTATCCTGTATGAGTAATGCATTATAGTAGACCTGGAAATATCCCTTAAAATTCAAATATTTCTGAACAATTTTTAGTTTGTTTTGTCTGGGTTTTGTTGTTGTTTTTGTTTGTTGTTTTTGGGGGGATTTGTTTGTTTGTTTTAATATTAGTTAATTTATGTGTAGCCTAGGAAATTTAGCTGTTACTTTACTCTTAATTTAGACCTTGGAGTGGAGTAATTCTCATCTAACTTTAGGGGTCAATTAAGTGTCCTAAACAGCTGATGAGAAGAGATGGAGAACTGCTGAGGTCTTATCCTAGGAAATGTACGGCAGTGTAAGTGGGAACACTTATCCCTGACAGCTGCCTGTCTTTATTTTGCCTGAGAGGGGAGTAGGGGTAAGGGCTAGTGTCTACACAATTGCCTTGAGCAACATCTTAAGTTGAGGTCAGAATCCCTCTTCAAATGTACAGAAATCAGGGGACTGGTTTTAAAAGTGCAGATTTCAAACATAAGGAATATTTTTCTCTCCTTTTCTGATGCTTGGTGTTGTGGTGGTTTTGTTGGGGTTTTGTTCATTTGTTTGTTTTGTTTTTTCCTGAATGCAGAGAGTTTAATTTTTAAATGTTTCTTAGAATTTTCAAAGCTACAAACTTCTCAAAATTAAACCTGAGGGGTGTAGTATCATCACAAACATTGGGGGCTAAGTTTTTAAGAAAAATATATTAAATATCCCACAAATCATTGTGAAATTGTGAAGCCTGTCTGTACGGGTAGACAGAGAGAGCTTTTTTCATTGATCATAAAACTGATATTATTTTTGTTCTCATTGCTGTCATTCTTACTGATACTAGAGATGTTCTCATTGCTAGAAGTAATGCATCATTGCAGACCTTATTGAGTTTAAGGGTGGTTCTCTTTTTTGTGACTGATTCTGTAAGAGATCTCTTGTAAAGAAATGCCCTTTATGTGATCAGGCTTTTGTTTGTTTCTTAATTGATTGGGGAATTTTTTTTTCTTGGTCAAGCCTTGTGTCAAGTTCAGAAAATATGTTTTGCAACCTTTAAAAGCTCACTAGAGCTGAAATGTTACAAGATAAGTGTGTTTAAGAGTTTTTTTGTCTGGCTTGCTGTATAAAACATTGTCTTTTATCTGTTCATAGCACATTCTTCTTTCACAGAATGTTAGGGGTTGGAAGGGATGTCTGGAGATTGAGTTCAACCCCTCTGCCAGAGCAGGACCACCACAGAATCTAGGGCAGGTCACTCAGAAACACATCCAAACAGGTCTTGAAAGTCTCCAGAGAAGGAGAGTCCACAGTGTCTCTGGGGAGACTATTCCAGTGCTCTGTAAATGTTACAGTAAAGAAGTTCTTCATGTTGAGGTGCAACTTCCTGTGCTCTAGTTTGCATCCATTGCCCCTCATCCTATCACAGGGCACAACTGAAAAGAGATTGGCCCCTCTGTCTTGACACCTACCCTTCAGATATTTATATACATTAATAAGATCCCTTCTCAGTCTTCTCTAAACAGCCCCAGGTCTCTCCGCCTTTCCTCATAAGACAGGTGTTCCAGTCCCTTAATCATCCTCATAGTTCAGCTCTCTCAAGTAAGTCCCTGTTCCTCTTGAACTGGAGAGCCCAGGACTTGACACAGTACTCCAGGTGGGGTCTCATTAGGGCAGAGTAGAGGGGGAAGAGAACCTCCCTCAACCTGCTGGAATCTAAAGGTAATTAGGCAAGTACGTTAAATATATTTTCAGTATGGTGTGTGTCACGGGCCGGTATCGGGGGCTACCCTGTAGATTTTATGAAGGGAAAGGGCAATCTAAATCTGAGTGTTGTGTATCTCTGCCATTTTGTGTTGTGTTTTTTGGTGTTTTTTTTTAAAAATAACCCTAGTAACTGCTGACTTGAACTATGAAAAGAAAGTTGGCATGCAAAAATGAAGTCAAACAATGTCATGGTTTTGTAAAAATAAAAATAAAAATATTAAGGTGGGCCAAATCATGTTTCTTTGTATAGTTTTCCTGTCCTTACTGAGAAGGAAAAGTGGCTTTCGCCAAGAAATATTTAGTAATTGGGGTGTGATAGAAGACTGGATGGTTCTTTTCTTATCCTGTATTGCAGTTCTTGATGGAAGGTAGGAAGGGCTCATTTGGCAGTGGTTGTGCTATGCTAATTTTTGTTTATTTCTGGAGGTGGAGGCAAGATTGCTCATTTCTTTAATACTGCTGTAGTTGTCTTTTTTGCTGTGCTAATCTTTAAATCATTATTCCCTTATGGCACTGTATGTGGAACATGAAATTAATAACTTAATATGCTTCCGTATCCTTTTTTTGCCTTTGTACTCAGAAAAAAAAATAATAAAATATTTTTTATGCGTTCATACTTAATTTTGTTGTAGATTTACATTAGCAGAATTTTGTAGAGGGTTTCTCTGCTTCCAGGGTTGAAATTTGCTGTTCCCCTGAATGAAAATGACATTGGATTCCTTCATGTGTTTGCAGAAAACAAGTAAAGAATGGGTTGTTAAATATGAACACAGACAGTTTCCACTCTTATTTATTAACTTTAAGACATGAGTGCATGACCTGCTTTACATGGTAATGGAGTTAATTAAGAATTTGCTTATTAAATGTAAATCATTCGTTCCCATTAGGTGTTTGTAATTTCTTTTCATTTATGCAGAGTCTCTACAGCATTGTAAACAAGTGAAAAGGGGGGGGGGGACGACAGAAAGCTTTTAAGGTAATGATATCCTACTTTTTGTAGAGTGTAATTCTGCTCAAAGAATGTTACAAATAAACAAATATTTAGTTGCAAGGAATGCACATCATAGCTAAGGAGCTACATAAATAAAATTTCAACCCACTTTTCCAATAATGGAAATAATGAAATTGTTCTGGACAAGCCAATTCTTTAGGAGAAAGCTGTAGTCTTCTTCTCTGGAGACTCTGGATGTGTTTCTGAGTGACCTGCCCTAGATTCTGTGGTGGTCCTTCTCTGGCAGGGGGGAACTTGATCTCCAGAGGTCCCTTCCAGCCCCTATGATTCTGATTCTATGATTTAGAGTACTGCCATTGCTTCATTGGTGACAGCTGTCTGGCTGCTTGGTTGGCAGTATGCATCAATGTAAGATGGAAGTGAAGAACACCATTTCCAGCTGAAGCTGGGAAATTATTCTCTGGCCAAACTGGTGTGGAAGCTGCTCTGCTGCTGAACTTTGGGGATTGTGGTGCAGTGGAGGCCAGTTTTATTTATTTTATTTTAATTTTTTTATTTTTATTTAATTTTTTTTTTATTTTGTAAGGATGCTCTGGGAGAGTCACCAGTGCTCAGGAAATCAGTTTGAAAGCATTGTCTCTAGTCTTACCATGGGACATGCTGGTGGTCTATACTGTGTCATTCTGAATCTGAAAGGTGACTGCTACTATTGCCTTGCCTTTCCTTTGGCACAGAATTTAAATGAAATTATGCATGTATTTGCTTTTATGCTCTGTTTATGTCCAATATGTGCTATTTTCCAAGTTGTAACATAGCCGGGTACTACCTGATGTATGAGATTGAAGAAGTGCCTGCTGTGGTTTGCTATCTGTACATTTCTCTTAGGTTGAAGCGCTTTTTGAATATTTTGTTTTCCCCATTGGTATATTTTCACTGTGCATTTCAAACATTGATGAACAATAGCTCTGATTACTCCACACAGGCTGTGTCCCTTCAGAATGTATTATCTCAACAGGGACTCTGAGTGAAAAGAAAGCTATTTCCTTGTTTTCTAGCAATAAGTCAATGGACTCTTAAGAGGACAAGCTTTGCCACAGATGCAATTCTTAGACTATGAGCAAGCAGAAGATAAAAGAGATCAAAAGCTTCAAATTCTGGTGAGGGGGAAAAAGCTCCTGTTAGCAAGGGGCCAAAAGCTATAGCAACACAACTATTCTCTAAGAAGTGAAAACTTAAAAGGAACTTTAAAAATGTGTATCAAACAAAATCTAGTGTATGCTCTCCGTGGACAAAGGAGCATATGCAGGCTCACCACTTTCTATCTCTCAGTGAAAGGTAAACAAAAGTCTTGTTTGATTGGTCTCTTTTGTATTCGCCTAGTTACTTAGAAGACAGTGGGGGAAGGAGTAGCTTAGAAGCTGGAAGGACTGTGCTCACCAAAAGTGCTTATATTGTTCAGGCATCTGAGCTTGAACTGCTGGGGTGAATTAGTATATAAAATACTGCTTTGCAACAACTTATGTTTTATTAGAGAATTGTATTTCATTTGATTACAGTTCTGTTTTTAAGGATTCACAACTTTAGCTGACCTAAACAGCAGCTGAAACTGAGGGAGACCACTAAATTATCCCTGATACTGAAGCAGTATTCAGGCTGTCGTTTGAAGTATCTCATATTTCTTTCTTGCTGTACATAAAAGCATTTATTGCAGAGGACTTTGAGGTTTGTTACATTAACAAACACATTAAGTACTGAAGATGAACTCTTATCTTCCTAAAAATGTAAAAGTAATTATGTAATTCATTTACATTTAGATATGCAATCATATATAATTTGTGAGTCCTTATAGTCTTCTGTGCCTTTTGTACAAAAGCAGGTGGTTGTTACATACACCCAGGAGATGCAGCTCTCATCAGTGGAATAGATGCTGGAATTCTCACACCATTCTTGTAGGCAGCATTAGGAATAAAATCTTTTAGTGCAACGATGGCACAGAAGAATTATATGATTGTGACATTTTGTTCTCCCAAATTTTAGTTACAGTCTTGTCTTCTTGGGGAGCAGTATTGCCAGGTAATTTTCCGTTCTGTGCAAGGAAACTACTGTGCCTCTGAGGTCCTAAATTTGGAGGGAGAATTCTCAATAAATTGCCTTTTCCCATTGAGGGAAAATTGCAGAGTTTAGAAAATTATAGTTAATTGTGGAAGGAGATTTTGTCTCCAACATAGATATATATAAAGAGAAATTTACCAGAGGTTTCACAAGAACTTCTGCATGTTGTACACAGAGTGGCCATAAAATACTCTATACCCATTATGCCTTTTTTTTAAAATCTTTTCTCTGTTTGAACTGCAATAGGTGATACTACAATTTTTGCAACCATTTCCTCTTCCTTACATAAAATATATTTTATAGCTCTGTATCTTCTGAAACACTTGTAAAGCCTATGCAAATACAGATACACCAAGCATACCAAGAGTCTGAGTAGAACTTGGCAAGGAAATGTAAGATATTTTTTTTCCACTCTCAGAATATACATGTGTTCACCTACACCAGATTGCATTATTGTATGAGACTGAGTATCTCTTTCTCAGATCACAACATATTTTGTTGGTCAGAGATTCAGCATTAATAGAATGATAGAATGACAAATCCCTAAACTGGTTTTTTATTTGATTTTTTTTTTTATTAATTTTATTCCACTCAAATAGCACTGGACAAATTAAGCTGCTGCTTGAGGTCCTTTTCTGTTACTTCAGATTTGGCATGCTTCACGTTGTACTACCACAGTTGCAAACTGTTCATTAAACCTTCATAAACATAGTCAGACCTTTTATAAGTCTCACCAAAGACTCTCACATCACCAGAAAGGAAAGTGATCTTTTTTTTTTCCAGTTCTAATATCTGTGTGCTTTATACAGTAGTAATCCTTTAATAAAAATAAAAATGCAATAGCTTGGTGAAGTAATACAGAACACATAACTTTTGTGGTTTATCTGTCTGCTTAGCCTTATTGATCTAATTACAGATTAATTATCCACATGGGTGCACTGGTCTTCTATACAGTATGTAAATCCATTTAAATCTGCATTCCTCTAAAATCTTTGCAGAAAAAAAAAATGCTCATGAGTCAAATGTCTCACTGGTATTCATGGTCCAGAAATTCTTAAGTTCATTAATTACCTTGGCTGAGCATCCCGCGTGGAACAGTTTCGTTATGGTGATCAGCAAACAGTGCCCTTTATTAATCCTACTTTATCCAAATTAACTGACTTGGGAATTTGAGCCTTAGACTTTCCAGTCTTTATCTTAGGCTTCAGAGTGTATAATATACACGACTGAGAGGATGGACTTGCAGTGTCCTTCACTAGGTTTCATATTACTTTTAACATCATCTGGATAAATATAGACTGGAACCTTCCTTACCTAACAGTACAGGAGAAGGGCTGCTCTATTTTAAGTTGCCTAATACTTGTTTCAATCTCTTGTATTTTGGGATCTCTCCACCTATTAATAAACATTTTGTTCACTTTTCTCTATGTCATGTCCTTTCCACGTGTCTCACAAAAAGATCTTAATAGTAACATTGAGGCTTGGTTATTCTTTTTAATTTTAGTCCATTTTCTTTTCCTTTAATAGGAGGAATATATTCTATGGCTTTAATCAAGATTTAAGATGGTTTTATGTAATACACAACATTCAGCAGCAGTTCCTTTTATGCCTCTTCAGTACCTACTAGCTTCTTACCTACCTTCAGTACCTTGTTGCCCATTATTGAATTGTCTTTGAATCAGAAGATATTCCTTCTCATGTCATTTTGAGTCAGGTTCTTCAAATTTGGCTAGGAGAAAAGCTACTGTATTAAAACTGCCATTTTGAAATAACGTTTGCTGTATTAATGTCTTTCTTTTTGATGGTAAAAAAAAAAAAGAATTTACTGAAATTCTGACATACTTTTTCATTTCTGTTTTGCTTTTGTGTGTGGTCACTGGAGTAAGCTGTCCTCTAGTAGCATTACATATGGTTTTGGGCTATGGTACTGGAGAGGATTAGTTGGAGCATCGCAAAACAGAGCCAGGGACAGAAGGAACAGTTAAGCAACATAGATAATCAGGTCTCATGCCTGGACTTTCTCCCTAGCTCACCCCAACTTTTCTACTCTCTTCACCATGGCTATAGCATTAGTGTTTTGTCTATGGAGTTATAAAATTGCATATGATTATCCTTGGCTTCTGTACACTTTCCCACTGGGCTGCTCTACCTCCTAGGTGCATTTGATTTTAACTTAACTGTTGTGGGGACACAGGCTACAGCTGTCCTCTGTTTCCTCCAGTATTTCAGTGTTGCAGATGTTCTTTTCATGCTTTTTGTTCAAGTCTTCAATTCACTACTGTTTTCATCAGCTGTGTAGTTTGTTAGCCTATTATATGTCTTATCTTCAATGTCCAAAGGCATTGTTTAACTTTTAGTACAGTTCCTGGGTTGTTACAATGCTACTGTTTGTATTTTCCAGGCTGGAGAGTTTTGTATCTGTTGCTTAAATCATGTAATGACTTATACATGCCTTTTATACAGTGGCGATTCTTGCAGTTTCAGTGGGGACAGTCACAGGGTACTTAGTTATGGAGTGACAAAATATTGCTACAAGTTTATCAGTAAGCAGCATTTTTTATTTTGTTGCTTCAAATACTAGAGGCACTTCTACTGTGTTTTTATTTCTTTATCTGCAGTTGTATATTTTTAGTCCAATACATGAGTACTCCCCTGAGTGGCTAATGTTTTTGAAACACTGCAGTGGGGTTGCGGTGAGATAGATGGGTGTTAAGCCTAACCAGATGGAGAAGACTGTAGTTGTCCCACTAATTTCAGGAGGGCCATGACTGAACCCCTGAATGTTAGTGGGTCAGTGAAATGATGCGGCATACCCCTGCCCTTTGCCATTTATCAACTGCACATTCGCTACAGTACTTACAGTCCAGTGAACTGGGTCAGTACCCAGGGTGTGGGTAAGTGGCTGGTGTAGTTGTTGCCAAGAAAACTGGAAGTCCCAATCTTTTCTCCTTACTCTTTTGTACCCCAGTGCCAATTCTAGCCATTTCCCTTGTGTCAGTTTCTGCAGTAAGACAATTCATCTTACTAGTCTGGCAGGAAGATAGTCAGGTTTTCTTCTGCATTTCTCTGTCAGATTAGTAAAATGCATTGGCTTGCCAAGGGATCTGATGACAGCTTACTTTCCATACTGACAACTGTCTGAGAAGAGAGCTCTGCAGACAAACCGTATACCATCTCTGAAGCAAGCTTCCCCACAATCCAATTTATTCGCAAGAGCTCATAAGCTGAATTTTGGGGAACACAGGCTGGATGTAAGTAGAGGCCAGACAGTGGTCTGCAAGATCCTTGGTTTGAGTCTGGAGTTTCCCACTGAAATTTCCCTTGTGGAGTGAAATCACTTACTTTGGGCAGTTGGACAGTCAGAAAAAGATGTCTCATTCATCTTGATTTGAAGTTCAGCCCCCAGAGGTAGCTGTGATATCTTTTGTTGGTACAGTTCTATGCTGCTTAAAGCCAAGGGCTGTAGGTGCTACAACACAATTAATTTAGGCAATAACTTTGGAGGGTCTTTACAGAAGAGAATTACTACAGTGTTGCCTGTCTTTCCTGGAATCTGGTGTAGTGCAAAGAAAGTTAGGCTGACTCTAGGTGGACCTAATTTTAGAGTTGCTTGGAGGAAGAGATTGTTCTGTCTACTGCTACAGAATAATTCCAAGATGATTAAGGACATTGTCTATACAGTTTGGGGGCTGGCAATGAATGCCTGTTCTTCAGCAATGACAAGAATAAAGAGCAATATATTTGCTTCAGAAAAAAAAAAAAAAAGCAAAAAACACAATAGGATTTTAAAAAATATTATTTTGAAGGAAATAACATATTTAATTTTATATTTGTCTTCTAATAGACACTTATAGAGAACTGGGATTCTCCATGAGGGACTCTGTTTTTTGTTCCAAATGTACACTCCTATCCCTTATTCTCTCCAGAGTGAAGAGCTGTCTCTGCATGCTGCTGTGATCTATTGGTACTGATCTAGTGGAGGGTACTGCTAGGTACAGGGCATCTGTGTCCTTAGGCATACACATGAGAAATGATTATAGAAGGCGCACTGTGTAGGACCATCTTCTTCATGTGGTCTTTAGTCAAGCTGAATTTGAAAATGGGAGGAAACTGAGCCTCTAGGGTGTCTCTCGTTTCCAACTCCTGCATTGGCACATAAAAAAATATACTTCATGAATTAAGAGCCCAGACCAAGGCCAGTTTCCTCCTTTTGTTGAGAAGTGCTGGTAGGTACTGATATGAGCCAGATGAGGAATTTTGTGTAGGTCATGGACATGCCAAGTTGCTGGCACATAGATGATGGTGTGGGGATGAGACCAGCCTAGGAGGATTTTACTGGGTGAGGATAAGTTCTGTCCCCCAGGGTATATCAACCTACGTATACTCTGCCCATGGTCTGAAGACGCTCCAGGAGCCTGAAGTGGAAATATTCTAGTCCCTTGTAGTGCTGTAACTGAGACCCTGTTCAGGAATAAATCTACCATGGAAATGGCCAAAGGGAACAAAAAGCACATTGCTGAAACAGAAATTTTTATGGCTTTGAAGGAAAGTGTTTCTTACAAGTTTTCATAAGAGACATTTCCACAGACAGGGTGGACTGAGTGAAGACTGTCCATTTGAGAGGTTTCAGACAACCAAATTCCAGAGCTGAAGACTATTTCACCTGGATGGTCACCAAGCTGACAGTCTAAATCTGATTTCTGGGAAAGGAGACTTTCAACAGAAACACTTACTTTGCCTTTTGTGAGAGGACAAGACTTTCCTAAATGCTGAAAGTACTGTTCTGGTTTCCTAGTCTTGGTAGAATCAAATCTCTTTAGAATAAAACTAACAGTGTTTTCATTTAAGGATGATGTAATGAGTACCATGAAACTTCAACAAACATCTTGCCACACATCTTACTTGTAATCCAAAAAGATCACTTTTTCTCATTGGAATGAGATTACCATTTTTCTAATTTTAGGTGACATCAACTTTTGGAACAGAGCTAATTTATCCAGAAAAAAAATAATGTTTTATTGTTTTACAGAAATACAGGCTTTATATTTTCTTTTGTTAATTTATCAGCAAAGATCCCATTGTTTTTTTTACTGATGATAAATTACTTTTTTATGGAGTGCCGAGTCATAGTAATTTCCTTGTTCCAATTTCATTAACTTCCTGGTAGTATTGTCTAGAGCAACCAGATGCTGATGTGTAATCCAACTGTTTCCCTAGTGTGTGGGAAGCAGTAAACTTTTTGTTTATCTCGTAAACAGTTATAGCTATATATCTTTAGCCCTTTCTTTCCCATGGCAAGATGAAGTTTGGCAGAAACTGTGTTCTTATTGGCATCATGTAGTGCCTAAAAAGAGAGACAAAAACATGCTAGACCTATGTCATTAGTCTGGTTCACAGAAGTTGATGGGCTTTGTTTTGGTTTTAAATCTGGCTGAGTTATGTTCTTTTTGCATATAATCTATTAATGAACAGTCTCTGAGAAGCTGGCACTTTACAGTTGATCATAAAATTAATTGTATTTTTCTAGTACCTTACCAAAAATCTTCTACAGAAGGGGAATATTGGCATTTAAAACTGATGTAAAAATGTTAATCAAGATATAGAAGAGAGACCTTTTTTTTTTTTTTAATTCTCACAAATATCTAGCAATTGTGAAGTCAAAAATAACAAGTTCATAAATTTAAGTGACTGCAGTAAGAAATAGTCACAGATTTTGCATTTATTGCAAATATTTACTGTTAAAAGAAGTGATTTTGCTAAATATCAACCTGTGTTTGGGTACATGCATGAATTTTATAACAAGTCTATTAAGAACTGTTTCAGATTAGCACTTTTGGTTTTGAACATTCTTTAAAAAAATTTCAGGAGGGTTTTTTGCTCAGTCTTGAAAGAGTTTGAAGTCTTCAATTACTGTTTTAATGGTGTAGCCAGTAATATCAGGGCCATAATCAATGAACTATGCATAATTTTCATAAGTTGCTTAAACATTTTGGGATGAAATATCTTTGTTTTCCTTAAAACTAGTTCAAAATACATCAACATCTGACATTCTGTCCAAGTCATTCTGTCAAAGCTGGATATTTTTAGCAACAGCAAATATGAGTAACTATGAGCAACTATTGCAACAAGATGTGTTTTCATTTTCAAAGTGCTGAAATGGATACTTGAGAGGGGAAAAAAGTAATACATCATTTCTGGTTTGGAATTTCTTTGCTTTATGTACTTTGAGAAAGCTTTTATGAAAGACCATGCTGATAACAGTTTGATAGTGCTGCTTTCACTGAGGTATCCTTAGTTGAGAATATTTGAACTGAGTTATAATTGGAAATATATTTTTTTTTAATTTTTAGACCTGCTAATAATGATTTTTGGAATTTGGATCAGAACAATTTGAATTTGAATTCCTGAACTATATTTGCAGGACTGGCATTATCTTACTCTGTAGTTGTGAAGCGCCCCTTTGCTTTATTTTAGCTGGCTTGGAAATAGGCACTCTAATCTTTGCTTACATGACCAGATTGAGTTTGGCATTCAGGCTGATTTTTACAGACTGTGGCACATTTATAGTGTTTCTTTTAGATGCAGCAAGATTGTGAAGTTGGCTGTGACTATATATAACTATATATGCAGTATAACCATTTGCAAATCTAGATCAGTACTGAGGCATATTTAAATCAGGCACTGAAACACTTCCATTTTGGGTGCCCATGTGGTAGGCCAGAATTGGACACCTAGAATTCCTATACAAGGTGCAGGGAGATTCAAGTGCCTTAGAAAGATAACTGTGCTTATGCAGTAAGGCTTCCATTTCTGGCAACTATGAAATGGGAATGGGAAGGAAGAGAAAGAATGGTCATCTGCATGAAAGGCCACCTTGGAAGAACGTAAATGGACTTTGCAGCTTGGGAGTTCTTCGCAATTTCATTTAGATTTAGCCTCTGAGTGTCTGATGGCTTTGCAGAAGGCTTTCAGAAGTATAAATTAGAAAATAGTAAGTACAATGAAGCCTTTCTCTTCTATTGCTTGTTTCTGGTCTGTAGGTTGGCATCTCCATCAACTTGGGGCCCAGAGTTCAGAAATTACTGCTGGGGGGTGTCAACCACATATGACTACTGGAAATAGCAGAAAAGAATTTAAACAATTTTTTTCTTAAGTTTGTAGGTTTTTAATGACTTTTAAAATTGTAGCCAGTACTACAGGATTCTTTGAAGAATCCCCAGAGCAGTGACTGAGCAGTGGAACTCCCCTATCCCACCCAACTACTTTTATTTCCAGGATATAGATCCACCCTTCTTGGCTCTCCTTCTGATACTCTGAAATTCAGGATTTGTGCTGCAAAACAGGCTGAGAAACCCGATAGTGCTCTTCTTGCCCTGTTAAGTTTAACTATCCTGACAGTTAGGTGGCAGCTCAATATGAATTTGCTATTTTATACCCAGGTCTTTGCATTGGCCCGTATTTTGCTTTAGATGCCTGCATCCTCACTTAGACCTCACCCTTAGTTTTGTCTACAAAGTGCAGTAAATTGGCCTACAGAAATTCTGGATATTATTATTATTATTATTATTATGTAGGTTCAAAATTTTTTGCTGGCAAAGTTGTTATTAGTTTGGTTCGTAAACTGTCTGCCAGAATGGACATAGTCAATGGAAGTTTTTACTATTGTTTCTTTTTGTTCCAACAATGAATACTAACCAGAGACATTTGATTTAAAGTTTTAATAATACTTGGGGTTGAATTTTTCATTTAAAACATTTATTTATAGGAAAAAAATGCTTCTGAGTCTCATAAAAGCAGTAGTCATGAACATCAGAGTTACATGAACCAATGCTTTTATTCAACTCTAACTATTTTTATCAATGTTATTTATGCACTTACTTGCAGTGCACTTGGTGAAAAATGTGAGTTATAACTTAAAAGTAACAGCAATAGAGATAAAAATATTTTAATTCTGACAGTAAACATTTTACTGGAAGAAAAATGCATATTACTTACATTGAAAAGAATTACTACATTAGGTGCAGATCTTTCCATTTTGCTACTTGAAGGTAAAATTAGGAGACTCACATGTTGTAATATCTAATATGTCAATATTTTTCCACAAATTTTATTAACATTGACTGAATCAGACTTTGTTTTTTTAATCAGATTAGCATTACATGTATTTTCAAGATTTCCAACATTGGGACAGCTGGTATCCACTTCTCATCTGTATTTTTTTTTT
Organism: Chaetura pelagica; assembly: GCF_000747805.2. Classification (NCBI taxonomy): domain Eukaryota; kingdom Metazoa; phylum Chordata; class Aves; order Apodiformes; family Apodidae; genus Chaetura; species Chaetura pelagica. The sequence continues at coordinate 7,799,717 of NW_009953295.1, read as the reverse complement.
TTCTTTTTAATAATAACTTTGTATTATGAAAAACATAACTGAAAATAAGAAATAATTGCTTTATTAAAATAGTCATACAGCTACTGCTTAACAATTCAGTCCTGTAGGAAGTTATTTTAAAATGCATTGTACTCATTTAATGGTGTTCCACCTGTGAATCTGATTAAAGCCAATGGAACTGCAAATCTGAGTGTTTTTGAAATGTTTGTATGCACAATACCTCCCACTTACAGGAATATTGTCACTCTGACTGTAAGAAATTATGGTTTTGATAAAAGAAACAAGTTCAATGTGTGGAGTAAATGAGACATCTCCTAGTCATCTTTTTTGCTAAATGCCTAAGTAGGGCTTACTTCAGGTGTATTAGCTTGAAAATATTTATGTATTCTCTCTTTCAATATAGTAATGCTCTTGTACACATTGATTTGTATGCCTCCATCTCATCTGATGTGGTGGTGAAGTTTAGCATCTCTTCCAGTGCTTGTGGTGAGTATGGAGGGAAATGAAGTGGTTTGAGCCTGGTCTTTGTGAGGGAACACAAAGACTGGGGGAGCTGAAGGGGAAGGTGAAGACATTACTGGATTGAATGGATCTGCTCAAAGTTTTGAATGCATGGAATATAAAGGCAATTTTTTTGTTTGTTTCTGTTGGCTCATCATACTAGAATTGAATAAAAAAAATTAAGTTCACTGGAGCCACTTTGCGTTTCCCAGTGAGTTGCCTTTTTAAAAAAAAAACACAAAAAACCAAAATCAACAAACAAACACCAGAAAAACAAAACAAAACAAAAACTCCAATAAAACAAAACAAAATTGTGACATAAAAAGTTGTTTTGCCAACAAAAGGGCATCAGATTAGAAGGTCATAATGCAGCTGAGGAATGGAACTCAGAAAATGCCCCTGCCCCTTGCTGAAGAGCAATATTTTTAATTGCCTCTCCTGCTATAAAATTCTTGTGTCTGAGGAAAGCTGGAAGAGGTAGAAGTAGTGTTTTATTCTGTCTTCAAGCAGTGGGTGCCAGCAAGGGTAGAAGACAGCCAGAAGTATGTTTTTTTGTTTTTAGACTTTCTTTTTTGACACCAGCTGGCACTGAAGCACTTGATGTGTTTAACAGGCAGGAAGGATAGCTATGAAAAGGTTTAAAATAAGTTTGAAGAGTACTGAAATCTGTGTAAAAACTAAACATATGAAAGATGTTTCTATATTTGATAGGAACTGTAGAGATGAAAAGCCGAGCATTTTGGACTGTTTGGAGGTTGAGCATCCTCAATTTTGAGAGTCTGAATCTTTGGTGATAGGCCAGATTTAACTGCAATCTGGAACAAAATTCTCTCGAAAATGTGCTGTTAAGATATCCAGAATTAACCCTTGGCAAAGCAACCACAGTTACATTCCTTGTTCATCTTGGGACATGTTTATGACTTACAGGTGTGCTTCTCTTGTTTTTTCATAATACTTGTTCACTGCTCTTACACAAATATGAATTTTATAATTTATACGTGTGGGTAAGATTTATGCTTGCTTTGTTTTGATGTCTTCAAATGCTGTGGAAAGTCTGTGCAAATTCACACATAGAGAAGGACCTTTTTAACAGTTTTTTTGGACCTTGAATCGTTTGCTGTTGCTCTGCACTGTCTAGCCTTTCCCTTTTGGAAAATGAGTATGAGAAGGTAGTTCTATAAATCTGAATAGAAATTGTCTCAAGTGGCTATTCCATCTTGGATGTGTTATAGTCTGGCTTTTAGATTTCATCTGGTGTTGAGGTTTTTTGTGTCTCTAACACAGCTACTTGAAAATTCTGACCCTTGTACATGTGCTAGATCTCTCAGCTGCTGACATGAGGGAAAATTCAATTTTTCGTTTGAGTAATTTTCATATGTACATTCAACTGCAAGTGTGCAGGAGACTTAAGACTGTGCTTGGAGATATTTTGTTTGGCAATAACATATAACATGCATACATATAAACTGAGGTTTACTTTTGTGCCAAAATAAGACATGACATAGTTCATATCAGAGGTAGTTCCAGAATTCCAGGAAAACAAAGTAATATTTTTTCTGAAAATCTCATTATCAGGTGTAGAACTGTCTCTCCACTTTTTCTTTCTTTATTTTTTTTTAAATACAAACAGTATTTTTTTAATGCAGTCTGTCACTAGAGAATCACATGTAAAACTTGTCAGATAGGCATGAAATGTGTAGAAATTTGGTGGTGAGCTGGACCAATAAAACACTCCAACAGATTTTGAGCAACACTGGCAGCTTAACTGAAAAGGTTAATGTTTAACTGATTTATATTTTTATTTTTTTAATTTTTCAGTAGCTGAAAGCAGGATATGCAACGTGCTAACTTGTATAAGCAATGTGTATGAAAGAACAGCAGGTGTACAGGTAAGTAACTTTTACTGTTATTTGAGAAGTTATTTGATAGTGACGGGTAATTCTGTACTGTCAGCTCATCAGCGGGAGATTTGAAATGTCATCCTATCTCTTGCATTTCTCACAAAATGCAAAATAAGCATTCACTTACTAAAGAACAGCTGAACAATTTCAATATTATGTAGAATAAACTATTAAAAAAGTTAATAAGGGCAATTAAGCTAATCAGTCATCAGAATTTACAAGCCTTACTTTTCAAAAGGAAAAAATAACAGGATGGTAATTATTGTATTTTTAGAGTGCTTATGTTGATTTTTGTTGTTGATGCTTTGTGGTTTTTTGTTTTTCTGATTCTTCTAAGTGTGACCTGATTTAACTTGCAGAAGAGACATTCAGACAAAAGGCATATTTCAGGAAAAAAGTTATTCCTCCCCATTACTTTCAGCTATTAAGTAATAAGATTTGGAGCAAATATGGACTACCATCAGCTATGCCCACAGAACTGTAGATATCAGTGGTTTTATGGGCAGCTAAGAATATCTGTTAAAAACCTGGCTAAGACTATACCTTACCCTTTTGACTATTGATCAATGAGTGATATGAAAACAAACTGACAAATAATGGAGGGTTTTGTGTTTGGTTTTTTGTAGGCATCTTTAATTAAACTAGGTTTTTGGAGACTTCTGTTTTTTTCATATTAGGCACTGAGTGTCTTTCTTATGTTATGGAAGAAAGGCTTGTGATGCACGAGCAAAGTGAAGATTTGATGTTTCAATCTTTCTGATTTAACTTTTCTTGCATGCTTATTTGCATTGTTTTATGAGATTGCAGCCATCTTGGTCCCCTTGGGTAGTATCACTATAGTGTCCTGGAAAAATCTGTAACTGGTTTAGGGAGAAGAATGTTGGAGAATGTTTCAAGGGATTTGGAACAATACATTAATTAATGGAGGGAAAGCAAGAGAGTATACTTGGCATAAAAATGTGCACACAATATATTTGGTAAATGGTATAATGCATTTGTGTAAAGTTTTAAGTAATGGTATTTGGCACTATAGTTTCCAGAACTTCAGAGGAAACACAAAAAGAGAAAATTACCACTTTTTGACGAGGAAGGGAGTTTGGACTTTGATTAACAGTGAACTAAAGGAGGATAATAGGTGTGAATTGAAACTAATTGGTGTTTCAGATCATTGAACTGCTTGAAAATAAAGTGTGGCGAGAACTGCAGAAGTTAAGTCTCTCTTAAATGCCTAATTAAGCACAGTTCTGTCCTACAGGGGAGAGAAAAAATGTTATGTCACTTGCTGCTTTGTACTCAACTGACTGATTTAAATGGGCAGTCAGTTAGAAGATTTACCTTCTGTGTGGTAAAGTTCTTCTGATTAGGCTGATCTACTGGTCCAAGAAGGGGTGATGCCCTGAGGCATATAGCTATAGGCATAAAGATGGGCATAGGTTGTCCAGAAAATATTGTGTAAATCAAAATGAGCTGGTGGTTGGCACAACTGATGAGCATTTTCGAGTGTGTAATTAATGTGGGTGCAGAAGTCCTGTATCTGGATGTCAGGTCATACTCTGTGGCCTGATTTAAGCACACACACGTGAGCTAGAGTTTAAAACATATTAAAAATGAATTTTTCACTGGAGAAATATCCATAATATGTATGGAAGAACCTCCCTTCTACTCTTGAAAAAAGGGTTGGCAGTTGATTAAACTTGTGTAAAATAAATTAGATAATTTTACATGTAAGATCCTTTGCTTTCCAACAAACTATTGCGTTCACTGGCCACAGTCCAACAGTGAAAACAAAATGTGCAGAATAAACAGTGACTGTAGCAGGTGGAGGTAATGCCTTATACACAAATGCTGTTTTGTGTAGTGTAACCTGGGGTCAATTTAGCAGACAATTTTGTACTTAGAAAAATCATGGTTTATGCAGAAAAGAACCACGAATAATGAATTGTCTACATCTGAAAATACCACACTAGATCTGAAACACATGTCCTGCCACATTGTCTTATGATTTCAAAAGCAGAGGAAGGAAGAGAGATTATTAAATTTAATTTCACTCCCTCATATCACTTTAAAACAGATGTTTAAAAGCAAAAATTTACCCCTTAATTTCAGTGTTTATTCTTAAATATTTTAGTACCCATGTTTTGTCAGTCATGGCCAAACATACAAACAGCGGCCTTTATTCATCATGCAACTAAGAAAGAAGTATTGTCATTTTGTTCATGCAAACCTCAGTTTAACTATAGAACCAAAATAAAATAAAACACAATTCCACTGTGAGAAGCATTGGTTGTATGTGTGTACAAGTATGTGTGCAGGTGTGGCTGATTGGCTCCAGGGGAAGCTGATCCCTGAGGCTTCCCTTCCCCAATAGTTTTTTACCCTGAATTCCACACAATCAAGCATTAATGTTGGAACTAAATGACTTTTAAGGTCCCTTCCAACACAAAACATTATATGGTTCTTTGATTTTCCAGGGAATATGGATGAGTTGAGGTGTGAATTGTAGATTTAAGAAGCCAGTAGTCATCTAATGCATTTTTTCAAGACCAAAACTGTTTCTTGTGCGATTTTTTTGCAAGTCAGTTGTTTTCACATTCCTACAAAACTGGAAAGGCAAAATGATGTGAATATTCAAGTAGGAGTATGGAGTCTGACAGACTTGACTGAAGTACTGGAGCCTATGTCACCCCATCACTGCAGTTCTGTGTCTCCAACTTTGAGATCTAAAGGAAGAGGAAACAACTGGTTTCCCATGCAGCATGTTTTGCTGATTTAGTCCAATTTCATAATTATCAGCAACAGCACTTTTTCTTCCAAGTGATTTATAAATACTGACTAATTTGTTCTCACAATTGTCACAACAATCTGGATTCTACTGTCTCAGACTAAAAAATATCACTGAAGACAAGGAAACTGAGTCAGTCAAATTCTAATCATAGGGCTCATTTCCTCTGTGAAGTCAGCCTCAAAATGGCATTAGAGCTCATCTAGGCAGTCCTTATTTGCAGTGTAGGTCTAGTCACTAGGCACTTGCTCACTTGTTCATTTTCTGTGAAGCTGGTTTCTCTGGAACCTTATTGCTAGAGGAGAGGAAATGAAAAGAAAAAAGAAGCTTTCCTTTGTTAATGCAGCTGGTTTTGTAAGTTTACTTCAGCTTCATTCCCATCCTTTTCAGTTAATGTTTTGCTCTGCATATATTCAGGTGGAAATGTTTATAGAAATGAACTTTTCTTAAAATATGTGGTTGTCTTCTCAAGTGTGGTATGTGTAAGCATTATCCAGAACTTTCCACATGGGCAAGTGCAAAATCACTGCTCTTTTGTTCTCTGAAAGGAAATATGAAGGGAATGAAAAAGATGATGGAGCCTTGCTCAGCCCAAGCCCTTAATGCTCATCAGAAGATGTGGCAAAGGTGTCCAAGGTTATGTTCTCTTTCACAGCCAGAAACCTAGGGTGTACTTCTCAGAGGGAGAGGTTTCCCTACTGCTCTCCCCTGTGATGGCAGGACTGTATGGTCATCTGCTCCAGTTACAGCTGCCTGAGCCTGCTGACCAGAGTGGGACTTTTTATCAAGAGGACACTCTTTGCAAACAGGACTGGTAACAGTGGACATGAAATATGATAGTGTTCCTCAAAGATCTTAACCTGTGGTACCACATCAGCCTAATCCTCTTTGATTGGTAAAGTCTCATGGAAATATAATACAATGTACGATGATGATATTTAAAGTTTCAGAGTAGTTTTTTGCTTGGAGTGTTATTCTGAAACCCCATAGAGAAGTGTTTGTTCGGGTATTTTTTTTCCTGCCCTGTGAGTGCTGTGAATTCACTCCATGAGTAGAATTTCAAACAGAAATAAGCATTTAAAAGCTTTTTTTTTCTTGGCAAATGGTTTCCAAAATATGACATCTCCTGTGTGAGTGTCCATGGGAATGCAATGAGATGTTTAGCAATCCAATTTCCGTTTTGCTTTAATGCTCATTTAATACTCACAAGAGCTTTATTTTTTAACTTTTGCTTAAATTCAAATATTAATTATTAGTGAGGTTTTAATCTGAAAAAAGTGTAAGAGTGTAAGTTCTACTTTAATTTTACTCCAACCTTGTGTTCACCTTGCAACTATCACATATGGAAGCCTGAAACATTATTAGTAGCTATAATTTGTGACAGGCTTATCTCTGAAGAACATTACATGAAGTCCAAAAATGTGACTCCCTATTGTCTACAGGACAAAGAGTTATACCTTTCACTGAGGCAAGAGATGGAAGTGGCTATTAAATAGCCATGTTTCAAGGTTTTATAAAACTAATGTAAAAGATTCAAAGCAGGTAAATTTTTTTAATGTTTATAGAATTTGTTCAGGTCTTTAAAATGGAAGGGACAATTTAATCGATGGCATGTTAATACAAATCAGCAATTTTCAACCCTTCTTCCTGAAAAATGAGATATTCTTTAATAATTGACTGAATTCTCCAGCAGCCGCCACCTCTGATACATTGAAGGTTATTGTCAAAAGATGACCAGAATACAGAGGCACTAAATATTTCATCTTAATGATAATCTATGCTGCAAAAGGTTTGAACTTTATATTGAGCTTTGAATTGACTTTTGATAAAAGACATACTGGATTCTTTTTTTTTTTTTTTTTTTTTTTTTGCATTAACTTTGTGCTGGAAGAAGGGGTCAAAGCTAGCATTAAATTCAGACTTTTCACAGAATCTTAGGGATTGGAAGAGACGTCAAAAGATGATCTAGTCCAACCCCCCTGCCAGAGCAGGATCACCTAGAGCATCTCACAGGAATGTGTCCAGGCAGGTTTTTAATGTCTTCAGCAAAGGAGACTCCACAACCTCTCTGGGCAGCCTGTTCCAGTGCTCTGTCACTCTCACAGTAAAGAAGCTTTTCTGATGTTTACTTGGAACCTCCTATGTTCCAGTTGGCACCCATTGCCCCTTGTCTGATCACTAGACATCACTGAAAAAAGCCTGGCTCCATCGTCCTGACCCTTGCCCTTAACGTATTTGTAAACATTGATGAGATGGCCCCTGAGTCTCCTCTTCTCTAAGGGACCCGTCTTCCTCAGTCTTTCCTCATAAGGGAGACGTTCCACTCCCCTAATAATTTTTGTGGCTCTGTGCTGGACTCTTTCAAGCAGTTCCCTGTCCTTCTGGAAATGAGGGGCCCAGAACTGGACAAAATATTCCAGATGTGGCCTCACCAAGGCAGAATAGAGGGGGAGGAGAACCTCTCTGGACCTACTAACCACATCCTTTCTAACACACCCTAAGATGCCATTTGCCTTCTTAGCTACAAGGGCACATTGCTGGCTCATGGTCCTCCTGTCCACCAGGACCCCCAGGTCCCTTTCTCCTGCACTGCTCTCCAGAAGGTCAGCCCTCAGCCTGTACTGGTACATGGGGTTGTTCTTCCCCAGATGCAAGACTCTACACTTGCCCTTGTTGAATTTCATCAAGTTTCTCCCTGCCCAACTCTCCAGCCCGTCCAGGTCTCGCTGAATGGCAGCACAGCCTTCTGGCGTGTCAGCCACTCCTCCCAGTTTAGGGTCATCAGCAAACCTGCTGAGGGCTCACTCTGTTCCCTCATCCAGGCTGTTGATGAAAATATTGAACAGTACTGGTCCCAGTACCAACCCCTGAGGGACTCCACTAGTCACAAACCTCCAACTAGATTTTGTCCCATTGACCACAACTCTCTGACTTCTTCCTTTCAACTGGTTTGTGATCCACCTCACTACCTGATCATCAAGACCACACCTCCTTAGTTTATCTGTGAGGATGCTGTGGGAGACAGTGTCAAATGCTTTACTAAAATCAAGATAAACTGCATCTACTGCCTTACCATCATCTATCCACCTAGCTACTTCCTCATAGAAGGCTATAAGGTTGGTCAAACATGACTTCCCCTTGGTAAATCATGTTGACTGCTCTTAATGACCCCCTTATCCTTGATATACTTAGACATAGTGCCAAGAATAAGTTGTTCCATCACCTTTCCAGGGATGGAGGTGAGGCTGACTGGTCTATAGTTACCTGGGTCCTCCTTCTTGCACACTGGAGTGACATTTGCTATCCTCCAGTCCTCTCCTGTTGCCCATGACTTACTGAAGATGATGGAGAGTGGCATAGCAATGACCTCTGCCAGCTCCCTTAGCACCTGTGGGTCCATTTCCATGCAGACCCATAGATTTATGGATGTCCAGATTGCTTAACCGATCCCTAACCCAATCCTCATCTACCAAAACAAACTCCTTCATCCTGACGACTTCTGGGGCTTTAGGGATCTGGGGCTTCTGGGGCTCTCTATTCATTGCTTGTAAAACAGGGATATCAGGGGATTTATTTATTTCTATTGTAATGTTTAATTTTTCTGGATTAAGTTCAACTAATCATATGTGTTTTTAAAGAGATAGATGGGCTAAATGTCAAAAGTGTTGCAAGTCAGTTATTTAAGTGAAGCATGTCGTATTCCACTGAAGTCAAAGGTAATTTTGCCATCTCCAACACTTTAAAGTTTTGTGCCGTGCTCAGCCGTGCACCCAGCTGTGTCCTACCCGGCTAGATGCATTTATTAGTCAGAGAATTGTCATTAAACATCAGTGAGGTAAGAGCCAAATATCTATTATAGTCAAATGGGCTGTAGTTCAAGACAGTTCAAAATTTTTTTCCTAATTTTCATGATTGACTATAACACAAAGCCAGGTATTTCCTCCATGTCTAGAGGTGCTTTTTCTTTGCTTTTTTTTAACAGGAATTTCAGAAAAAAAAAGTTGTTGAAGCTTAACATAGAGAAGTTTCACCAAGTTATTTTTCAAGAGCATTTTACAGTCACAGGCTCAAAGTTGCTTATGTGTAGGAAGTAACAATTAATGTATATGCATTTAAAAAAAATAGCAAAGGTAATCTTTAGGGGTTTTAAGGTATTTTTTTCCTGATATATCACTTTACCCCCTTGTGTTTATTGTATATGCTTTCCACTGTTGAATTTAAGCCTTACAAATACAGAAAGTGCTAGGTATGTTTTAATTATTTATTTGTTTGTTTTTAATGTTAACACTTTTTTTAAGAAAGTCCTGTTTAATCTTGCAACATAGCAATAATAACTGATCACTCACATAGCACTCCTCTTGGAAACATTTCTAGGAAATTCACCGTGATCTCTACTCTTTCCAAATGTGTATGTGCTCTTAAACATCTTTTTTAGGGATTAAGGCCCTGCCTTTTCCCCAAATAAGATGGTTAGTTATGGGTGTTCTAAAACAACCCTATTTTCAGGCATTTACCTATTGACTAATTTATAACTTAGGAGAACAGAATAATTACACTGATTTGTTATGATATTGCTCGGTGTAAGTGTCAATACTGATTTTTTCATCCATCAACTGGCTGAGTTCTCTCTTAAGACTGGTCATGTTCAAAGCAGGGAAATGAGATCAGAGTTTAAAAAAAAATAAATTGCAAATCAACCATTTTTATGCTCCTGCATCTTTTCAGAAACTAATATATGCTTTACTGCTGCTTGCTTTGGTTACCTGCATTGGGCTTTTTGTGCCTTAACTAGAGAAATATGGACCATGATGCAGTCACTTACACTCAAGCATCAGTGAGAGAAAAATGCATTGAACTGCTTACAAGCTTGAGCCTTTAAAACAGATAATATTTGGGCTTTAATCCTGCTGTCATGATAGCTGATGTCAAAGCTTTTGCTGTCTGGAGTGGTACAGGATGGTGCAGAAAGAGGAAGTTTGGGACTGAAAGATGATGCCAAATTCTTTGAGAGGTAAACAGGAAGGCTAAATTGTGGAAAGAGGAGAAATGGGAAAAAAACCCACAACTCAGAAAGCATAAAATGTTGTTTGCTTTGCAATGTTTAACTGAATGAAGATTGGAAGCTACAAATTTACTTGATCAAGGCAAAAAAAAAAAAAAAAAAAAAGAATGGAGAGGATGTCAAAACACATAAGCTGCAGCAGATCAGTGGATGTGCAGCTGCTGCAATTAAGCTCTTCAAAGGGCATGTGTTAAGTTGTAGAATTTGAAGTAAAAAATGTTTATTTTGCAACTTATTCATTCTGCTGTGCTATGAACATGTATAGCACTATGCAAACAAGTGCATTTTCTCTGTTTGTCCCAAACATTGACAGGAGTGCTGCGGGTGGCGAATTCCTTCATTGCCCGGGGTCTGTGGGAACAGGGAGAGGGCCCTGCCTGTTCTTTGAGCAGTGGAAATTGAGTATTTCTTGCTGTCACCAGCACCGTGACAGAGTTCTTCTCCATGTGCTGTGAGAAGACATTTCTTACCTCTCCTTTCTGTCTGTGCTGTATACACTATACCCAATTGCAGAGCAAAATATGGTGCTATAATAACGTTCATCATAGTATATTAGTTTGGTATACACATATTACATTCAAATTACCTTAATAACTTTAATCAAGTCTGTAATTAATGTAAAGCATTAAATAATGCACTCAAAGCACTACTGTATGATTTCTGTTCAAGTGTAAGCAGTAGAAAAGAGTTGGAGGAGGAAGGCAGCATGAAGGTTAAATTTAAAGCTTCACTAAATGAACAACTCTTGATCGTCCAAATATTCCTCACATGTTTCATTATAACCATTGACAGCAGTTCTGTTGCTTTTCTTGGGGTCATGTGTGAATTTGAAAAAACAGCAATGAAGCATAAAGTATAAGGATGAAAAGTGGGAGAGGAAAAAAATACTGACCCCTTCTTTCAGCCCTCTGGCAAATACATATTTTCTGTTGGAGCACAGCACAGAAGTCTCTCATGAGAACTTTGTGTGAGGAAATGCACCGTGTCTGTCACTAAAAGTAAAAAAGAAACATGTCATCACTCCAAGTGGTATTGATTAAAACAATAAGGATTTCCTGGTGCCAACAGTTGAAACAACTGTGTGAAAAGTAGTGAAGAGGTATTACTGTATTGTTGCTGCTCTCTCAGGAAAATTCCAAATAAACCAAAGGATTCCTGTCAATATTTGTATAAGGAAACATGCTGCTGCCTGATTTGGAGGCACTTCACACCCCCTGCGTGCAAAATTCTTGCGAATCTTTATTGCAACCACACAAAAAAAGGACACACTTGGAGTTTGGTGCACTCTTTCTCATGCTAATATTTACAACATCGATCTCTTATTGTTGGTATTTGATCTACGTTTCTCCCGGCTCTGGTCAATGGAAGGCACAGCTGCTGAAACCCCATATTGTGTAGGCAGTGTGCCTTTGTGTTCTGCAGCTGGGGAGTTCTCACATCCACAATAGCAAGTCTGAGCACACTAAATTAGGAAAGATTATTGTTTCATTTATTGACTACACAAGTTTGAAACTGCAAGTATATAGTTTGCTTCATGTTTTATTTGTTAGGGTCATTTTCACCAAAAGCTGGGCACATGGACACAAATATAGGGCAGCTGTACTTCCAGCCACCCCAGTAGGAAGAAAATTACAAACATTATTGAAATGAAATCGGACGGTTGGTTGCTTTCATGAGGCACAGCCTCCCACCTGCCTTCTCCCAGCCATCCTTTTTTGAAGACTTGCTGCAGGTTTGGTTTTTTTCATCTCTTTGCACCCAGGTTCCTTCCCAATGAAGTGTTTATCGTACTGTACAGTTCGTTTTAAGTGAAGCTGGTTTTATTGTGGAAGGGAAGACAAGCGAGTACAATTTTTGAGCTCAGTTCTCCAAATGTTTCTTTCATGGAATGGTCTATAGAAAAAGGAAGGCAGCAATTTTAGCTGGAAGCAAATATCACTTCGGAGTAACAAAAAAAAAGGAGGGGAGAAAAGAAAGAAAAATCTATTTAACACTTTAGGGTATAATAGTATTCAAATAATATATTTTTCTGCCATTTATTCAGTTGTGAAGGAACTCTGAATAATAATAGCTGCTGTCAAAGATATTTATATTTAAGAAGGTCTTTATGTAAAATCACTTTTTTTATCAGGAGTGATTTTTCTCCAGGAGAAGTCTGCTATCTCCTAGCAACCGATATGGCTATCTTTTTTAACAGATGCTGCAATAACAATGGGTGCCTAACCTTTATATGGAAGCATTTGCACATGTACAATCAGAACGCTTACGAATTCAAACCAAGTTGTTAAAGTGCTCCAAGGGAGACACTGGTTACCACTGTATCTACTATGCATCTCATCTACCCAAGATTTTATAATGGGAGCCATTTTAGCTGAAGCTGAGTACTTCCCAGTGAGCTCCAAAATTCAACCTGCAAATGTCCCACACCTTAATTTCCCTCTCTCTGCTCTTACAGGAAGCAATGGTACTCATTTCACTGTTTAGGTCTTTTTTGCCTTCTCTTTGTGTTGCTCCACTTCCTGAGCAGTAGCATCACTTAAGCTTGATAAGTAAAGGATTCTTTAGATATATAAATGTAAACAATAGAGCACAAAGACCTGTATCTGCAAATGGATAATTAAGTTTAAGGTACATTACTGTAACTTAAGTGCCTTTGACTAAGGATAGGGTCTTCCACTCTTCTCCACTTGGGTGTTTTTTGACTGTGAAGATTCAGAAGATTTGAACAAGGGGAAAATCTGGCTGACTATAGCATGCCCAGGCTCATTTCAGTGATTCACACCAGCATGCCCAAAAACTCGTCTGGATCATGAACATTGTGTAATGCCAGGAATGAGCTCTGTGAGAAAAAAGACTAGCCATGCAAAAACATCTGCATGATACCCTAGGAAATGTGAGATCTAGCTTCCAGGATCTCCGAGCTCTCCAGAATGTCTCAGCTACTGCCAAAAGGCTGTTCTGTCACATCTTTCAGTAAGGGGCCTTCAAAAATCTCTGCTGCTTGGCAGAAATAGAAACAACCATTGGCTTGGAAAGAGGGAGAAGTACATTGAATGAATCTTTCGGACAGATACCTGATACATGGCCTCTGTTCCTGCTTCTAGGGCTGTTAATATCATAATATCTTGAACCATTCTTGAACAAAATACAGGAACAGGGTTGGCAGCAAGCATGCTGCTGGTGATAGGACGAATGAAACAAAAAGCCATGTCATTTCCATCAACAGCATGAATAAAGCGATAATTTCTTATCTATATACCACAATGAGTAAATGAGATCCAAATCAGAAAGAAAATGAGGAACAATTACAAGTAAATACAATAAAATTTTCCCTTGAAAGTTCTATCAGTTAAGTACAGCTGAACATTGAACTCCAAAACTTCCATCCCCAAACCTGTGGCTTAACCCTCTATCTAGCAAGTTCATAAGAAGCTACGACAAATCCCCAGGCATGATGACAAACAGACCCTCCATGAAGCTGCTGCTTTCTTCTCTGCTCCCATTTTATCCTCCTCCATTCTGTTATTAATTCCATTAAAAGATGATGGCTGACCCAAAATTAGGTTGAAAATAAAACTATCTTATGTACACATTTTTTTGTCAAATTATTTGAGTTCTGGGGGAATAAAATGGACATCACAGTATCACAGCACCATTCTGGTTGGAAAATACCTTCAAGATCGAGTCCAACCACTATCCAAACTCTGCCGCATCCGCTGGTAAGGTCTGTCTTCTAACACCACCTCTATTGTTTTAGATGTCTCCAGGGGTGGTAGCTCAACCTTGAACAGCCTGGATCACCAATTCCAACTCCCACCCCAGACCAGGACAACCCCAGAGTTCACACCATGTCCCTGAGGGTGTTGTCCAAGTGTTTCTTGACTATTATCAGGCTTGGTGCTATTACTGCTTCCCTGGGGAGCCTATTCCATTGCTCCATCACCCACTGGGTAAAGAATCTCTTCCTAATATCCAACCTAAACCTCCCCTGTACATCTTTTTACCGTTCCCTCAGGTCCTATCATTGGTCACCAGGGAGAAGAGGTCAGCGCCTGCTCCTCCTGCTTTCCCTAATGTGGAAGCAGTAAGCTGTGATCAGGTCTCCCGTCAGTCTCCTTTTCTCCAGACCGAGTGCTTTTAGCTGCTTCTCATACAGCAACCCCTCCTAACCCTTCACTGACCTCATGTCCCTCCTCTGGACACTCTAGTTAGCTTTATATCCTTTTTGTACTGTGGCGCCCAAACCTGCACACAGTACTCGAGATGGGGCTGCACCAGTGCAGTAAACAAACAAATGAAAACCCAAACAAATGAAAACCCAAACAAATCATCCACCCTGGAAGAGATTTTGCTGTGTTATATTACTAACAATGCTTTGTTTGACTGTCTCAAAACTGAAATGTTTATGATCAATGTGCATTGTGTTCCCTTTGCATTTTCTCTATTTTTCAGACAACTGCAAATTATTTTGTATATATTTGGATATTCTTTTTTTGGTGGTTGACCATTTTTCATATCCCTTTTTCAAAGCAGCCTTCTAGACCCTTCCTTTAAGTCAGAATAAAGAGCTTCTGTTTGTCATTTCTTATAACTATATGCAGCTGTTTCCAAGTTGATTTAGTGTGGTCTCTTCTTTTGTCACAACATTTAATGTTTTACATAATTGATGCTCTTTCCTTAATTTCCATTGATAAATAGGACTATTGTGTTTGCTTATCTACCATCTTGGGATCACAGTTAAGACATTCCCTAAAACTTTACATATATGTATACACCTTTCATTAGAGAGGCTGTGTCAGTGGAATGACTTGAGGATGTATCACTACACAATGGTTTTGGACCCAGCAGTTTAAAAATACATTTTAACTTTAGAAGTTATTACATAAATCCTTGATGAAAAGCAGAAAAACAAACAAACAAACAAATGAAAAACCCAAACAAACCAAAACTGCAAAATCTTTATGTCACAGAAGTAAATAGTAGTGAGTGTTCTTTGAAATTCTGATGTGTGTCATTTGAGTGCTTAAGCACAAATCTTTAATTTAGTCCTACTAAGAGAATTCATTAATTTTATATGAATTTCATTCACTACATGAGTTATATAATAATAAAACTAGTGAATAATTTGCAATGGGTAATTTACTTCTAAATTGCATTTGACAAATTTAGCCTCTTCTTTCTGTTTTTGGAATACCATGCTGGCAGGCCTCTGTTTGATAAGGACATGAGATAAGAAAGGATGTCCTAGGTAATGGGGAGTAGCTATGACCTACTGGGAATCAGCTCTTTGCTCTTGCTGGCAACCATGTCATATAATTCCATGGAGAAACTTACCAGTTTGATCTTAAAAGTGGCTAAGCTGCTATCTTACTTTTCTGGCAATTAGAAACTTTCTTCTAATTTTCTAGTCTAATCTTACCCAAGACCATATATTTTTTTAATCATTCTTGGATGAAGGTTGGTTTTTCAGCTTTGTCTTCTCTTATGTACATTAATTCCATAGCATCTGGTTTACTAAATTAAGCAAGCTTCATCTAAGTCTTCTTTCTGTGCTCTGGGACACCCTGGGAACTTTCTCCCATCTATTCAGATTTCTTACTTTCATTATTGTTTGACTTTATTCAGCTGTTTTTTCTAACTGCTTGTTAGTCTCAAGTATTATTTTTATTCATAATCTTTCTCTAAGCCTTTCTTTTTATTATAGCTTACCTAAAATCTGTTGATTTTACAGTATTCAGTGGGCTGAATCCAACTCATAATAAAATTATAGAAAATGTCCCATTGTCTTCTCTTTTGAAGGTATAATACTTGCAGAATTATCAGGTGAGCAAAGTGAGGTAATTTTACAACCTTTTACAGATTTTTTTTATTATTTTTTTTTTTTCTGGATCATACATGCCTTGCCTAGAGTTATTACTCTATAATTCATTCTGGTTTATTAGGAATTTATGAGTGGTGATGATTCAAAATATATACAGTCTACCTTTCTGTGTCCAGCCTGTCCTATGTCTATTAAACCTTCATGATTTTAGTCCTTGTGCATGTTCTTGTTACCTGATATGAAATTGCTAGTAGGCAATGGCTGAACGGATTATTCCTGACAGATTTCAGTAGTGTTTTGGTTTTGCTTATAAAATTAATTCTTTGCCCTGTGACTTGCACATGTAGCTTCTCCATAATTAGCTGCTTCCTTTTCGGACATCCCAAGTGTCTCTACTTGATTTCAAGTTGAGTTCAGTACCTTGCAATAAATGAGGAAAGAGCTGCAAAGAGGAAATGTGATTTCTAGTGGCGATCCTCTCATTCGTTGATCACAGACCAAGGAATGGTTTGCATTTAGTGTATAGAACTACAGAGCAGAAGGTTGTGGTGCTCGGCTTGCAAACTGGTGAAGACTTAACTAAGAGAAAATGCAATAGAAGCAGAAAGTGGTTCTCTTGCTGTGCAACACTTCTTGGATCTCTGACTTGTTACTGATTCTGTCCTTGCTCTTTCCCTGCCTGTTTACTATATTTGCTTGCTATAACAAGTTTTATCAAAAAGTCAAAGTTGAGAATATAATTTTTTCATAGTTTTTCTTACGTAATCTAACAAACAAGTACCACTTATTACCAGTGATCAAGAAAGTTTTTGATGAAGAGAAGATGCAATTTAAAGACGACTATTGTGCCAGCAAATGCTGAAGGTCAGATTCTGTAGGTGAGAAAATCATACCTTCTTTGCAGCTGAAGCAGGAGGAGAGCTGATCCTGCTTTCCTGGCTTGGGAAACATTTCTGCACTGGAGTGCTTTCATTGTTTGCCGATGTACTGAGAGCTCCCCCTCCTGTTTCATTCTACATCTAAGTGTTTGCAGATCTCACATCTCTAAATCACAATTTTCTTCGTCTTCCAGTTTTTCTGCAGTATGACATACCAGTGCAGAGAACACTTTTCATCAGCAAGAAAGGAAGGGCTAAGTAGAATCTCCATCCTTTATTGGATGGGAGGGAGGAACATAGTGACAAAGGATGAGGAAAAGGCTGAGGTACTTGA
This sequence comes from Chaetura pelagica, assembly GCF_000747805.2. Lineage (NCBI taxonomy): Eukaryota > Metazoa > Chordata > Aves > Apodiformes > Apodidae > Chaetura > Chaetura pelagica. The sequence continues at coordinate 7,782,438 of NW_009953295.1, read as the reverse complement.
TGCTACTTTTGCCTCAGTCTTTAGTACTAAAACCAGTTGTTCATTGGGTACCCAGCCCCCTGAGCTGGAAGACAGGTATGGGGAGCAGAAAGAATCTCCCACAATCTAAGGGGAAATGGTTTGCAGTCTGATGCACCACTTCAACACACACAGGTCTATGGGGCCATGTGGGATCCAGCCAACGGTACTGAGGGAGCTGGAAGAAGTGATCACCAAGTCACTTTACATCATTTACCAGGAGTCCTGGCTAACTGGAGAGGTCCCAGTTGACTGGAGGTTAGTAAATGTGACCCCATCTACAAGAAAGGCCAGAAGGAGAATCTGGGAAACTACAGACCTATCAGTCCAACCTTGGTGCAGGGGCAGCAAACCATCTTGAGTGCACATGCAGGACAGCCATGTGATCAGGCCCAGTCAGCATGCATTTATGAAAGACACGTCCTGCTTGACTAACCCAATCTCCTTCTATGAGGTGACTCAGTGGATGAAAGAAAGGCTGTGGATGTTGTCTACCTGGACCTTAGTAAAGCCTTTGATGGCATTTCCCACAGCACTCTCCTGGAGAAAATGGTAGCTCATAGCTTGGATGGTGTATGCTTTGCTGGATAAAAAACTGACTGGATGTCCAGGCCCAAAAAGGTGTGGTGAATGGAGTTAAATCCAGGTGGTGGCTAGTCATGAGTGTTGTTCCCCAGAACTCAGTCTTTGGGCCAGTCTTGTTTAATAATTTTATTGATGATCTGGATGAGGGCAGAATGAAGGCATTGAATGCACCCTCAGTAAGCTTGCAGATGACACCAAGCTGGGTGGGAGTGTTGATCTGCCTGAGGGTAGAAAGGCTCCACAGAGGGATCTGGACAGGCTGGATCGATGGGTTGAGGCCAATTTTATGAGGTTCAACAAGGCCATGTGCACTTGGATTGCAACAACTCCGTGCAACTCTTCAGGCTTGGGGAAGAGTGGCAGGAAAGCTGCCCTGCAGAAAAGGACCTGGGGGTGCTGATTGACAGCCAGCTTAACATGAGTCACCAGTGTGCTCAGCTTGCCAAGAAGGCCAACAGTATTCTGGCTTGTATCAGAAATAGTGTGGCCAGCGGGAGTAAGGAAATGATTGTCCTCCTCTACTCGGCACTGGTGAGGCTGTACCTTGAGTACTGTGTTCAGTTCTGGGCCATTCACTACAAGAATGATGTTGAGGTGCTGGAGCACGTCCAAAGAAGGGCAATGAAGCTGGTGAAGGGTCTAGAGCACAAGTCTTACGAGGAGCATCTGAGGTAACTGGGGTTGTTTAGTCTGGAGAAAAGGGGCCTGAGGGGAGACCTTACCTCTTTCTACAACTTCCTCAAAGGTGATAGGATGGGAGGAAATTACTCAAGTCAGGTGAGATTGGATATTAGGAAGAATTTCTTCACAAAAAGGGTTGTCAAAAATGGAAACAGACTGCCCAGGAGAGTGGTGGAGTCACCTATAATTCTGTGAGAATGGAATTGAAGCAGGATGAAGGAGGCTGCAGTCACAAAATCTTTTCTCTATCTGTAAGATACTGAAGAAAGTGTGTAAGAACAAACTTGCAAGAAAATAACTAGGGTTAGTAATGTTTTGGATTGTCTGATGTTTTATTTTTTGCAAGGGTCCTTTTAACTCCATTTTTGCTGATGAAGTTCTGGAAAACTTCTCAGTTCCTCATTTTGAGTGAGAAAACAAGCTTTTTTGGTGTGTGTCTAGTATTCTCACTGAACTTATGTGGAAGGCAAAATAATAATAATAATAATAATAATAAAAATGTTACTTATGTCTGAGGGTTTTAGGCATACATTTAGACATAGATTTAAAAGAAATTTGTATGAACCAAGTGTACATGCTGAGTGATGGCCTTCCCTAATCCAGTTTGTTTTTATGAATTTATGTGAAACAAGGAAGGAGTTGAGAGTTTTATTTCACTTCTTTCCTTGTGTTTGGTTTTGAGTTTGTTTGTTTGTTTTCAGGTTTGGGTTTTTTTGGTGTTTTTTGTTTGTTTTTGTTTTAATTTTGTGGTTTGGTTTGGTTTTGGTTTTCTTTATTTCCAAACAGGTTCTGCTTTTCCTGTTTACCCATGCTGTACTGTCTTTTATAGCCTTTCAAGAGATTGAGGCAACCTTTGGAAAGCTGTGGGAATGGGTGGATTGCAAAACAAAATTTGGGTGACATGAGAACTCAGCAAATCGTAGTCTGAGAGCTGAGATCAAGTGCCTGTGAACCAGCCCTGATGTCTGGAAGGAAGCAGGGCCTCAGGAAGGATATTGTTAGGCTGGGGCTTGCAAAGCACATTGTGTCTAGAACTGCAATTGAGATCTTTCATTGCTTTAAGATTGTGTTTTCATTTTCTCTGCAGAAATAAAGATTATACTGGTTGTTGTGGTTTGTTTTTTTTGTTTTGCTTTAGGGCTGCTACTTCAAGCTTGATAGTCGTGAGTTTCTGGCTCCTTCATTGCAGTGAAGTAAATAGTATCTGATGATACCAGTGCATCTCACGTGCTGGGGACCTAAAGCCTCATACTCTTAAGAAGGAAGGGTCTGCAACCCTATTTAATGATTATTTCACAAGTGAATCTCACAGGAAAACAAAAGTGTTCACATCCTGGCTTTTAGGTATGTTTTCCAGAGGAAGTGCTAGTATATTAACTACTACTCTCCTTCTCTCTTAGAGTTCACCTTTTCCGACAGCTCCAGCCTATGCACAGGCACTGGCTGCTCACACACAAACAGGAATGTCTCTGGAGCCCACTGCTGCAAGATCACATAATTGCTCATGCAATTTAGTCAGCTGAGACAGGAGAATGAGGCTACTTCACTGCTGTTGAGCATAGCACATGCAGAGGAGTTATTGCTAAGTAACAGCAGCAGCAGCCAATGAAGCATCTGTGTTTGGCTGCCCAGTCAAATAGACAAAAAGGAGGATTTTCTCCTACTTCTTCATTAATGTAACCAATTATGTGTTGTCTCTGCTGATTGCTATGTACAGATATGTCAGGGCAAGAAACTGTGAGAAGAAGGAAAGAAACTGAGCAAAACAGGCAGAAATATAGTGAAAGGTAAATTTGGGAGGATGAGAGGAAGGAAAGGGAAAGAATGAAATCATTACCCTGTATATTTAAGAGTGATTCAAGACCTCTTCCTGTCAGCCAGGATCAGGTTGGCAGGGAGAATGCTTTTGCATGTTGCTATTCATTTGTTAGGAAGCATAATAATTGTCCATACTATTGGATGCAGACTAGGTAATAAAGGTCTCCTATGGTTTTAAGAGCCATAACACAGATGATGTAACAATGACACTTTTTTTTTTTTTTCTTTCTTCCCAGCTTTGTGATTTTTAGTTCAAGGCAAATGACTGGAAATGTTGAAATTGACTCATGGTTTCTGACTGCGTGCTTGCTGATACAAGTTCCAGTATGATGGACCAGCCGCAGCTGTGTTTCACAGCATATAGCAGCAGTACATACTGACTTAATAATTTCTTTAAGAAATAGCATCATTTAGTTCCTAAAACCTTAACATTTGTAGCATAGCTTTACATACATTTTACAATAAATATTTTACACTTTTGTTTTTAGTCATGCAATTGGTTACTCTAAAAGTGCATTTTGTTACTTTAAAAGTATCTCAAATTACTTTCAGCAATCTCAAACCTATATAGATTAGCAGATTATCTCTGTGTCCTACTTGGATTGAAATTATTCATCTTGAGAGTAAGGAATGACAGTGCTAAGGGAGTTCAGTTAATATTTGACTACTGTCTGGTTTTTTACCATAACTATTTTTCTTGTCATACATTGCTGTAAATCTTTTACTTTTGTAAAATAAAAAACCTCACTTACAGATCTCTAAATTAAACATCTAAACCCGAAAATGTTAAGCACTTCTTATCCCATTTTACTTTCCCAATACATTTCCTAGTGAAAGAAAAAAACAAGCCATAGCTTTAATAATAAATTTCATGGTATTCCTGCATTGTGGGAACAATATATTCTTAAACACTCCATGCATCTGAAATTTGTCTTGATGTGGCCCATTTATTTTAATTTGGGTCTGTCAATGGAAAAAAAGAAGTAATTAAACTTGTGACTAGCATGGAGAAACACTTTACATTCTAACACTGTAGCCTGATACCCAGTAGTTTCTTTATATTTTTTCCAGTTGTCAGATCAAAGTCTCTCAAGTGCTATAACTTAGCCATGCTTTGATTAATCACTTCACACAATGAATTTGCAAATTATATTTCTGAAGTGATTTATGTAGTTTTAAACTTCAATCACACACCCTCCCCCCTGTTTTGTTATTGGGTTCTTTTATTATTATTATTATTTTTTTTTTTTCTTTAATTCCAGTCTTGATTCACTAATCTAGTTAGTCTATACCATGGAAAAATATTTTTTAAAAAGAACTGAAGTTATTTTCTGCTTAACAAATTGGTATATACAAACATTTCCAGTTAAGAACAAAGTCTTACCTGAACAGTGCAATTAAACAGAACTGTAAGAATCACTTAAATTCAGCACTTCTCTGAAGATCTTCAGCCTCAGTGGTTTGTACAAATACATGAAGTCCCTCCCTAAAAATTCCCAGCTGCAGGTTTTTTCTAGACTGGAGTTTTGTTCTTTATAGGGCTACTGGAATAGCTGAGCTAAGGCAACCTTTAAAATACATGTTCTAACCAAACATTTGGTTACTGTACTTAGACATTGGTAAATAGTATTTAGGAAAGTAATAACTTGCCTGCACCAATGATGTGCTTGTCTGGGCAAAGTTTAATATTTACATTTGTGGTTTCATTGTACAGTCTCACATGACATACTGCTGCTGTTCATGGTCAATCCATTTGCATTACATAGTGGTATCTAATCTCTGTTCAGTGGTATTGTGTTTTTAGATATAAATATCCATGCCTTCTCCATGGCTTGATCTAACAGGCTTCTGCATCAGTGCTAAGAGATTATTTCTCTCATCACCCCTAGCTGATATCCTTAACTCTGAGGGCACACATTTGCATTAGTAGTAACTTTCATCTGGGTGCTGCTTTGTTTTTTATTCAGGTATGAACCAAAGAAGGACATGTGGACAGAGGTAAAGGACAGGTAGTAGGGTCTGAATTGCAGACTTGTGACTGTGATACTGTCCCAAATACTCTTGTTTTTGTCATAGCTGCAATGTAACTATTTTGTCCACCCATATAAAAAACAGTACAGAATAAAGTGGGCTGAAGTCTTCCAGATTGGAAATATTAATTAATTCCTTGACTTCTTTTTGAAATAAGCTAACAGCTCTCCATCAGACAAAACTCAGCTATGGTTTGAGGGATAGTTCACTTGAAAGCCCCTCATTATAGGAAGACTAGAAAAGATTTCAATAAATTCGGTTCTTTGATGCTCCTGGCAAGGTTTGCACTTGCAAACACCCCAAATGCCTTCACATCATACCTCAGGACCTGGAGCAACCTCCTTAAGTTGCTGTGTTGGTGGACAGCAGTGTTGATCTCACAGAATTTTTAACACTTTGAACTGGAAAAAAAACATGCATGTAAAAAAATAATAATATTTTAGGGCCATCAAAATGGGTCAGAGAAGGAGACTCATAGCAAATGTCGTGTAGTGTGGAAGAGGCCTATCCAGTCTAGGTGGGGTCAGCCAAGTAATGTGTATGAAGGCACACAGCAGAACTGCACCCAGAGGTGAATGATTGTTCCCCAGGAGAGGTGCCTTCAGCCATACAGATACAACAGTCAGAAAAAGCTGTCTAGCCCAGAGTCGTGTCTCTAATGACAGCCAGCAGTGGAGGCATGAGGTAATGGGTATACATTTAAGTCAAACTGAGTGATACTCCTCCTTGGATGCCTTCCCTGTCCTAGCTTGTTTGTGCTTTCTACTTTAATTTTTAAACACAGCCATTGCTTCTGGTCTGATCCTGGATATTGGTAGAGATATGTCTATTTCTATTTGTCAGGAAGCTTTTTTCAGATAAATTTTCCTGTTCTTTCTGAAACTGCTTGATATTCTAGATTTTTTTAGGAGTTTAAGAAGACTGAAACCTTTAATGACTCCTATGCAGAATAGTTTCCTATTATATTGACATTTTTGCTACTAAAATGCTAATTTCACTGAAAAAAACAAACTTGGACAAATGCTTTAACTGATACAAATATTACTTGTATAAGGAAACCCTTTAAAAACTGCTTAATTTGATCACTAAACATAAACAGAGGCATTGTAGTTTCTTAGGTTAAGTCTTGCCATTGCCTCCTTTAATTTTGTGTTCGTGGCACTTGTCAAACTTTATTTTAACATTCATGTGGGTTCAGCCTGGTGCAACTGCACATCATTGTAAGATAGGGCATAGCATTGCCTCCATTTTTTTAAAAAGCAAACCCAGCTGACTCAGACGTTAATGACCCAAAGTCGTAAAAAGGAGTCCACATGTGCAATACATTTTCCCATGAGTCTCCTGAAGGATACCAAAATACAGATTACAAGGTTGTTTCTGTTGCTAGGTCCCAGATCAAGAAATAAGAATGTCAACAAGCTAAGTGCCAGCTTTGCATGAAATAATAGAACCATAGAAGGGTTTCTTAAAAAATGCAGAGGTTGATTTTTATATAGGGACCATTATAAAATCCTCTCTTTATTAAATGAAACTTAGTATTTCCATTTTTGGGCCAAGACTTGAGGAATCAGTGGACCTAGTATAGTGTAATTTTAGAATGCTTATTATTAGTGTATCAACATGTCTTATGTATTGAAACAGGAAATCCAAGTGTGACATTCTTCAGCCATGTAACACATATGTCAAAAGGTTACTATCATTGCAGAATAAATCAAAATAAATTGTACCTTCCGGGAAGGGCCTTATGTTTCTTAAAGTAGGATTAATTGATTTTGTCTTTGATTTTCAACATTTTTTATATATTTATGTGATAATTTTTGTAAAGGATCTGTTGAGATACATTACTTCCTTATAAATAAAAATTAAAAAGTTCAAAAGTAATTATTTTTTGTATCTGTCATTGCCTCTGTGTGTGTAAATTCCTCTCTTGCTTATTAAATATTGTTAAATCTACCTAAATGTATATTGTTTTCTCACCCTGCTACTCCAAATAGCCTGGTAGACATTTTGCAATAGTTTATAGCTTATTATTTCTTGTAATTTATGTTGTTCTCTCCTTTCAGTCTACAAGTTGTTTTTTAGTAAAGAAAATATACCTAATAAAAAAACCACACCAAAATACAACCCAAATTAAAATAATATGTTTGATACAGAAAAGTAAAAGAATACTGGCAGAAAAATCATTGATATGGCCTATCACATTACAGAGTAAGTAATTGTTGTTGCTTACATTGACATTGGAACTGACATTAAGACCGGAGTTCAAAGAATATGAGTGTTGTTAGTTTTACCAGTTATGGTCGTTTTCCAGCGAAAGAGGTGTTAGCTCAATTTTACACATCTTGGCTTCCGTCATGACTGTAGCGTGTAAGGCCAAATGCATGTGTATACTTCTGAAGATTGATTCAGCGATAGTGAGGATCTTTTGATAATTTTCAGCATGTAAAGTTAAGATCTTGCATAAATCTTCTCCAAACTGCCTTGTGTTAAATCCAAAGTAGCCAGCTAGCCATCTCCAACATATAAGAACAATCTGTTGAATTAACAAATATTTATCCTCCTCAATAAAATTTTATTTCTCATCTTCTCTTCATAAGATAGTCTGATGGGATAGTATTATCTTAGATTTTCTTTCTTTTTTTTTTTTTTAATAAAACTAGATAATATTGGTTTGGGAACATCACCTACTTGGGAGGGAGAGATCAGTTAAAGCAGTTTATTTTATTTTACTTCGGCCTTTCACATTATTTCCTTCTTCAGTACCTTCCCAACACTCCCACCCTTGGGGGACAGCCTACTGATTTTCTGTAGGAGCAAATCAGTAGGCTGCAGAACTAAGAGCAGTTTATTTTAATAACAGCATGCAAACAAGAAGTGGTTTCCACATTTTTGCTAGCACAACTATTGAACCTGATATGTGGGAAATGATTTGATTTTACATACAGTATTCATAATTCAGTGCTGCTGAATGATTCTGTGATGATTTAGACAAGATGATCATTTGGCCATTCTTATCTGAAAGAAGAAAATTTACTTAAAACTCAAAAAATAAGACCATACACTTATTTGTGCTGAATATGTTTTTGGTTTATGATGAGTTTCAAAGTCCTTGAGAAAATTTTGTTGGCTGCCCCCTCCCCCCAGCTTTAAGTGCTCTTGAACACTAACAGAAAAGTCTGAGGCCTTGACAGAGGAAGCAACTCTTGTCTGAAGGACCACAGAAAATAACCCTGAAACATCTGGTTTCCTTTTAGACCGGAAACCCAGGAAAGTTGCCTTCCACTTAATTTCAGCATTTAGGATATGCAAGCATCTATTTTTGTCTGATTTCTAAAAAGAAGTGAAGCTGCTGTCACCGTGTTGCCTGTCACTCTGCTCACTCTCATTTTTAACTTCTTAATAACTTTGAAACCCACTTGCCAGCTTCCAAATTAGGCAGAGAGGTAGGTGCATGAAACATACAGACTTCCTCACGTGGTTCTTGAAAATAGTGGTAGAGAACCTGCTTAATGCCCTCAGTGAGGATAAGAGATGCAGCATAAACTCAGGCAAAGCTCAGACAATCTGAGACAAGTATGTTAAGAACGGCTGAACTGGATGGGGGGAAGAAGCAGAGCAAAACAGAATCTTGCTAGTTGTTTTTGGTTTTTTGTATGTTGTTTTTTTTAAAGATGAAGAAACATACACATGATGTTATTCACAGCAGACAGGCTGGGTCCTGGTTCTCTGAGGTCTAATGGCACAAACGCCGACTCAAGTTTTCCCCACAGTTAGGACATACAAATGTCTTTCTGCTGCATGGACTACTCGGTATATAAAAAGTATATCACAGAATCATAGAATAGTTTGGGTTGGAAGGGACCTTAAAGTTGGACATGAACTGGATGATTAGGCTGAAATATTATGGACTCTGGGGAGAAAGATGAGGTAGCATTTGACTGGAAATAAAAAATTGGTTTTTGATGTATTATTAGTTTTTTCTTAAGTTATGGATTTTTTTTTTTCCTGAAATTAATACATCTCACTTGAACAAGTCTATATTTTCTAGCCTTGCAGTTTTTGCTTTTTTACTCCTCTGTCTCAGCACATTTTTGGCATGCTTAGGCAGAACTGAGGCTTTAATGTCAGAAGTCTCCAAGGAGAGGACCCAAAAGAGCAAGGCTCTCTTCTGCATACCTGCAGCTCTGTGTCAAAAGTGGCAGGTGGCTTTATGCAACTTTTCTTCTCTGCTGCAGCATGTTCCTGGTGCAGTGCAGTGCAGTGCAGGGGAAAGGAGAAAAAGCAGAAAAAAAAGAGACTTTCATGCATCTGCAGTCCTGTTATCCTGATGTGTGTAATCCTGCTGTATTATCTGATGCAGAATGAATTCGGCTCCCCTTTCCTCATTTATATATATTTTTTAAAATTAAAACTTTAATTTCTAGGCAAATCTGGTGATAAAACAATTTTCTCTTTTCTCTGTAGTTAAGTCCTGTTTCCCTGCACATTTTTCTGTAATGTTGTGGACATAAATGTCCCTTCCCTTGCTGTCCCTGCCTTTTTGTTCCCAGTGTTGCTCTGCTGCAATTGTTTGTAAAACAAAGTAAATGCTAGATCAGGGAAAAAAACCCAACACAACAAAGCCTTTTATTTTGTGAGGGTTTTGGGTTTGGTTTGGTTTTTTAATTTATTTTTAAACCTGTATGGTTCTCTGACATGGCTAACTATGACCAGCTAAAGGGACAGACTGGAAGAAACTTTGTGGTGGGGAAGTAAGGAGACAGTTAAGTCAGCCCTGCCTCTGAGGTGAATGTAACCACAGTGTTAGAGGGGAAACATGAGCACTGTGTACCTGCACTTATTGAGAAATTTACTGTGAAATTTACCCTCTCCTGTACTGGACAGTCATAATCTGGCCTTTATTGTACCAGTGCCTCAGACTGGGAAAATGTTTATGCAACACTGAACAAACTATGATTGCTCAGAAGATAATTGCAATTATTTTTCCTATTAGCTCCTCCATATCTATTTTGGTGTTCATGAATAAAATAAAATGGTAAATTACTGAAATTTCCTGTATGTGGATGATGAATACCTGCTTTGAAAGCCTTTATATTCAGATCCAGTCCCTTCTGTAAAACACTCCCCATGGTATACCATTCTGTTAAACCAATAAAGAGGAAAATGGTATTCAATGCACATGTGAGCTAATAACAACTGGCATGCAGAACATAAACACCACAGTGGGTCATACTAAGGCAGACTGGCAAGCTGCTGTGCTAGCTTAGTTTCCAAATGCCTGAAGATAATTGCCCCAGTATATCCATGCAAAACTTACAAAGAAAAAAATAAGATTATCCCAAGCATGAAACTCGCTGGAAAATTACTCAGCAGTGTTATTGAAAACTCATTTTACCTGCTGTGATATTTAGCTAATATGATTAGCGACATTAAGACGGAGACTTCTTTAGTTTGGAAATAGACTCTACCTTACCTATCACAGTGGGAAATTTATTTTGTTCTGTAACATACCAGCATTTCCTGCCTGCATGAAATCTCTAAAAGATCCACCTCCGCTTTCTAATACCACTAGTGTCAAGCTCAGTACTGATTCATGTACAATACATAGTTCAGAACCTCCACACTCAGTGAGAATGGTAAGAACACTCAGAGAAGCATTATTTCAGTAATTAATTACAAGGAGCAAAGGTGAAAATCTTTTTAAAATTACTTACAATAGATTTCCATGCGTAAAATATTATTTTCATGCTGAGCTCATTTTCAGGCTTTCGCATAAATGAAGTCTATTCTATTTATATGGGCATATAAGAAGTTGAAATACTGATGCCTATTTTAATAAGATATAAAAACAATTTTCATTTTCCTTCAAACTGTCTCCTTATACTTCAGCCCTCACTGACCATACTATCTTCCTGCTTAATTTGGTGAGACACTTCCCTCTTTCTTACAAAGTCTATAATAATGATTATAATAAAATCATATCATGTAACTATAGCACCTGGGGCCTGCAGCTGTAACAAAGACCTCATGTGGTGAGGTCTTTAAAAAAAAGCACAGAACTGGAAATTAGTTTCTGCTTTCAGAGTTTCTCAAGAGAATACAATGTGAGAGAAGAGATAACAAATAACACACTTATGGAGAGACTGCAAGAGAACAATGATCACAAATAAGGAATGTATGTATAAATACCAAGCTGTCTCTAAATGAGGTAATGTCCACTTTGGTAATTTAAATACTACAGCATTTTCTCACCTGAAAATCAGGGGGTGACACCTTTTTGTGAAATGTCTTATAATCAACCACATAACTGTTGAAAGCTTGTGGATTTAGTTCACGGAAGGGAGAAACTTTTAAATGCTGTTGTTATGTTTGTAGGAAATCTGCTAAGTGCTAGGGAATGGCTCAATAAAGGTACCCAAAGGCTTAGGTGGGAATGAGGTACATAGGTTTCTTTTACAAAAGCACGGAGAAAATGAGGCATCTTGGAATAGAAGGAGGGAACTACTTGGGGTCAGTAGATGGGTGTAATTCTGCCAAAGTAAGTGAGTGCAAAGACTGAATGTATATCTCAGATCCTACTTACTGGCTTTCTCACTCCAATTTCTAGATACGCTCCTCATCACGTATAATCTGCGGCCCAGAATGCAAGCTCTCTTAAGGAGGCAGGAACATACAACATTTTAAAAGGAGTGGCTCATTTATCTGTTGTTTTTAACAGAACTTAAGCATCTCCCTTTGTGTGTGTGTGCGCGCACACTTGTATGTGTAAGTAGACATTTAGTTCTGGGGACTGGAAATCAGATGTCATCTTGCAAACCCAGTGCTCCAACTGTGATGTTACAGCTAACCTTCATCTGTTGTTCTTTCCTTTCATGGAATCACAGAATCAACTGAGTTTGGAATGGACTTCCTGAGGTCTTCAACTCCAGTTCCCTATACAAAACAGCCTCAATTAAATCAAGTTGCTAGGAGACTTGCCCAGCAATTTTTGAGTATCTGCAAAGGCAGTGATTCCATGGTCTTTCTGGGTAACCTGTTCAGGCATCTGACCATCTCTGTGGTACATTTTTTCACCTCATCTCTAAAAAGAATTTTCTGGTTTCCAGCTTGTGCCCATCATTTCTCACACCATCAGTGGACACCCATCTGGGAAGAGCCTGCCTGTGTCATCTACCATCTCTGCATCCTTCCATTTGGCAGCTGCAGAAAGCAGTATATTTCCCCTACACCTTCTCCTCAAAAGGCTGAACAAAATCAGTTCTCTTGGCCTCTCCTCTTATGCCATGTACTCGTCTTGCTGCTTCTCCTCTGGACTTGCTCCAGTCTCTCAGCATCTTCCTTGCAGAGGGATGCCTAAGAGCGGAGAGTTCAGATGCAGCCTCACAAGTGCAAAACATAAGGGAATAAACCCTTCTTTTGACCTGCTGGCCACAATTAACTATTATGCATAGTGCCCCTGCTTCAACAGCATTGGTTTGAGACTACCCTTCCTTTGAATAATCTGTGTCCTGGTTATAGCATTCTAGAGGTGAGATGATACTTTTGGATTTTTATTGTTCCAATAAGGGATGCAGCTGAATCTAAGTTTTATCTTAAAGGGAAGCAGCACACTAATGCTGTTTGTGGGTGTATTCTTTGAGAATGCTTATTGGATCATGATATCAAAACAGGTAGAGGAGTATCTGGTATTTATATTCTGGTCTGGTTTAGGTAAAAGGAATGTATTTATTGACTTAGTCTTGTGAAAGCTGAGATGTCTCTGTGCATTCTGGACTACCACAAAAGTCCATTTATATATCAAAGGAGTTGAGGTAGCTACAGAATTAGAAAGCAGCTGAAAAAGACTTTTCAGAATACTACATCTTTATTATAAAGGCCTAAATTCTGTTGAAAGTAAATGTTTCAGCTACCTCTGATTGCTTTCAACTTGCACTGCCTTCAGGGTGTATCTCAAAACACAGCTCATATACAGGCAACACAAGCTTCCCCTCCAAAAGGGCAAATGACTAAATGACTCTACCAAATAGCCAGTACATGTGTAGAGACAGGTGAGAAAAATATTGTATTTTTTGTGTCTTGAGGCTTCCCAGAATCTTAGGTCACCAGGCAGCATATTTCCAAGTATTTCTGGATGGTAAACTCCCCATCAGCTTTTATATATATTCAACCCCATCCTCAGCTGGTTTCTGTCTGAGTCTATCCTATCCACATGGAGTATATGCGGCTGTGTCCACTGAAGCAATGTGCTGTCACTGACATGTTGCAGAGGAAAAGAGTGTGAGCAGGAGCTAGTATTCAGCTTAAGGGTCAACAGCTTAATTCTCCCTACTTTGCAATCCCCTTCCTTCTAAGATAGGGTGGTCCACTGCTCGCATGGGCAGAGCCAAAGGCAGGATTAAAAGTGAGAGCAACAGAGACCTGGGCAGACACTCCTGGGGCTGAGGACCCTGTTGAGCCTTGGCAAGCTGAACCATTCTCAGAGTGAGAGCTTAGAGGGGTGGTTGTGCCAAGGGCTCTGAAATAACTTAGACAGGCCACACCACTCTGATAGCTAACATCAGATCAAGTGACCTCTTTCTGAACAGACAAGGATTTTAATGGTCCCACACTCTTCCTCACAGTCAAGCTCTCTCACGGGTATGCTTGATTTTCCTATTGAATAAACCAGCATTGACTTTAGTAACACACTTTTAGTTTACCTAAGACTTTATCAATGTTATCAGCTGGATCTTAAAACAAATGCATGTTTTTGTATGAAATTGCATACGATTTAGCCCTTTATCTTTGCTCTAAGGAACAGTACTGACTAAACAGAAACACTGGACAAAAGTGCATGAGACTCCAGTTGCTTATTTGCTGCACTTTTATGTTACTATCTGAGAAGTTTTGAAGGGTGGATCTCCTCTTGTTGCTCAGCTTCAACTACCGGCAGGAAAGTGCTTCAGCAGTAAGTCACGTTTCTCTTGTTTACTCTCATCAAGACCTTTCTGTTGCGTAATTCTTTTGTTTTCCACTGTTGTAATCTCTGATGCACATGGATCCCGGACAATGTAGATGACCCGTGTGGGATGCATGAGTTTCTCTGTCAAGATATTGTTGTCCCTTGCTGGCTGGGGTCCAGGTTTAGTACTAAGCAGAAAAAAAAAAAAAAAAAAAAAAAAAAGAACAAAATAAGAAAAAAAAAGAACAATGGAGACAAATTTAGATGCTGTTGGGAAAAAGGATCCAGCACACTGTCCATCCCAGCCCTTTGAAGCGACGCCCACAAAGCAGTTTCCTTTGACTTTCTCAGGGATTCCCAGATATTCATAGAAACTTATGCAACTAAAGCGGACACCACTTGACTAATATTTGGCTAAGCCTTTGCAACCTCATTCCAAGTTCAAGCTACGAAACAAAGCTTAGTGTAATAACTTAGAACCTTACTCAACGTACACTAAACACAGCTGGAAACAGCTGGAGTGTTGATGTAGGTATCAGAGGTACCAAGGCCATTCAGACCCCTGGCTGCCCTGACTTCCCTGCAGGCACTTTCCCAAGCGCCCTCCAAGCAACAGTGCTCCCTAGGCCTGAAATTAATTGTGCTAGTACGAGAGCCTCCGCTAAGACTGAAATTTCTGCTAATAACTCCTTTAAAATACTGTTAATCAGTGACTTCATCTAGCTAATTATGATATTAATTAATAGCTTAGTTATATAACTGTCAAAAGCCACATCAAGGTCTTATTAGCTAAACTGGGTTTAATTCTATAATACTAGCATTTCTATATAGACGTGATGTTTAATTTTTTAACAGGAGGAGGCCATGATGCTTGCACCAAGCAAGCTTTTTCTGTCAAATTCTGGGGGCTGAGGTAGAGTCCTTGCCACCCTCCATACTTCGTGCTTTTTAATTTTCTTTGAATGGCTCTTTTTTTGGGTGTTCTTACCCTATGTTTTGAAGTTACACATTCAGTTACTGAGGAAATGTTTTTCTTTGGAAAGAAAAGTCTGTAACATATGTTTTTGAGTGGTGTATGTCCATTCTGTATTCAGGAATATAATATGGGCACTGTAAATAATGTTCCTTTTTCATTGTGTTCTTGTAAGTCAAGCCCTGAGTAAAGTAATTGTGTGCAAGTAAAGCTATACATTAAAAAAAAAAGTAAAAAAAAAAGTGCCTTGACTTACTGAGAAAAAGCAAACAAAGGGGAAATTTCGTTTTGTGATTCAGACACTCAAATCACTGCACTGATGAGTAGTAGGGATTATTAGACTGGTTTAGGACCGTGTATGCTGCTCTAACCACTAATATAATGAATTTAGGTACTGACAGACTACAAATAACTTTTTTCCACTAATTACATCATTTTGCAAACTGTAATTTTCATTTACATGTCAGTTCTCATCCAAGAGGAGGCCATTAAAATTTTGATCTACTGACAGAGGTACCCCAAAGTAATGTTTGCTAGTGCATCACAAAGTTTTATATTTTTAAAGTTGTAAAATACTTTCTAAAGTTGTAAAATGTTATTTTGAGTCACATCTTGTGAATTTTGTTTCTTAGTTTAATTGCTTTGTCCTAAAATAATAGAACTTTTTACCACATAACATAACTTACGTTTTTGCATCATGCAATTGAAATATTTGCCTTTTTCATTTCAAAATAATATTTTATTATATAGTTTATTTTTAATATTTTAAAAAATAAACAACTTTGTTTCATGTAAAAAATAGCATACAGTGGCAAATTATTTTAATCTTCATTTTGTCACAAATATATTAAAAAATAATTACGAGTAGGTCACAATTTTTTTCCCTGATTTAGCTGGAAACTAAGAAAAAGTAGTCTTATCAGTCCAGATATGATTTATTCTTTAATACACAGTTTCTCTATAGGCATAAACCTCTTTGTGGTGAAATTTACATTTACAGGATTTATTTTTAGGGGGCATGAATGTCAACAGTGTTTTTCAATTTCTTTCATTCTGATGACAAACCATGTCACAAAAAAAATAAATTAAAATCCATCATTTAATAGAAAAATATTAGGATGGAGAGTTTGAATAGCATCCTACTTGGAGAGTGAATGAATAACTATTAGAAGAGTTTTAGCTGAAGCTGCAAGCTGGCAAGCTATTTCAGCACACACCAGTCTTCAAGGATTCCAGCAGTACCATGAGACCCATAAAATGATTTGCTACATAATTTGGTGAAATTTGAAAGCTTTTCCTGTGCAGATGTTTTGGTTATCTGACTATAATAACTCTTTGACCTTAACCTTGGTAAAAAGGTATTGTACGTGTTGCTAATCAGTGTGTGTGTATGTTGTTTTCATTATATTTTTAACTCAAATGTCTATCATTTAAGACAAACCAATGCCTTGAAAAGTACCAAACTTTATTAATCCACTTAAAGGCTTAACCATCTATTAAAATGTACTATGCAAATTGGACATTTTCCGTTCTGCAGTCATCATAGCCAAGCACATAAAACTCAGGGAAATTTATGCATTTTGACCATCTCTAAATCATTAGAGGCCAAACCAATTTAAATAGCAATCAGTGACCAAGAACACCCTTTGCTCTCTGAAGATTTTTTTTTCCTTGGTATTCTAATTATTTGATTCAAGCTTGTTATGTTCAGCTCTGCTGGATGCTCTGCAGTCTGAGTTCATTCTGCCTTGTTTAATTTGCCTTTTTCCTCTCCTATTAGATTGTTAGCTTTCAAGATGAGATCAGAGCACTAACTCAACACAGCATAATATGAGCAGAAGCTGTGTTTTATACTGTTAAAAAAAAGATAGGACCATCCTTTGAATTTGACATTTGGGACAGAGTTTTTGTGTCTAGTTTAATTGCTCTCCAGGCTGGGATCATCATTCCTAAGTATTTCCACTCATAAGACTGGACTTGTCCCGTTTCATAAAGTGTTTAGTGGTCTTAAAAAACCCAAACCAACATGTAAAGTTTTACTATATTCATTTTTCACTTACTTCAGTGGAGTTAAAGTTTGCCTCTGAGGTTTGTGAAGTCCATGAGATCTCTGGAAGTGATCCCAGTGGAAGTGAGAAAGAACTCCAAACATACCTGAAGGTTATTTTCAGAAGTGGCGTCTCAGAAAGGGATGGAGAGACAAACATGTTATTCTCAAAAATCTCTAACAAACCCAGCTCACTGAAAAGTAGCATTTTCCCTCAGTTTTCAATAGTCTGCCCATTAAAAAATTGCATAGGTTTAAACCCTCACCATAATGTTTATTCTGTTGGAAAAGTCATCAGAGGCATTTAAGTCCAGTGTCACATTTACTATAAATTATTTTGTCCTTTGTGCAAGATCTGGTGTCTGAAGTCATCACTAGGAAGAGGTATTACTACTGGGCATAGTTTTTTTATGTCTGTGTCACTCCTGAGGTATATGATGTTATAGCTTCTATATGCAAAATATGCATCTTTTATGGCAGGATAACTCTTCTGATGCCGTGAATTGTCCTGAACTCATTACAGCTTTTGACTTGGTTCAGCCTTCAGATTAAAATGGTTCAGGTTACATCATTTTAAACTGCACAAAGGGTCAAGAGACCATATCATTTCAATGAGGCCACATTTCATTTGCTTTGGCTCAGGAAAGCCAGAGGATAAAATACATATTAATAGTCACAGTTTGAAAGAAAGATTGCAGTCTTGATATTACAATGAAGCAATACACTTCATACATGATGCAGCAAAACAGTCCCTGGATTTTTGCCAGTTTGAAGGAGATAGAGAGGGAGAGAGAATGAAGAAAAAAATACAATTAAAAAATGCACCTGATACCAGTGTTTTTAAAAAAACTTTTCATTATGGGGAAAGGAAATATTTGCTTTTTGTTTCATGAAGTTGAAATCAGTCCATTAAGAGGGTGGGAGAAAAGATTAATAGTAAATTCAGCATGCTGACTCCTTCATGTAGTTAATGTGTTTAATCTTACCTAGGTGATGAGCTGCATTTGCACTGTCAATGACTGGAGAGAGAGGAAGAGAGGTTAAATATGTGGTTAGGGGAACAAAGTTAATGAAAGAATATTACAGGATTTTACAAAAGACATCTATTACTCCTCACTTAATTTAGTCCTTGAGACAATTGCGTCCCTGGTGCAATCTCATTAAGCTAATGAGATCGCATCAGGGATGAATTTGGCTCTTGTTTTTTAAGTTTTAAAATGGTGGTGTTATAATAATTTTCTTCTTTGCTTAGAATGCCAATGAGCTTTGGAAACCTGAGAGAAGAGTATTTTTGAGGATGATGGAGACTAATGGGATAGGAAGGATGCAGAGTAGAATATTGAGCAAGTTAATTTTTAGCTTTCATTGTCCTTGTCCAAATAATTATTTAATGTTTGTTCATTAGCTTTGCAGTTCTGTAAGTAGAGGAACTGGTGCCATCTGAAATTCCGAGTGTTATAGATGTAAAGGCACCTCCCTCGTCTTAAAAAGAGACCAGGTTAATCTTTAGGCATGACTGGCACCCTCAAAGTCATCCTCAGCTACATTGTTCCACATCAGTATCTTGTCAGTGTTTGAACATCTAAGTGTACACAGCTTGGATGGTGTCTTAGATAGCCACTGTGCCTGCTGACCATCCCACAGTAGGTTTCCTAACTGAAATCAAAGCTTCCTAGCCTTCAAAATATGGCTACTCGAATGCACCATTCATCTACTTCTGTCTCCTGTGAGCCTGATACATAAAACATACACAACAGACACATCTTCTGGTGCTTCCTGTTTTTTGTCCTTGACAGTAACATGTTCAAATGGACTCTAACAAGCTGTATCCAACTGCGTTCTTTTGGTGACAGGACTTCCAACTGAACTGATGTGGTTATTTATTGGAGCTAAGACTTGCACCAGCATCTTGGGTATGTGTCTTAAGCAGTGAGGGCCAGCAGCATTTTCTGTCTGTGGTGCAGTATGCAAAATCCAACTCTTCCAACTGGGAGAAGGACATGGTCCATTAATATAATATTCAGTAACGAACCGTTAAGGTTAATCTCTTATAAACTGAATTCAGATTACTGCCTCTGTGAAGTTACAAGACAGATTATTTAGATTTGAGTCTCTTAAAGTGCAGATGAGTGATCCGAGAAAGCATCTGTTTGATGGTTTATCTGACTTTCTGTGGTTTTTCACTGTTGGGAAAAACTAGACACAAAAATCCTTAGAGTAAATTCATGCCTGATGATCTGTCTCTCTGCAGAGAAACCTCAGCTCAGTTCTTCACATGGATCATGTCAGTGTGACAGAGGCATAAGCATTTACTCTGAATATTACTCTTTCTTGAATTGTGCGCAATCCTGCTGAGCTAGTTTTTGAGGTATCTGACTATCCCCGTGTTTAAGGGAAAATAAAATATGACTGCAGTGTAGCAATTCTGCAATTATCCCTGTTAGCCAGAACCAACAAGCAATCCAAAGATTTCTGAGACTTATGCCAGCAAATCAAATCTGCCATATTTCATTTGGGTTAGCTCTGTAAGATTCCATATAAAATAAATTGCACTTCTACAGATTTTATCCTAAAACTGACACAGTAATAATCCTTCAGCATTTTTTAATCACTCTATACTGCTTTTATTTCTAAATAAATCTGGGAATGGTTAAAAAATCCCTATAGGTTTTTTTTCTGATATTTTTCCTTAAATATTACAGGAATTTTCCAGCTGAGATATAATAACATTATTTCCTTCCAGCCTACCTTCTTGTTCTACTCCAGCAGACTCACAATGAACACGTTCTCAAAACACACACCCAGCTGCACTTTCCTTTTATTACTTATGACAATCTTCAGAGTGCACAGGAGACATTTATTTTTTTCCCAGACCTTATTCTTTATTCAGCATGACAGTGACACAATGCTCAAGACTTTAATGATCTTATGCAATTTCATTTTTCCTATCAATAATAGTTCAGGCACATACATAATCCTCTCCCTCCTCCTTCCTTCCTTACCTCACTAATATGCTTTTGAATTTTTCAACAATATATGTAAATGTCATTTTTCTAATTATTTTGATTGTTTTACTGGTATTATAATTATGTGATGTTTATTTCTGTTTCAGTTTACTGCTTCCTTGCTATAGGAGTGAAGGAGACTAGGTTATAGAATCTCATTCTTCTCTTCAGCTGGATTTTGTTCTTGAGCAAAGCTGGTTACATTTTGTTATGTCTATACTTTGGGAAATTCTGTGATTTAATATATAATTTTTTTTAATTCCAAAATTAACTAAAATTTTTGACCAACTACCAAGAGATTGATGGATATGTTCTGCTTAGAGAGCATTGAAATATTGTGCTCTGATTCAGACCTGGGATTTTTTTATTTCACTTTTGACTAAAAAAAAAAAAAAATAAATTAAAAATTAAATACAGTTCTGAAATTATCAATAATTTCTGTCAGAATTTTAAACAAAACCAGTACCTGAACCAGGATATTTTCTCACCTTTTTTTTTTTCTGTAACTGAGACTACATTTTCTAATGTGAGAACATAACAGTTGGAAGCGTCTTACTCTATAGTGGAGCTGATAAGGTCTTGTAAGGTGCTGAATTCAAATGAAACCAAAGAGGAGCCTAATCTGTTCAGGGGGCACCCTGACATGGTCCATTAATATAATATTCAGTAACGAACCGTTAAGGTTAATCTCTTATAAACTGAATTCAGATTACTGCCTCTGTGAAGTTACAAGACAGATTATTTAGATTTGAGTCTCTTAAAGTGCAGATGAGTGATCCGAGAAAGCATCTGTTTGATGGTTTATCTGACTTTCTGTGGTTTTTCACTGTTGGGAAAAACTAGACACAAAAATCCTTAGAGTAAATTCATGCCTGATGATCTGTCTCTCTGCAGAGAAACCTCAGCTCAGTTCTTCACATGGATCATGTCAGTGTGACAGAGGCATAAGCATTTACTCTGAATATTACTCTTTCTTGAATTGTGCGCAATCCTGCTGAGCTAGTTTTTGAGGTATCTGACTATCCCCGTGTTTAAGGGAAAATAAAATATGACTGCAGTGTAGCAATTCTGCAATTATCCCTGTTAGCCAGAACCAACAAGCAATCCAAAGATTTCTGAGACTTATGCCAGCAAATCAAATCTGCCATATTTCATTTGGGTTAGCTCTGTAAGATTCCATATAAAATAAATTGCACTTCTACAGATTTTATCCTAAAACTGACACAGTAATAATCCTTCAGCATTTTTTAATCACTCTATACTGCTTTTATTTCTAAATAAATCTGGGAATGGTTAAAAAATCCCTATAGGTTTTTTTTCTGATATTTTTCCTTAAATATTACAGGAATTTTCCAGCTGAGATATAATAACATTATTTCCTTCCAGCCTACCTTCTTGTTCTACTCCAGCAGACTCACAATGAACACGTTCTCAAAACACACACCCAGCTGCACTTTCCTTTTATTACTTATGACAATCTTCAGAGTGCACAGGAGACATTTATTTTTTTCCCAGACCTTATTCTTTATTCAGCATGACAGTGACACAATGCTCAAGACTTTAATGATCTTATGCAATTTCATTTTTCCTATCAATAATAGTTCAGGCACATACATAATCCTCTCCCTCCTCCTTCCTTCCTTACCTCACTAATATGCTTTTGAATTTTTCAACAATATATGTAAATGTCATTTTTCTAATTATTTTGATTGTTTTACTGGTGTTATAATTATGTGATGTTTATTTCTGTTTCAGTTTACTGCTTCCTTGCTATAGGAGTGAAGGAGACTAGGTTATAGAATCTCATTCTTCTCTTCAGCTGGATTTTGTTCTTGAGCAAAGCTGGTTACATTTTGTTATGTCTATACTTTGGGAAATTCTGTGATTTAATATATAATTTTTTTTAATTCCAAAATTAACTAAAATTTTTGACCAACTACCAAGAGATTGATGGATATGTTCTGCTTAGAGAGCATTGAAATATTGTGCTCTGATTCAGACCTGGGATTTTTTTATTTCACTTTTGACTAAAAAAAAAAAAAAAAAAATTAAAAATTAAATCAGTTCTGAAATTATCAATAATTTCTGTCAGAATTTTAAACAAAACCAGTACCTGAACCAGGATATTTTCTCACCTTTTTTTTTTTCTGTAACTGAGACTACATTTTCTAATGTGAGAACATAACAGTTGGAAGCGTCTTACTCTATAGTGGAGCTGATAAGGTCTTGTAAGGTGCTGAATTCAAATGAAACCAAAGAGGAGCCTAATCTGTTCAGGGGGCACCCTGGCCCTGGGGAGGACTTGGCGGAAATAGCAATGAAGCCCTGGTGCTGTTCTCCAGGCAGAAAGTCCCCTACCTGGACGGAGTGGGCAGGACTGCCTGGGAACCTACTGCTGTCCCACCTACTCTTCCCTCCTGATGGTAATATTGGGTTTAAGGTCCTTAAGTTAAACAAACAAACTGAAAAAGAGGTAAAAGGGTATTCTTGGTACTCAGATAGGGATGAGAAGGGGAAAAGTATGTTATTGCATGTCCAAAGGAGATATATGGTTACCCAAGGATGGAGTAAACAAAAAGGCTGAGTGAAATTTGAGTCTGTTTGAAATATGTAGAGGTTAAGCGTATGGGAACATTTAATTTTGTGTTACTGAAATTCAGGAGTCTTTGTGGGTTTAATTTCTTACTCTAATAGATGCTTCATTTTGAATGCTTTAACATCTATGAGCCTCCCAGTGTAGATGAATGAACTATGCCATCAATCCAAACACATCACTTTTACATCTCCTTTTCAGATGGTTACAGTTATTAGCAGCAGCATTTAAAATTCACTTTCTTCTTTGAAGAAAGTCCTGACTATAAGAGAACAAATTATAAGTAGTAGGTATAGTGCAGCAGTGTTAAAATTGCAGTCAGCATCCCAATGTGGCCATATGTCTGACATAAAGTACACAAAAGAAAGTGTTGAGGACTGGAGCACAGTCTAATCATAAGTAGGTCCTTTAAACAATAAGCCTCTCAAGTGAGCAATATACATTCTGTTCTGTTTTTCTTACTTTGTGCTGCTTTAAATCAAAGTCCACTGGTCTGCTATTGCTGGGAGGTTGGACATGTTGTCTGCAAGTAAATAGGCCCTCTGCCAAGTAACTAGAGCTCACTCTTGGTAAAGGAAGAACATTGTTCACTAAAATAGTTTGTCTTTCTATGCCAAAGGAAATCAAATTGTAATCAAGGGCTGAGAACGGACTGAAGTCATAAAGGCTGGCTTGCCTCAGACTTTGGCAGCCTCTCTTGTTCCCAGGCATATTAAATATAATTTACGTTTGCAGAGGGGAGAGGCTTTATTGCATTGGAAATTTGTTTTAAATAACACTTAAGTGAAACACTGTCAGGGGCAGCCAGGGATACACTTCCACTGTTGGTTAGGCTGCTGGAAACCCAGAATATTCATGGGCTTTACCAGATTTGTTCTGAACTTGCATCTCTGTAAGTGGGTGTTTATTGTCAATGTTGATAAAACAATCACATTTCCTAGGTTCTGGTCACCCATGCTGAGTGGGAAGTTCAAGATGAAAGGCT
This sequence comes from Chaetura pelagica, assembly GCF_000747805.2. NCBI lineage: Eukaryota > Metazoa > Chordata > Aves > Apodiformes > Apodidae > Chaetura > Chaetura pelagica. The sequence goes on along the minus strand of NW_009953295.1, from coordinate 7,758,761 downwards.
TATCTCAGTTACAGGAAGTATTTATATATTTTTCTTCCAATTTATCCTGCATGTGAAAATTTGCATTAACTATGAATAACCTTCTCTGGTTGGAAAATCAAGACCAGTGTATAGGAGACTGAATACATTCTGTCCTTGATTTGCAGATATGAAGTGTAATCAGTTTTATTGATAATTCCCACATCAAACCTTAAAGTTTAAAATCTGTTCTTCAGGGTTTCAGAAAGTAACTTCAGGAACACTGGAAAATAATTTTTTTCTTATTTTTATTTTTCTAAATGAAATTTATCTTATGGTACAGTAGACCTTGCTTTTATTTCACTGTGGAATTGAAAACTAATTTTAAAACAGCTTCCTCTAAGAAGCGATGATTCTACTTTTCAACATCTTGTTCATAAGTAGCCAGCTGAGGGAAAATATTGTTTTAATTCTTTGCACACTTTTGGACAAGATATTTTTCTTCAAACCTGACACCATAATGAACACACATCTGAAACTTGTTTTACAGATCTGCACTGAGTCAAAGCAATGGAATCCACCAACTTAAAAAGAGAAAGGTCTTCCATGAACATCTCATTTAAGATCACATTATCTCCTTCACGTTGCAGCTTTGTCACATTGCATATAGGACTTGTCAGCAAATTTCATGTAGTTCTGCATGTACTATGTAAAGAGAAATTTGACCCTAGGGAAAATCATAAAGGATAATTAAACTATGTTTGGGTAGCTTCTGCTTGTTAGAAGTGGAATTTTTCATTTCAATCTTTCTGTTGGAAATAGTATTGAAACAGTACACTTCCACCTCAGAATTCTAATATTTGGATCATTTTGCACAGCTCACCTCTGTTCAAGTAACATTTTACATTTGGAGCAATTTAAGGTTAATTCTGTTAAAACACTAGGACAGATTTTAGACCTTGCTGTCTGTGGCTCAGTGCTTGAGGGACCAAAGTAGGTAGGCATCTGTCTGTGATGTTTCTTAAAATCTTACCTCTGTCTGTGCATGTGTTTACCTAAGTCTTGATGATGCTTGACATCTAAATGACTAACTTAATGTCCAAACTCTGTCACCTCAGAATAATCTATAGCCTCATGACTAAGCTTTTTCTGGAGGCTCCTTTGAAACTATCTGCTGTTCATGTGTTCTGTACAAGACATCTAATTTAATTTGACTCAGGGCAGTGGGTTGTTATAAGAGGCAAAGTGTCTAGAAGATATTACCTGCATTTCTCACCATTGCCTGAGTCCTTATGTGAGTTTAAAACAAGGCACTTAAAAATAGCCTGCTGAAAATATAAACAAGTCCTACCTTTTCCTGGAACCAGAACCTTGCGTTTTCCAAAAGGAAAGTAGAATTTAAATCCATTATCTTCTGAAAAAAATTTATTAGATTGCACTATTAATATTAGATAGTTTTGAGGCAAAATGCAGCATACTGTTATAGATGAACAAAATATCAGGTTTATTGTGAAGAAAAGAATCAATAACTGCAGAGGTTCTGAAAGTACCCTTACTTACAATAGCAGTGACTATTCCGAGGGGAAAATGACAGGGTAAATTTTTTTTACATTGCATCATAAAGATACCAGGACTATTAAAACTGAAAGCCATCCTCAGCATTTTCCCCATCTGTAATACACATTTGGAAGATATATCATGAGGTCTAAGAAACTTTAAAAGACAGAAGGGTGACTGAAGAGGTAAATGCTATGACACTCAGACATGAACTAAGCTTCCTGGCACTTCTGACAGCCACAGACATTTGTGGGCATTTGACAAATTGGTAATCAATTTAAAATAGTCCATGTCAGTAAATAATACCACCTGATTGTGAAGCGTAGGCTTCTGAGACTAGTAAAAGGGAGACATGGTTAAAAATACTATCAGACTAGAAGACATTCCAAAATGTAACTGGAGAAACCTCAGAACGTGAGTAGCTGTAAGTGTATGCTGGGATTAAGCCATTATGTGATTCCTGTGAAGATCCCCAACTCAGATACCCTCTGAAGTCAGGGAGATGCTCTGAGACAGCCCCACACTCTCTGAAGAAGTCTGCATAAAGAGCCTTTTCACTAAATGACTTCAAGATCCAAGCCTGTCTTCAATATTCCCTTCTCTAGCACTGCACAATCCTGTATCACACTTTTCAAGGGCTCTCAAACTTTGTTGCTTTTCTTCTCCTTCCCTTTCAGTCAAACAATGTGATAAAGTGTATTCAGATGTTAGTAAGAGCATTTGTGTATTTCTTGAAAAAGGAACAAACAGACTGCTTTAAAAGTTTTTACTTTTATATACAGATAGGTGTATGTAGATATTTATACTTTTGTTATGTTTTCTGCCTTCCCTTTGTATTGTCTTGTAAACATGTCATGAACTTGATCCTTCATTTCTGAAAACAATAGGAGCTGGATGCTGACTTCAGGGGGAGCAAATGAAAGACTCATCTCTCTATTGTTGCAGCTTTCTTAAAAAAAAACACCATGTTGCCAACAGAATAGGAGCAGAAGGACATCTTTCAGTGCTCAAGCTGTAATTGCTCTCCCATCCACCCATGACTAGGGCAAGGCTAGGGAGCAGGGAGACGTATAAAAGACAGCCCAGCTGAGAGTGAAAATAAAAATATGCAAGAGGTTCAAAGCTGGCAGCCTGACCCTATACCCAGATCAACATTATCTTGTTTGTAGATGCTCATTGGCAAATCAATTGGCAATATCCCATTGTGTGTCTGAGCACTTACTGGCTCACAGTTTTTCTGCAGTAGGAAATTGGTCCTACTGCTGGAAGAGACTGGGCAATCTATTTCTATCAGCTTACACTCTTCCACTGACCTTCGCTTTTTTTTTCTCCTCAGGAGACCCAAAGCCAGTCAGTTCAAAGTCAACAGCTGTTCTAATTGTCATACGCTTTTAGAGGAGATGTGAAAATGAATGTGTGCCAGAGTTTTGGTTGAGATTATGACGAAGTTAAATCATTTTGACAAAGAGATCCTCCCCCTAAACTTCTTTTACATGCTAAAACTTGGTAACATGGGAATAACATGGCTGATGGAGGTAGAATTACTAACCTGTCATCTTAACAAAGGACTTTGGGAAATGCGTTCCCTCCTTGGGAAACGAATTTGCCTGCACAGGGTTTTGTCTCAGAAAAGGTACAAAAGAAAGTTACAACAGAAAAGGACATAAAAAATAATGTTTTAAATTCTGTAGTACTCAATTAATTATTCAAAATTATTTAACCAATCATCATTCATAAGTAAAGAAACTCTTTTTCAGCAGTCAAGCAATCAGGTGACACAGACCCTGCAGCGATGTCTCTAATTAAAACCATCTGAAACTCATGTGCAGGTATACATCTGTGTGGATGTGCATACATCTGTATTATGCCTAAAACCATACACCTCTCTATATAAACACCAAGTATAATTTCAAATAATTTTGCTTAATTAAAATACCATTCAGACTAAACAAACATCTGTTACTTCTGCTACAGGAGCAAACACTTTTTATTTCTTTGTGCTTGTTTGAGTTGGAATTAAGCGAAATAAAACTTCTCAAATCAGCTGCACTGTGAATACCTAGTTTGTACAACTTATAGAAACCATAAAGCAGGCAAATTTTGGTTTTCATCTGCTGAAAATCCAATGCCATGAAACAGTGAAAAAAAGGCAGCCTTGCCATGCTATGATAAAGGAAGCCATGATCTTGATAATAGAGCCCAATGATGCAAATAACTGAATTATGTCAGCCAAAGTAAATTTAAACAAACAAACAAACGAGCAAACAAACAACGTAGTCTCCAAACTCGTACTCCAGGTTAGGTGTTTGTTACAAGGCACGTCAGAAGCCATGTCAGGCAAAGCATAAAAAATTGAAAAGGCTTACTTTGGAATGCTGTCAAAAGCAAACATGAAAGTCTATTCAAAGGCAAGCATATCTGTTCACGGTAATGCATTATAATACTGGCTATTCAATTTTTTGTTTGAGCTCAATGGTCCTAAAATAAAACCCCAGACTCTCAATACAGATTTCTTTGCTCACATACATACAAATAACTTTTAAATACAGACTCTACTGATCTGTGAATTTTCCTGTGTATATTTTAATTTTTAAAACACTACGATTTAATTGCTAATTCTTGACTTGCAAACAAGAGATATTGCTGTAACAAAATTATTCAGTTTTCAATGAAAAGGTAAATATTAAGGAAAAGACTTTTAACAACCTCTAACAACAAGTCCCTGTGATACAAATATTAATGAAAAATGAATGGTAGCTTTTTTAGGACACTTGAGTCTAACTGTTTAACAGTACCCACAGATAATTTTTGTCTTTCTCTAAGTAATGTAGACTTTTCAGTACCTTCTTATTATGCAGAAAATATTCATAGGTTGTCTTGTGCTTTGCAGTTCCAAAGGACGACACAAGAAAAACAAGAGCAGAATTCAAAGGAAAAGGATAGCATCTTTTTTTTTTTTTTTTTTTTTTTCCTACTGTATCAAGAAAGGATGAATAACTGTTGTGTACCTAATATGCAGAGACAACTTAGTATAACACGATACAGCTTAACTCCTAGAGTCCTTGTTATTTAATCCATTTAGTTCTGCCCAGGGATCACATGGATTTATGGAAACCCCCTGCTACCCTCTTTGTTGACTTCCATCCCTGCTGGGAGATCCCCATCTGCTGGGAAGTGAAACTCTGTCCTGAACTTTACCTCATTTAACAGAGTGCCACATGTAAATCCAACTTCTTCATTTATTACTCTGACAGAGCAGATGGCAATGGGCTTTTAAAAGACTGTAATGTTGCTTAAAACTAGCTATATTTGAAGAAATAATAGTTTTAGCTGCTTGGATTCTAGTGCCTGATTTTTAGGAAAAGAATCTGACACAGGCAATTAAATTTTTGAGCCATCAGTACTTAGTGATGCATCAAAATTTAGCCGTTTTCAGAAAATCATATTGTGACCAAATAATCATTCATTAAGACAGAAAATACTTTTAAAATGGAAACTTGAGACTTCTGTTTAGTGGCTGATATGAGTGACTAGTTTTCTAATAGCCTTAATCACTGGAGTATTTCTTTACTTGTTCATTTAAGCCTGTTAATGAAAATGTATGATGTTAAGTCTAATATCTGCTAACCCTTGATGACTGTTTTGACTTCCAGCATTGTCCTATAAATAACTGTGAATGACATGCACTGAAAATCAAAGAGTATTATTTCACTGTGATTAAAGAGAACAGGTTCACCCAAGACTTCCTTTTCATCCAGTAAGACCACAGAGAAATTCATTGTTAGCTTGAGTCAGATGTAATGTACCTCAAAATGTCTTGTCCTTAAAAATCTTACCCTAAATGCATAATGCAGGTTTTAAAAATAACCTGAAAGCTCTATCTCATCTAGTGAGTTTGCATATAGAAGGCATGTAAAGGGACAGGGAACATCACGAACAATCACAGCATTCTGCACTTGAAGACTACAAATGCCATGAATTACTTATCCTCAAGATCCAGTCTAGTGCTATGTTCATTTGACTGTTGTTTATATTCAATGACAACTGAAAGGATTTTTACCCCTGAAGAAAGACAGTAAGCCTTACATAGCCAGTGATGACTATGCTTTCCTAACTTAAAATATAAGGTAGCTTGCTGCTCTGTACAACTCAAAGAGTGTGCGTTTAACTGATATAACTGGGATCTTTGGCTATGTTCATCTTGGCCATGAACCTTCAGATCACGTTACAAGTACTATGGCCAAAGGGCACTGGCTGTTGGTGTGACATTTGTTCTGTCATGCAGTAATGTCACCTTGTATGACAGCTTCAGGGTGAGACCTCATTTTCAGTGAACAGTCTGTGTTCTTTGCTGTAAGTTAAACAAATACCTCTAATATACATTTCCTTACTTTTAAGTCAGGTGTTTTAAGGTATTTCAATTTTGTGTATATGCATATGCTCTAATGTCAGGTACCATGGTTCCTAATAGGTTTTTGCCTTTCTGATGATAAATGACTCTGTTTAATAATGACCATGTCTGTCCCCAAAGGGCTTTTACTATGAACTGCGCAGGCCTACCCTGCAACTTCACTGGTCCAACTTCCATGACACAACACCCTGCTTCCATTGATCATCTGGAAAGCATTATACCAGGAGGGGTTTGACTGTCACTGTAATTTCCTTCAATATACATTGTATGATATTTAGAATTTTAGTTTATATATTGGAACTTCCTTAAGCTTTAATATCATGCTGATTTTCCTTTATTCTAGATTTAGATAACTTTTTAAGATTCTTGTGTTAAAAGTTAAAACCTAAGGGCCAAGTCCTGCATGAAAATCCCCAGGAAGCTAATCTTGGTGGCAAATTCCTTTACAGCAATTTAATGTATTATGATATGCAGAAAAGTGATGCACCAGACTAAAAGCCAGAGAGCTTCTTTTCTTATCTAATAAATCCCCTAAAGAAAAATCTAGGGAAAATTAGAGCCAGGTGTGGCTATTCCTGTTTTGACTATAACCTTAGGAATACTTCTCACCTTTACCAAGGCAGCTCTGATGGAAAAGGCAGCAGTGATCTTCAGTCCCACTGTTGCTGCCTATAAAAGTGATAAGAAATCAGTGGAAAATTAGTGGGTTTGTATAACATAATCCAGTTGAGAAACTGGACCACAGTAGGAAGCAGTTGGGATAGGATAAGGAGCTGTGAGGGCTGGGAAAAGAAAAACAGCCGAGTCTCACTGGGGCAAAATGTGCTGGTATCCATGGATGCACAGCTCTCGCTGGTACAATCTAACCGTGGTTTGTTTACATTGAAATAAAAATGCTTTCCCTTCCTTGCATTTGAGAGCCTACTGAATGAACTTCAACAGGGAAAGTTTTTACTCAGTATGAACAAAAATGGCGGAATCAGGACTTTAATATTTTTTCAAAATTGTCTAGGCTTAGAATTGTCTCCTTTCTTGTAATTTATACTAAACACAAATGTAAAAATGCCACAGACATTATTTACATAAAGAGAGAAATGTAATTGCTAAAGAAAGTTAATACTGCATGGAATTTAAAGAAAAAGAAAAGAAAATCCCCAACAATTGCACAAGGATTTAAAAATCCCCCTTGTAGGAAAGCCAGCCGCTTCCATTTCCAAATCGTTGTGTGTAGGCAGTTTATGGTATTTCGGTAATTCTGATCTTTGTTTAACTACATAGCTGTGTGTCAATAAAACAAGAAGTCAAAACAAGGAGAGCAATCAGTCTGTGTACAGCTAGTTAAAATTCATGGCTAGCAGGGAACAGATTGCTAGAGCAAGGCCCTCAGCCTGTCCATCTACTGGTACCCTACCACCAGCAGAGCTCCTTTTATTCAAGCTTCTCCCCTTGGTCACCTCCAATTCTTTTGCAAATCTTCCTCTCTCCTCACAAATTTATAGCCCATTGACAACTTTCTGTGGGTGGCTGAAAACATCTGGGCAGCAATCCTTCAGTAGATGCCCTGCACCCTTCCTTTCAACAATGGTGTGCAGGCCTCAGGCAGCACCAGTCAAATCCCAGAAGGAAGAATGGGGCTGGTTAACATGGATATTCATCAATTAGGGGGTGAGGAAAGGTGGAGGAGCTCAGGGCCTTACTTTTTCAGCCTTGCAAAAAAGTTCCTGTGGTTGTTACATCATGTTTCATTAGACTAATTCAGTTTAGGGGATGCTAATTTCCTCCTAGATGCCAGGCCTATCACTACCAGCTTCCACTTTTACAGGGCGCTTCGAAATAGATTAGGGCTGAGCTGATAGACTCACATATCCCAGGATCCTTGGCATGACAGAGGGGGGAGCATCTCAAAAGAGCACACACAATTAATTTACAGAAGTTTTATATTTAAATTAATGCTATGGATTTAAATAGAAAGGGCAACTTCTCCCCAGAGTTTTAAAAGCGTTAGATAGCTGGGATAAAGCTTCTTTTTGAACTCTAAATTTAAATATTTTATTTAAAAATCTGTATTTCCATGGATTTATCTGAAAAAAAGAGCTGTCTTTCAGTAGAGATATTTTTTTATTTAGGATAATCAGGCAATGTGAAAGAAGGAATGGTGGAAGGAACCATTTCATGTTTTTTTTCTAGATAGCATAATCATTCTAGGGGATTAAATTAGGAGATTTACAGATACAATAAATATTCTTTGTGGGGTTTTTTGTCATTTTTCCCCCCCTTATATATGGATATCTGTATATTTTACTGAAGGGCAAAGGAAGAGATAGCATATTCTTCCCTTACGTTTGTTTTATTCCATGTGTAAATGTCCCCAAATGACACATGCCAGATCAGAGTTATTCAGTTATTTTGTTGAGATCGGTTGTGTCAGACTGATATATGTTTAATGTTCTTGTTGTTGGACCAGCCAGGTGCTGCTTGTCATATTCCTCATTGCCAATGATGAATGCAGAAGATATCACAACATATAGATCTTGCTAAATTCTGGGTGAAATATTGCTTCAGATCTAAACTAATATTCTTACTTTAGTATATCAAGATTAGGTACTTAGATTCTATACATGATGCTGTTTTTATCATCAGAGGAACAGCAAAAAGCAACATCTCTCACTGTAACTTGGACCTTGCTGAACTTTTTTCCTAGGTTAATATCACACTGCACCAGGGTAATCTGCTTTATGCTGGTATTCTGGGACAATAGAACTGTGACCCCAAAAGATACACTTCAGATCCACTCAAGTGGCAAAGCAGTGGCAGGATGACATATCAATTTATTATTACCTGCAGAACAGTAAGTATGTCAGGTGATGAGGCTGTTTCAAAGTGGGTATTGATGGGACATGAACTTGTGAGATAACAGACAAATATTCCTGACCTGTTAAGCTATAACTGTTTTTCTTCAGTGTGTGCTGAAGAACAACGATAGCTATCAGTCTGTTTTTATAGAGATAGGACTACTGGCAGGTGCTATAAGTATCCCCAGAGACCCTTGGTACAAAAATGATTGACGGAGACAGAAGTTTGAGCACGCACACAATTACTGTGTGTCATTGCAGAGAAGACAGTGTATGTGTAGTTGGGATGGGGAACTACTTCCATATTGAGAATCAGATACTTAGAGCAGACCATTAAGCGTCTACAGTGCAGGAAAATGCCTTTCTTTTGGAAAGAATAATTGGATTGCAGTCATTCTCAGAATAGAAAACTTGCTAAATTTACTGAGAAAATGTTTTTTCTGTCTCTGAAGAAGATGTGCATACAAAAATGTTAAACCATGCATCACTTATTGAAGAGTAGGATGAGATTTTGTTGAACAAATTATAAGTAATATTTAAGAACATGATAGAAATTTTTACTTTTAAAAATACTTTTTGTAGAAATGTCTTTTCTCACTTCAATATTGCCATTATTTTGTCAAAAAATACAACAAGCATTTAAATTAGGATAGTGTTTGTTTTCAGCCAACACAACTCTTGTAAAAACACACTAGGAGTAAATTTCTAGTGACAATTGATTATTAAAAAATAATTTTCAAGGCAATTCACTTAGTAGCAGCTATAAATTACACATGAATGGACCCATCTCTGAAGAGGAAGCCGAGGTATATGTTTTAGTCCCTTATTGAAATCCTTCAGTAAATTCCAGCAGGATACATATTGCATTGATTGGCATCTGTCTACACTTTAAACAAAGGAAAAATAATTCCCTGTGGCACATCCCCTAAGGACTGGGGAATTTCATTATTTTATCTCTTTTTGGTGTAAACATTACATCTCACCCTTTCAAAGTAAAGCTTTTGCTCCTGAAATGAGAGATACTTTGAGCTTCTTGTCACATCCCAGCTCTCTGTGAAGAGAGGTCCTCTAAGGAGCTTCTGCTTATCTTGTTTTACTTTGAAACCTGTTCAAAGGGAAGAAGAAAGATCCCACTTAACCGAGTTAGCCTGAGACTAGATAATTTAGTTTGCTTATGGAAAGGCTTCCCTTTAAAGATAAGAGCCCTTAGAATGTATCAGATAATTTGACTTAAACTTTTGGGTTGTCTGTCTTACTGACTATGTACTTCCGTGGTTGTCTGCTCTAGCATATGAGCACATCACAGTTACTCAGTTTTGTCATTATAGCATTCCAGTGAGATAACAAAATGTCTTTATTTTGTGCATGGGAAACTGAATCACAGGGTGGCTGAAGAATCTTGCCTGAAGTCAAATGGAAACTGTGAGAAGCTCTGTGGTTGATACAGGGTATTAAAACCAGGTCTGGTGTCCTAGAGCAGTGCTGTCTCAACAAAACTAACCTTTCTCTTACTTTTGTCAGCTATGTTAACACCTAGAAAATGCCTTTTGTTGAGAATCATATCCAAATCATGTACAGACATGAATCAGTGCTGATTAGGTAGAGGTACGGAATTTTAAGACACTACTCACACATTTATGGGCACATTTTTGTAAGATGTTGAGTGCTTTGCAGTCTTTAATTATGTGACTACATATTAAGGATTTAGCCTTATAAATAAATTTCTGAGGCTTTCAAGGCAAAATAAATGAATGTATTCCTCTTAAGTTCAGATAAAATACTTAGGAGAATGTTTTATCAGATTTTTGAGATAGGAATAGGTAGTGGTTTACCATGATTCAGCTGAATCACCTATCTTAAACTGCAAGAGTATGATGAATTGTCACTGAATTTGCAGTGTTGTAGTACAACCCTTCTGGGATCAAAGTAGAAACATCTCCAGTAAACAGGAGCAGTGTGATGACCCTTCTCTACCCCCAAGAGACTGTAGTAGCATGATGCTTGACTAACTTCTCCTGTATGCTTGGCAAGAGCTAGTGAGATCTAGGTTCAACTGTGCAGATTTTTCTTCCAATTCAAATACTTGGATATTATGTCTGGCAATCAATGAATTCAGTTAAGAGAAGGTCTTTGAAGCAAATTATTTTTTTCCCCTTATTTGCTGCAGTTATCAGTAACAATGAGAAAGGGAAAGACAGAATTTAAACAGAGCTAGTTTACAGCAGAGTAACACCTGGTGCAGAAGCCCATCCCTGCTTGTTGTCCTTGTGATTGACATGGGGAGGGAGAAGGTGCAGAACATGCTCTCTCCTGGGCTGTAGCTGGTGAGGTTATCAATGTCTCTCTATGTAGTGACTGTGGCTACTGATATCCTGGTGCTTGTCACAGCACTTAGGCTAAGGGTCTGTACGGTGGAATACAGAAAGTGCTACCCAAATGCGCAGGCACCCACACAAAAGTGTCATAACAGTGGAGGAAAGGCTTAGAAGCAAAATGACATTTCTGTTCATTTGAAGGAAGATTTGAAACCCCAGTGTCAGAAATGGTTGTAGCATTTGAGAAAAGTACCCTGAGTGTAGTGGTACTGACTGAAGTGTGCTTGTATTTATGTATATATACACTCACATATGTATATAGAGATGTATATATATATATATGTTCAACTGTAATTTTTTTCTTGTGCTGTTCTTCCTTATTTAGAGAAGCAAATTACTAGAAGATTGGATTCTCCTACACTGCCTTTGAAGTCTCACTGGTGCAGGTAGCTAGATATAAGAAGTTATTTCAAGTATCACAAACCACATTTTGCCTCTATTTTTCTGTCACAAGCAAATTGTTTCTTTGTGCTAGTAGATGTTCCACTTCTTTAACATCCAACTTGTGGTAATCATTAGCTCTTAGGCTGACAATGGCAGGACCATGGTACATTTTTGTCTAAGGAAAGATTGCTTTCCTAGGCTATTTGTCTAATATTAGGCACTAGACTGAGTAGTGAAGATGTCTTGTTTCTACCCTTGTCTGACAGACTGGCAAATTTATTGATTTTACTGTTTCAGTGTCTAGTTTCTTATGCCTCATGTCTAATGGCTTGTGTATTTCGATAAACTTACTGGGACAGTTTAGATTACACAAGCGAATTTGCTATCATGGTTCTCAACTTGGCTTTTGTAGTTTAACCCCCAGCCAGCAGCTAAACACCACACAGGCACTCACCAACGCTCCTCCAGTGAGGTCAGGAAGAGAATTAAATGGTTAAAAATAAGAAAAATATAAAAACAGTTTCAACATCATTAGTCCAGGAAGGCTGGACACACTTCAAGAAAGAAGTTTTAAAGGCACAGGAGCAGGCCGGCCCTGTGTGCCGAAAAACCAGTAAGCAGGGTAGGAGACCAGACTGTCTAAATAGCAGCCTTTGGCAGGACCTTAGGAACAAAAGGTCTATGACCTTTGGAAGAGGGGATAGGTCACTCATGAATCTATAAAGATGAAGTGAACATATGCAGGGCGAAAATTAGGAGAGCCAAAGCACAGCTAGAGCTCAAACTAGCTACAGCTTTTAGGGATAATAAAAAATGTTTCTGTAAGTTCATTAACAGCAAAAGGAGGATTAGGGAAAATCTCCGTCCTTTATTGGATGCAGAGGGAATCTTAGTAACAAGAGATGAGGAAAAGGCTGAGGTGCTTAACACCTACTTTGCCTCAGTCTAGCAGTGGAACTAGCTGTTCCATGGATATACAGCCACATGAGCTAGGAGACAGGGAGGAGATGCAGAGTGAGGTCATCACAATTAAAGAGGAAGTGGTCAGAGACCTACTATACCACTTAGATGCACACAAGCCTATGGGACAGGATGGGCTAAATCCAAGGGTGCTGAAAGAGTTGGCAGATGTGATCAACAGGCCACTTTCCATTATTTACCTGGAGTCCTGGCTAACTGGGGAGGTGCCAATGGACTGGAGGATAGCAAATGTAACACCCATCTATAAGAAAGGCAAAAAGGGGGATCTGGGAAACTATAGACCTGTCAGTCTGACCTCAGTATCAGGGAAAGTAATGGAGCAGATAATCTTGAGTGTTATTAGAAGGCATCTAGAGGATAACAAGGGGATCAGGCCCAGTCAGCATGGGTTTATGAAGAGCAGATCCCAAAGAGTGGTCGTCAGTGGAGTCAAATCCAGCTGGCAGCCAGTCACATGTGGTGTTCCTAAGGGCTCAGTGTTGGGACCATTTCTGTTTAACATCTTTATTGATGATCTTGATAAGGACATAGAGTATATTATCAGTAAGTTTGCAGATGACACCAAGCTAGGTGGGAGTGCTGATCTGCATGAGGATAGGGAGGATCTACAGAGAGACTTGGATAGATTCGCTCGTTGGCCTAATGTTAATGGTTTGGGCTTCAACAAGGCCAAGTGCCGGTTCCTGCGCTTGGGCCACAACAACCCAGGCAACGCTACAGGCTTGGGGAAGTGTGGCTGGAAAGTGTCTGGCAGGAAAGGACCTGGGGATTCTAACTGAAAAGCAGCTGAACATGAGACAGCAGTGTGGCCAGGTGGCCAAGAAAGCCAGTGGCATCCTGGCTTGTATTAGAAATAGTGTGACCAGCAGAAGTAGGGGGGTGATTGTCCCTCTGTACTCAGCACTAGTGAGGCCACACCTGTAGTGTTGTGTCCAGTTTTGGGCACCTCAATTCAAGAGAGATATCGAGGTGCTGGAGCGAGTACAGAGGAGGGCAATGGAGCTGGTGAAGGGCCTAGAGAATAAATCTTATGAAGAATGCTTGAAGGAGCTGGGAATGTTTAGTTTGAGAAAGAGGAGGCTGAGGGGAGACCTCATCAGTCTCTACAACTACCTGAAAGGTCGTTGTAGAGAGGTTGGAGCTGGTCTCTTTTCACAGGTAATTAGTGACAGAACAAGAAGAAATGGCTTCAAGCTGCAACAGGAGAGGTTTAGACTGGACATTAGGATTTTTTTTTTCACGGAGAGTGGTGAGACACAGGAATAGGCTGCCCAGGTAGGTGGTTGGGTCACCATCCCTGTACGGGTTTAAGGGGTGTTTGGGTGTGGTTTTCGTGGATATGGTTTAATGAGGAGAACTTTGTGGAGTAAGGATGGTGGTTGGACTTGGTGATCATAAGGGTCTTTCCGATCTGAGCAGTTCTATGATTCTGTGATCATCATCACCACTAATATATAACAACAACAGCAATAATTTTGATAATGGTAACAACAACAACAATAACATAATAATGTAAGAAAAATAGGAAAAAATAACAGGCCAAAAAATAAAACCCAAGAAAGACAAGTGCTGCAAACAAAACAGCAGACTCCCCTCCCCCAAGTTCTCCCCAGTTTTATTGCTGAACATGATGTCATATAGTGTGAAATATCCCTTTGGTCACTTGGGATCAGCTGTCCCAGCTTTGCCCCTCCCAACTTCTGGTGCACTCCCAGCCTACTCACTGGTAGTGTGGGGTGAGAAGCAGAAAAGACCTTGATGCTGTGCAAGTACTGCTCAGCAATAACTAAAACATCCCTGTGTTACCAACACTGTTTTTTATTATTAATCCAAAACACGGCCCCATACCACCTGCTATTAAGAAAATTAACTCTATCCCAGCCAAAGCCAGCACAACGACCTTGTAAGCAATCTGGATAACCCGCATGCAAAGCTTCAGTGAGCTTTAATTTTTTGATACTGTTATATTTTCTTCCGCAGTCTCACTCAGGTCCTTCAAAAGCACCACTGGCTTCAGACTATTTGTGGTTGCATCATCATCTCCCATAGCACCATACTGCCCAGGTGAATGAGCTTACCCACTGTAGACAGTGAATACTTGGAACAGGTGCTACATGAGATTTAGCAAAAGCAAACACTTTGAGTATAAAAGTAAGACACTGCAATAGTTCTGTGTGCCCTCAGGCCTTAGTTTTGAATGACAGCATTTTTTCAGGTTACAAATACAAGAGCAGTAATTTATTTGCTGAATTAACTCTGTGCTGATTGCCTGATTTTTTACTTAGTGTAGAAATCTACAGTGATGTCAGTGAATGCAGGAGATTCTTGTAATCTCTAAGCATGGAACATTTGTGTTACGCTTCAAGCTTGTAGAACTACAGTTACTGGTTTTTTTTCCCCCACTACATTCCTACTATTGAAATAAATATTAGACTATGTTTTCTACATTGACATAATAAATTAGACCCAAAAAGAAAATTGATATATGCCAATTTTACACTAGTTAAGGATCTGAGTCAGCAAATAAAGTACAAAATATAATCTGGAGATAATACTCAGAATAATATCACTGCAGAATTGTTTCTGAGTGCATTTGTTTAGTCTGTTTTGTGCCTGCAAACTTTGCCTTTAGATTCACTGCTCTGTGAAGTTGGGAGGGAAGAGTTAGAAGGGAGGCTTACCTAGCACATAAGGAAATGGCATGGGAATTCCTCCTGTGCAGCCATTAGACATCAGAACCTGTTGTGCAATAGTGTTTTATTGTGGGAAAGAATAAGAAAGATTGTGTGTATAAATCAGAGCATTAGCTGAGTCGTGGCTCAACTTCAAAGCTTTTACACTTCCTTCCTTCTATTCTCTTCCTCTATCCTACAGACTTTTTCCCAGTGAAAACTATCTTTTTCCTTCACCTATGCAGTACCCAGGCTCTGCCTTCTTGGGTACTTTAAACACCACTGATCATAGCAGGGGTTTGGACCTTTTGTTTTTGATTCAGTGTAATTATCCATGTTCTGCTTGGGAATGTTACGGATACTCTGCTGCACTGGGCTGAGAATCACAGAATTTTTGGAGTTGGAAGGGACCTTAAATATCATCGAGATCCAACTCCCCTGCATGGGCAGGGACACCTCCCACTAGAACAGGCTGCTCAGCGCCCCATCCATCCCAACTCCCTCAGCCTGTCCTTATAAGAGAGGTGCTCCAGCCCTCGGATCTTTTTCATGGCCCTTCTCTGGACATGTTCCAACAGGTCCACATCTTTCTTGTGCTGGGGGCACCAGAGCCGGATGCAGTGTTCTAGGTGAGGTCTCAGCAGGGAAGAGTAGAGGGGCAGAATCATCTCCCTTCATCTGCTGGCCACACTTCTTTTGATACAGCCCAGGATGGAGTCGGCCTTCTGGGCTGCAAGTGCACGGTGGTGGCTCATGTCCAGCTTTTAATCCACTAGTACCCCCAGGTCCTTTTCCACAGGGCTG
Organism: Chaetura pelagica; assembly: GCF_000747805.2. Classification (NCBI taxonomy): domain Eukaryota; kingdom Metazoa; phylum Chordata; class Aves; order Apodiformes; family Apodidae; genus Chaetura; species Chaetura pelagica. The sequence continues at coordinate 7,742,767 of NW_009953295.1, read as the reverse complement.
CTCTCAAGTGTGCCCTCCCGCAGCCTGTATTCATATCTTGGGTTACCTCAGCACAGGTGCTGAACTGCTTTCAGAGGGCAGTCTTAACTGCTTTCAAACATCTAGGGGTCATATCATAGGGTAGCCTTTAGAAAAAAAAATGGAAACCAAACAAAAAACCTTAAAAATGAGGCAAAATAAATAGTGAATCTTCATGTAGTGCCTGATATCCAGCAGCCCATTCTGCAGATAGGCTTGGCAGAATGCCTGAGCAATAATTACAAAAAATATTTTTCTGACTTTTCTTAAATTAAATGAGCCAACTGCTGAAAGAAAATTGTTCACTTGCAAGAGAATAGCATCTAATATTAAAGTGGGCAATACCATGATAAACAGATGCTGATTTTTTTTTTTCCTCTGCCTCTTATTAGATTTCAAGGTTAGCCTAGGGTGGTTTTTTTGGTGGAGGAGGAAGATAGTTGAGAAAGACTGAAGGCCCTCTGGAGATGGGAGAGCATGTTCTGTCTTTTACCAGTGATTTTTAGCAAAGGACAAACTAATGAATGTGTAAGCATGCAACCATGACAACAGAGCAGGAAGAAAAAGCCTCATTACCCGCAAAATTGCTGAAATTACTGTTCTCATAGGTTTCCACTGAAGGGATGCTGTTTACCCTAGGCACCCTTTCTGTTATTTGTCCAGACTGGACTTAGAACTTTTGTTAACTTTTCATCTCCCTAAGAAATACTTGCCCAAACAGCTATTCCCATCTGGAAACTCAAAGGTGTGATTACAAGTCATAGAAACCTATCTGTGAAAAGTTGTGCAGTGGTTAAACCTGGGTTTTGGCAGCATCTGCAAATCTCACTCCGGATGCTGTGCCAGCCTGGCCATCATGCTGATGTTGGTCTACCATTATTAATTGTCAGCCTAGCTTGGTTAGAATTCGGGCAAGCCTGCATGAATCTTGACATCATCTTTGAGTTGCAGTGCAAGCATGTACTTTGTCACAAGTTCTGCCTGTTCACTAACTGCTGCCCATTGGTATGTATATGAATGTAGACTCCAAATTTTTTTAAATAGTCCATGACTTAAGGGGCCATTTGAATGTCAGTAGTCCTTACCTACAGAAGGAACCAAAGTAACTTCATTTGCTTTTGCAAGGCAGAAGGCAGTTTTGAGTAGGTGATCTTCTGCCCCTGCACTTTTACATTTAGTGAAATCTTTTGCAAAGCAACTGCTGTTTCAGCCTTCTGGATAGGAGTACATGGCATGGTCTGTCTAAACACCTTAGTTTTGCAGATTCTGGTTTGTTCCTCCACTGTAATAGAATATATTGAGTTCAGTGATATGGTTCCTAACCACGGACAGGTTCACAGCAGTATTTAAAGGACACTGAACCACAAAAGTTAAATGACTAGTTGAAAACAACACAACCAGCATGGAGTTATGGATGGGACAGAACAGAGAAGGTTGTTTTGGCACTTTGTTTGCCCTTTATCACTTGTAGAAAAATTTGATGAGAAGACATTTCAGAGCAAATTAATTTTCTGCCTTTTTTCCCTTACCTATTTTCCTTCCTCTCTGTCTCCACTCTCTTCCTCTCCACTCTCATTCAGCTGCACTAATTCTATCAGACTTTGATATACCTTGATCCCATTCTTGTCTAGTAATTCTCAGGCTGCCTGTATGCTACATCTCTGAGCTGAATTAAGCATGTCATCTTCCAGTTTATAATTGAAAACCTTAAATAAAGCTCAGTGTAACAGTCATCCCTGCAGTAAGGCACTGGCCAGGTCTCTACAGGATAACACATTGTCATTTATCATTAGGTTTTGTTTACCGTACCTGCTTGCCCCTCATTTCTACCATAAAAATCAAATAGTACAGGCACTAGCTGTTAGTCATGAGAGTTAAGACATTTAGCTCATTGCTGGTCAGCTCAGTATCTTCATGTCCTTCCTGGAAATGGTTGCTAAAAGAAAAGGTTAAGAGTTGCAGAGTAATAAGGTCATAAAATACAGAAGGACAGCAATACAAGAGGGAGGAGAACAATAGCAAGGACATCTGTGAGACCTGAAATAGTAAAGTTTGCTTGAGAGAATAACATGACTGGCAATGACATCAAGAGGAAATGGGAACAGTTATGAGAAGAGAAGAGTAGATCATTAGAAGAAAAAGGTAGTGTTGGACATAGAAAGAATCCAGTATTATGTTCAATTAAACCTGTATTGCACACCTAGTGAAGACACTTCTGACATTTAAAAAAAAAAAAAAAAAAAAAAAGAATATTGGTTGGTTAACTGTACAGCTGGTATCTATTTCAGTTAAAATAAAAACAACAAAAAAGACACAAAAAATCTTTTGTATTGCTTTCTTGCCTTTTAAGTAGTGAATTAAAAAAATCCGATAGATCTCAAATGGAAGAGTACCACTGTATGTGACCACAGGTCTGAGCTGAGGATGTGATTGCTGAATATAGATAACCTAATACTGTGAACTGCATTAAAGATTTCTTGGGATAGTCATTGAAAGAGAAGTTTGTGTAATAACATTTGTCACTGTATTCTGCAATATTAAAGAAGAGGCATATTTTGAATTATTAAGCTATATTTCTCTCTTGAGACGTAAATCAGCTGAAGTTTCAGTTCAAATAAATCCTCTTCAAAACCTCTAAGGACCTCTCTTTTCCTCCCATACTCCTCCCAATTCAATTGCATTCTTGATTACCCTCCAAAATCTATTCATTTATGCTGATTGTTAAATACCCTCTCCCCATTTTCACTAACTACATCATTATCATCCTTACTGCAGCAGGCCCATTTAATCCTGTCCTTTACTGTGCTCTAATATTACCATCCCTCCTCTCCTCTAACCACTGACCTTCACCTTCTCCACCAACTCCACTGTCTATTCTACTTTCCAAAGCTCCTTCCCTGTTTATTTCAAACCTCTGCCAGGTGTCAGGTGATGAGTGGTGAATCTGAAGTTTTCATGTTAGTGAATCTTCAAAAGTTATTGAGTCTAAATTATATTTTGTGGTGATTATATGGTTTTGAAACTGTGAGAAAGGCTCTATTTAAAAATAAATAAATATTATATACCCTTTTGATAGAATTTGGAATAAAAAAAAGCCTAAGAGGAGAAAAGTCACAAAAAATTGTGATTAATTTTTCTAAGGTAAAGAAGTGAAAGCAGAAAAACTTTTGTTTAATTGAACACACTTTTATTATTTTATCTTTTTTTTCTTTTTCCATCTTCTTTTTCCACGCCCTTTCAGTTTTCCCACACATTTTTTTTACCCTGCCATAGAAAAATGAATGAATGAAATGATGTGTCACCATTTGGGAGGTAACAGAGCTAGGAACTCAGATGTTATCAGGTGGCAAGTGCATCGAGCTATATTTGAACAACTGAGTTTTTCCTACCATGCAGTTACAGCAAAGGGATTTTGGGAAGTCTCTGTGGGATGTGGTGATCATCTTTCTCTTCCAAATAACTATCTGAAGCTTTAAGCATTCTTGAAACTTTAAGGATGTTTTTGTTAAGGAACAAAAATTTAGAACAGATATTTGTTTTTTTTCTGCTTATTTGTTTCTGGACAGAAAACAGGAGGAACAACTTACATTTCTCACTATAGAAAGCAGCACAGAACCACTGTGAACCCCCATACCAGCAGGATGTGCAACCTGGCAGGCTGGCATGACCAAATAGGGTTCTGCTTCCCCCCCAGCTCTCAGGGCTGGAGTGGGGATCTGGGCTGTGCAGGAAAGCTTGGGAAGCAGTTGTGCCCACTCTCATAACACAAATGGAAAAGAAGGAGGTTTCCTCAACCCTTTCACCTGAATAGGAGCTGGCAACAGTTTTACTTTATATTTTTAGCCTCTTACCAGTGCAAAAGAGTCCCTTTGCTCTCCCGTTCTGCTTAAATCAAGAAGCCAGGCAAAGGTCACCAGTTTTATGAACTGTATCATGCTAAGAGGGTAAGTCTCTTAGGTAAGTAAAAAAAAAACAAAAAGAAAAAGAAAAAAAGAGATTGAAAGTGAACAGGTGAAAATCATCAAGATTTAAATCCTCTCTCAATGTAGTAAATTCTATGGTCAAGCCAGCACAGCACTGAAACAGACAGGCATGGAAGCTCATGTTTCCCCTGAGTGTGACTAATGCAATTCTAAAACAACACACATAATCCCAAAGTATTAAAGCACTCATAAAAGAACACTCATCTAAGTATATGAATATTGTGTGAAGTGTGTCTGCTTTATGAGATGTTGTTTCTTAGTCAGACTGCCTCAGCATGGAATATCCTGGTGCTAATTCACCTCTCTTTTTCTCTGTTTTGCAGTGGAATCTCACTGATATTAGTGTATTATCCTTTAGTATATCTATGTATATGGGGCAGTTTTATTCAGTTACTTGTTTTCCCTGGCAGAAATAGAAAAGTCTAACTGAATCCTCCTTATTTAGGGCAAGGTAAGTGCTTACACTTCAGCAGTCTATGGCAAAATAAAAAAAATTGTTATAGGAACTTGGGGTACTTTTCTGTCTCTAGATATAGGTAGACACTATCTAAGTGCCATTATATTTCACAACATCTTATAATTACCACCTAGATTTTCTTTTGACCCATGTACTGATGTTCCAGGTCTTTCTTTCAGATACACTGACACAGTGTCTTTGAATTAAACAGAAATGGCAGTGTGTGTGTTAAGTGCAAATAGTAGCCCTTCATGTTTGAATTAAAAGCAAGAGCACAGGTTGGTGGGAATTTTGTGTATCAAGAAAGAAAAAAAACCAACAACACAGCACAAGAAAAATAACAAAAAACCCAGCCAAAAAAAACCCACAAAGCCTGACCTTGCTGTATAAAATTCCACTTCAAAAAAGAAAACCCAGAAAGTGAGTAGTTTGTTACAATCAAGCGGAAAGTCAACAGAGACTCTTGAACTTTTCCTGTTTTTGTTGTGTCTGATGTCCAGCAATTGGTTGAGACTAATAGCCAGTTTCTCAGGGTTACATTAATACTTCAAAGAATTTGACCAAGCCACAACAGAAAAATGGTTGTTCCTTTTGAAAATGTTGATGGCAAGTTTGATTAAAATCTTTTATTCCTCATAAACAAGTTCAGTTAAATAAGCCTTTTATTTTGGACTTTCTTAATTTATTAAAGTTTTACCTCATCCGTTTGCTTAGAGAAACAACTTCTTTGCTAATTTTTTCTAGAACAGGTTAGAGTGCTCAAGTGCAAAATGAGATGTTTAAGTGCAAGTAAGTATCTGTAGCATTGCATCTTTCTATCTACTTAAGAACTAACTATTATTTTGAGCTGAGCATTTACAAGATGCTTAAAGGAAAACAGGATTCTTCTGCCTTAGTCTAAAAGGTTTCTGGGGAACTACTGGAGCTGGAGATTATTCTTATATAATGAATAAAAAATGATTTACTATTTCTACCATGTTGTATTCTCTGGGGAGGACTGGAGCTTCTAGCCCTGCCTCTGGACTTCTTATCCACACCCTAGCTCCTAACTGCCTTAATGTGTGAATACAAGACTCATCAAGGCATTAAGTTCTATATTCAGAGATATTTTAGCAGTTGAAATGTAGATGGAAATAATAGTGATAAAAATAATTTTGAAAAATGCTTCTAACATTGAACACTGCTGTACTAAGTCATTCTGTTTCTCATCTTTTGCACTATTCCAAAAGCATAGGGAAAAAGAAAACCGCCTGATCATCTTAGCAGAGAATTTCTCTGGCATGCAGAGTTTTACAACAAACACAATTTGTCTCTCATTGATAGTTTATCTCCATACCAGCAGGTTTCACGTTAAGTGAGTTGTCTGCCTGTACTATTCAAATGAGGTTGCTTCATGGCCATGCAGTTGGCCCTGCACTCCCCAGCTGCTCATCCCCTCCTCTGTGCCTTCCCTTCTTTAACAAAGAGAATTAGGAACATACTTAGATGAAAACCAGTACAGAATGAAAGCAAACAAGGTTAATTTAACCTGGGACTTACTGTGTGTCTGAATAAATATGGTGTTGCCACAAGGAAGAAAACGGCTTGGGATTGAGAAGTAGCAACTGTTATGATGAGAAGTAGGGACTACTTAATTTGGTGGAAATGTAGGCTAAAAATCATAGTCGAGTTACAATGTAGATTTATTCTGGGTTGAATATAGGTTATTCTCCTGCAGTCACTGCAAATCTGATATAATAAAAGTGTATCAACATATGCCAGTGAATTTAACAGAAGTGTGTTCATGTAGCCAGTATGCCCAAAGATCAGGAGCTACAACCATCTGTCTGGCAGTGGCCTCTGTCCCACAGCATACACTGGACAACAGATGAGTTTAGCATCCAGACTGCAGTTTTCTCCAGGCGTCTTATGCTGCTTGTCTAGAGCCCCATTGAATGGGAGAATGTGTTAATGGGATCTGATACACAGATTCAGTACAGAATGTGGCTGTTTAAATTCAGTTTGCATATGCAAATATTGGCCACAAAATTGTTCCTCAGAAAGATCATTTAGATTTTGTTCCTAAAGCATAACAGCAAAATATGTTCATATTGAAATAGAATTTAGCAGTTCTAATTTCAAATGCTAATTACATTTTTTAAGATCTTGTCAAGTAATTCCTTGAGTTATATAGCATAAAGAAATACAAAACTAAAATATGAACACCCATATAATAATAGAGCTGACAGAATGATTAGTTTATGAAAGGAAGCAGTTCCTTGACCTTTCTAGACACACCATTTACTTTGTTTAGAGTTTTCTTTCTCATTCTTGTGCTGGGGAAAAAGCCCAGCTTTTCTGAACAAGAAGAAATTTAGATCCCACATGCCTTATAAAATCAGCATAAATATATGGTCAGTGGCAAATAGCTTTGGAGTATTTAAATCATGTTTGCTGTTTGAATTTAAATACGGTCTAGTAATCTAGCACTCTACTGAGCTCTGGACAGAAAACACTTATGTCTGAATACACCTTATTCCCAATATTGTGAACAATCACTTTGCTGTTTCTTACAATTTTGCTTTCACCATGTTGCTCTACTTTGATTTCCTCCTATTTTTCACCCTGACATACACACACTAATGGTTGTTAATATCCTTTCTAGAAACCGAGTCCTGAGTACATTGCTCTTCAGGTAATAGCTAGGGGTAAGCAGGCATGGGACCATAAAAATACAATCTTTAATCTTAAGGACTTCCTGTTCAGGAAGGACTAAGTGCAGACCAAATGGCACCAAGCAAACAATGTGACCTGCACTGACTTTTAACGTGAATAAACAAGTCTGATTAAGAGTTATTCACTGCTAGATAGTCTCAGCAATTCTGAAAAAAAAAATAGTAGCTGTGCTGAAACTGAAATTACAGTTGTTTCCACTAGAATCAAATAAGCTCCCTTCACTGGAGAACTGGAGTGTTGGATTTCCTTTCCTCGGTTAAAGAAACAGAATAATTCCTTCCCACTCCCTAACACTTATACCTTATGATCTTTCACTCTCTTTCACAGTTACAGACATGCAACTAGCAGCATGTTACTTTCTGGTGCTATTATTAGATTTACTCAGAGAACCAGAGTATGGCAGTAGCCACTTTTGAAAGATCTTTCTTTAGAAGTTCCTCCTCTGTGGGTCACATTTGAAGAAGTGGATTTTTAGGCTTAAAGCCAAATGTTTTTGGTTTTGTTTTATTTAATTGCTGAACTCTACTACGTAAAATGCTGTGTTTTGGTTGAAAACTGGATGAAGTCAGGGTAGCTCTGGCTCCTGCTGCTCTATTGAGAACATGAGCACCAGGTTTTATGCTAAGAGAAAGCTGGTCTGAGTAGCACAAGAAGAAATCTCTACTTTCTTCCTGAAAAATGCACAGCCTGCCTTAATTTCTGCTATTAAAAAATATTAATTCCATCTCTATGCTTACTGTATCTTCAGTAGTTGTTTTTTTTTTTTATATATATATATAGCTTTGTGAAGAAGGATGTGGGACAGAATTCACTCCTCACTGGTAACTAAAGATAGAAAAGTAGAATGGTAAAAAATTAATTTTACCCCATAATTTAATTTTGTCGAGCTGAGGTTTTTTTCCAGTCAGCTGTTGGTTAGACACTAATTTCCTCAGTATTAGGTAAGACATTCAGATACAGTTTTGTTATTCACATTGTCTGCGACATAAGATTTTCTATCTGACATAGAATAAATTTTCTCTTCTCTTTTTAGCCAGCATCTCTCCTGACAATGTGACATAGCACAGAAAGATGACGTAACTGTTTTTTTAAAAAATAGAGATTATTCAGATACACACTCCCCCCCACCCCCCATCTTCATTGTAAGTTAAAGGGGTCATCAGTTCAAAGAATCATGGAATCATAAAATGTTTTGGGTTAGAAGGGACCTATAAATCTAATCTAGTCCAATGCCCCTACAGTAAGTAGGGTTGTCTCACTCTAGAACAAATTGCTCAGAGCCCCATCAAGCCTGATCTTGAATGTCTCCAGGGATGGGGCCCCCACCACCTCTCTAGGTAACCTGTTCCAGTGATCCATCACACTCACATAAAGAACTTTTCCTAATGTCCAACCTAGCTTAAAACCTTTACCCCTTGTCCTATTACAAGATCATGTGAAGGGAGTTAAAAAAAAATAAAAATGGCCAGCCAAGAAATTGCTGTTTTGTAGGAATGTTCCGTTTATTTATTTATTTATTTATTTATTCCCTTTTCTGGACATGCTGCAACAGGACCACATCCTTCTTGTGTTGTGGGCTCCAGAGCTGGACTCAGTACTCCAGGTGGGGTCTCACCAGGGCAGAGTAGAGGGGCAGGATGCCCTCTCTCAATCTTCTGGCCTCACTTCTCTTGATGCAGCCCAGGATGGAGCTGGGCTGCAACTGCACACTGCTGGCTCATGTCCAGCTTTTGATCCATGAATACCCCCAGGTCTTTTTCCACAGGACTGCTCTCTAGCATGTCTTCCCTCAAGCTGTATTCACATCTCTGGTTGCCCTGGCCAACCTTGTTGAACCTGATGATGTTCACCTGGGCCTACTTCTCCAGCTTGTCCAGGTCCTCTGGATGGCATCCTGTCCCTCTGGCACATTGAGCGCACCACCCAGCTTGGTGTCATCAGCAAACTTGCTGAGGGTGCTCTCAGTGCCACCGTCAATATCGTTAAAGAAGATATTAAACAACACTGATCCCAAAGCTTGGACTACGTCAGAATTTCTGACATTCCTCTGTGCAAGGGTTATGCCAACATTATTCCTCTGGCTATCTTGCCATCTCTCAGCCTATAAAATAACTAACCAGGATTAACCATTTTCATCATTTACTTCTCTGCCTGTAATGGATTTCTTTCAAAAATGAAATCAACAGACTTTCAACAGAAAAAATAACCCAAACAAATGCACTTGAGAAAGTAAAAAGTAAACCCCTCAGAACTAAAATTAGATAGAAAATTAAAGCTGCTACAGTACATGCCAATTTGCAGGTGTACTACAGGTATGATTTTGGTCATTCAGGGCTGCAAATGCACTTTTGAAGGTAGGACTGGATCCATTGGTGCTTGAAATTCTTTTGGACTTTATAGGATAGATCTAAATAATTCCCAAATTCTCTTGTTCACATCCACTCAATTGTACTATATTTTGCAAAAAAAATTTGGTTTATATTTTTAAAAAGCAATTTGAAAGTATTTAACCTGAATATTCTCAGGTAAACAAGCAGTCTATATGACTCTACTATTAGTGGAAATAGATATAGTTTCATGGACTTAAGCAGAATCTGTTATTTTGCATTTCATACATTTTAAATATTCTCAGGTTTACTAGATGCTTTGAAATCTGATTTGATATCTCAGTAAGGTAGAAAGATGTTAGCAGAGAAAGGGATGAGAAATGCTTAACTTAGCCTTCAAAATTAGGTTCCCACCACTGCTATTTAAGGTGTTGGGTTTTTTTCTGTTTTTAATGTTAGACAAAACCAGCTTCTTACTAAATAGTCTGTTCTTGTTCAAGAGTCCCCTGATACCCTGAAAGCAGCTTCCTCTCAGTTGGATAAAACAAGACTACACTTGTCAGAAAAGAGTAAGGCTGTGTGTTTTCCTGTTAGGTTTCCTTATTTATTTATTTATTTGTTTGTTTATTGTTTATATAGATTTTTCTTTAGATAGATAGCTTGCTGTATACAAGAGTTAACTGTAGTGCCTCTGATTTGGGAGTAGGTATTCACAGAGCAGAAGAGATTTGTTCAAACTTAACAAGATGCATGTTAGTTTTAAGACTTTGAAATGAACTCAGCGGATGAGTTTTATTTCATGTAACCAGAAGAAATCTCTCCCCTGCAAACCGCTGTCCTGGTACTTTAGAGAAACAGGAAGCAATTTTCACAGCTCATTCACACACCCAATGAAATGTGAAATAGGTTCCATGGTTAGGTGAGAATCCTGGATGTTCTCTCTATTTCTGGGTAAGGCAGTCTTATTTCCAGGGTATTAGGGTAAGGAGAGCAAAAAATATTAAGACCAATGTTACTGTCTGAGTAATAGAGGGAAAATGAAGGACCACCCAATGCTCTATATTCTTGTTTACATCCAGTAAGTGTTACAGAACAGCTGCATTGTTGAACAGGAAAAAGAACTGGTTTGTTCCATCCAGACTCTGAACAAATAGCAAAATCAGTGAATATGGATATAGCACAGCAGATTATAACAGTTACTGCATTTGTATAGGAGTGGCTGTCAGAAGACTATCAATATGTATGCAAAAGCAGATTGTTGTCAATGTTACTACATTGTTACTACAATCTATAAAGTTCTAAGGTGGAAAACACGTATCTCCTCATCAGAATTTCATAGACTTAAATGAGGCAATCTGAATCATGCAAATGCATAGAACAATGAGAGAATAAAAGCTAATTAATTTTTAAAATAGTCCGTCCCCCCCACCCTTATAGTCAATTTGACTGACACTTAATAGTTAAGCCAGTACATTTGTTTCTTAAGAGTGAAGTTCCCACAGCAAAAAAAAATGCAACACAATAGTCTGTGCTGGAGTCTTGTGGGCAAGTGCAGTGAGCATGGAGAAGCTCTGATGAGTCTATTGAAAAAGCAGCTGTTTCTGCCTTCACTTCTGACCTGCTAGTGCACTCCAGTATAGCTGTGTTCAAAACCCTTTCACTCTTTACTCAGTGCTGCTTGCCATTCAGTGGGACAGAAGCAAGATCTTTACATTGGTTTTAAACTACTTAAAGAAGCAGATGCTGCAATTACCTTTAAAAGCAATAGCTAGATGGACCCTGAATGGTGGCCTGGCTTTATTATTGCTGTCTGTCCAGGGAGCACTTTTATTGCTAGCAATCAGTGTTAGATCTTCAATAGCAGTTGATCATTTTTGCTCCAGGCTTTTGTGTGTCTATATGGCCATGTGTGGGGAATGGAAAGAAGCATAATTTTTACTACTGGACTAGCAGTTCTTGTCTTGCCTTTTAATTTTACATTATGGTCCATTGTGTGCATATGGCAAAATGAAGAAGAAATATGATTAAACCATAAATGATAGCCAAACTGAAGGAATGCCTCAATCAACTACTACATCTCTGGACTTGAACATAGTAATTATAAAAGGTCTATAGAATTGCTGACACAGATGGGTTTGGAAATAACGTGTACTTGACAAAGTATAAAATGTCTCAGAGAGTTACACTAAGGGTGGTGCAGATTTCTTCACTTGTTAAATTTGTAATATATGATTGTAAAGCTTAAAATTATAGGGTTAGGAAAGTAGGACAGGCATTAATAAGTGTACAACCTCTTTCCTTTAACAATATAACCATTACAGGCTTTTGGGTTGTCAAGTATTAGCTGAAAATATGGCATACTCATGTGATGATTTCTATTCCAAGATTTCATGGATAAAAAACTGCCATGGTCATGATCCATAGCTTCTCAGATTAAAACATACTGACTCTTTCATAGTTTTGTAAGTGGCATTGAACAACTAAGGAATGAAAGATTCTGGACTAGATGATATTACACATGAAATGAATTCTGTGCTTATTGAGACCCATGCCATTTAATGATTTTAAGTGAGATTTCTCAGATATACCAGAGGCTGGATGTGCTGTACTATAATAAGCTCTGTCAATCCTCATTAATAAGAATTACAATATGTTACATATTTTTTATTTTTACAGAAAGGTTTAGGAGGGTTGTTTTTATTTTATGGAAAAGACGCTTGTTTTATGTTGGGGTATTATGCAAGGTTTATCTGGTAAAATAATTTGAATGGTGTGTTTTTAATCAAAGCCTAAACTTCTTTTATATTCCTCTGGAATTCCAGAAACAAAGTTTTAAAAAACAACAAACTAAACTGGCTCTAGCTTCTCACTTGTGACTGATCTCACAAAGTACAACTCCTATCATCCCAGTTTTACTGCTGTCCTATTCACTCTCAGCTGCAATCTGGAAAAAAGGGGTACATGCTGTAGTGGTGATGAGTAAACAGCAGCTAGATTTTAATAATGCCCGGTTCATCAGCATTGGAACAGTAATGACAAATAACATTACCTTGAGTTATCTGTGACCATGGAAGAGGTATATCTATAAACAGAAAAACATCTTACTCTTTCAGGAAATAGCAGTCTGAGGAATTAATTTCTCAGAGAATAATTTACTGAGGAACAGATGGGATCACCACTGTTAACTACTATGGCTTTATATATATATATATTGCCCAAATTGCAGATATCTTTACTTCTTCAGAAATGCTGCTTCTTGAATTGAAGTCTTTATGTCACTCCAGTCTGGTAAAAACAGTGGCATGAGAAATAACTGTAAACAAGCTGTGAAGATTCAGAAATTGCAGAGCTGTTGAAGGAAAAGAAACTTGGGATATAGTTCTCCATGCAGAGCTGTAACATGCACTTGTGGCTGAATCAATGTATCTTTACAAATAACCCACAGTTTCCAGATGTTGAAATATGGTAGCTGATTTTGCAGTGTGGGGAGAGACAAGTAATTTGATAGTGGTCCACATCCTGTATGCATTTAAAGAAACTGAACCAGAGACACCAGTCTGTGCCCTCTACCATTGTTGTCCAAATCTCAAATCGGTCATAGATTTTAGACCAAGGCTCTTTTGGATATATTTGATTGGTATGTGTCACAGGGATATCAAGTCCAGGGGCCTAGGCTAATTTGAAACAAATTTCATGAGTAGATAGAGGGGTTGATTTTTATCGCACCAAACTGCTTTCAAGAGCAGTAGATGAACATTAAATTTGCAGTACTACTATTTAATGCAGTAGACTCACTGAAAGAATATGTGAAGAGTGAGGGAACATTATCTGGTGTTTAAATAGCCTGGGGCTAAAGTATTGCCTTTGAGCTTCTGTTAGAGTTAGATTTCCAAATACTTTTCACCTGTAAGCTAAGGCCAGTTTCCAAGATTTTTCATTTTTCAGGATCTTCTGCCAAGCAGTAATCTTTCCCCTGTTTATTTGGTGTGTGAAACTCACTCCATTTTGTAGTGAAAGACTGAACTTAGGCTCTCAGTCTAAAAAACTACTTGTGAAGGGGAGGAGGCTGGAAGTAGATAAAACTTGTAGTATAATTCATCTATAATAAAATAAAGAAGAAATAATAATTATAAATTATAATATTTTCATCATTTTAAAAATCAGGATTCTGCTGCTTACTTTATAGATATTGGTGAGGGCTGATTGTTTCAAAATAAACTATGTTTGTTTAACCAGCTAGAGATCTGGCCTGTGTTTTTTTGTACTGCAGTAATGTCTGTCAGCTGAAGCAAGTGCCAGCTGTATGAGAACAACTCAAAACAATTGGTTATATAATGTCCCTGCCTTAAAAATCTGTACATCTAGATAACAAAGAAAGATTTGAAAAATACAAAAAACAAGCATCTGGATTTTACACTCACTAGAGTACAGGTTGTAGCTTTGCTAAGAAAATAAAATCCCCAACATAAAAAGAAACTAATAAATCAGATTTATTTATTTATTTATTTTAGGCTGCTCTCAATGACAGATTAATTTCCCTGTAAGAAACAGCTCCACTTCTTTCCTCTCAGAAAATGCATTGGGAAGACGACCCTTTCCTCTTCTGTGAAGTTTGAGTGACAGGGTGCTACTAAGGAAGGAAAATTATTTTCAAAGTCTGACCTAAGAAAAAACATTTCTTGTACTCTCATTGGACTTTTGTTGCTTCAGGTGTTACAGGAAAAACAAATCAACTTAACCACTCCTGCTCTTCATAAGAGTATTATTAAGATCCCCAAGCATAGCTGATCCTGCTCTTCCAAACTGACTGAGGAACTCCATTCATTTATTGATGCACTCTCTGTGAAGGGATTATGTTTCACTTTGTTTGAAGGACCTGAGAGCCCTTATTATTTTTGTTTGCAGAAACACTGTGGTGCACATGAAAGAGACAGAAAAAAATCCCACCTTTTTTTGGTGGGGGAAGAATGGCTTGCAGCTGATTGCCTGTTTTTTGTGTTGTGTGTGGTTTTTTTGTTTTTTTTTTCTTTTCCATTTGAAAAAGCTTCTTGGATGATTGATTTCTGATTTAGATTGCCACATCCTCCCTGTTGTTCTCTGGTCTGTTTACTGAAATTTTCTAGCTGCCTTGTTCAGCTGACATTCAGGATATTGATAAGGTTAAAGATAATGTCTGAGTTGCTTTAGTGGCCAGGTAGAACTCTCACTCTAGTTTATTTTGATAAGGCCTTTCCTCCCTGCCATCCAATAAAGACAAAGATTTACCTAGGATTATAAAAAAGAAAAACAAACATAGAAGCAAGAAAAAGAAAGCCTTTCTTTTTTTAGATTCCTTTTCCCCATAGATGTCATAAGTCTTTGTACAACAAAACTTACAATAAAAATGTAAATGTGGCACTTCTTGAGAAGACTATGTTTTTATGAGTTGGCCCATGCATGGGGCAGGAGAATAAAACTCCAGCTGTCATGTTTGTCACTGTAAACCAATATACAGCAGCATGCCCATGCAGCTCTACAGAGGCTGCTCAGGTGTGCAACCTTCTTGGCACCCAGATATAGTGTGAAATCTGCAGGAAAGGGGTGAGGAAAAGCTCACAGCAGATATATAGGATCTGAGAGACCACAGTAATTCTCCAGATTGGGCCTGGTTGGGTTACTAAGTCTAAAATGTTGTCTATTACTTATCTCTGTATGCATGTACCATGCTTTTTCACTCCATTTTGAATGTAACCGGATGGAATAATTATGGCCTAATCCCTTTTTCTGCACTTAAGTCTTGAAAAATCCAAATTAAGGGCTCCATTTATCTAGGATTGCCAGAAAACCATTAAAACAAGAAGAATGTTTTTCACACTAGTATTGCTGAAGTATGGAAGTCTGAGTTATCTTTCTTACACTCTGTTTTAATTGCAATTGCTCTTGTGCTTTCACTTACCCTGCCTTCTTTCTCAGCATGAGCCAGCCCTGGACAAACAGTTAATGACAGCTGAGCAGGATTTAATGTAACTAGAGATCAGCAAGTGTTGAACAACAAATTACAACTTTTGCACTGTTCCCCCTCTACTTCTGGGATAAAGGCCCAGTTTTACATTTTTGCTGCCTGCCAGCAAACACTACAGCCTGCTGACAACCAGGAAAGGAGGGCCAGGATACTTCATCCCTGTCATATGTCCCCTTCAAATGTACCCACTGGCCACATCCAGCTGTGGAAAACTCTGTGGATAATTCCCTGCTTACTTTGTTTAGCTCTGCAAGCAAGGCAATCTGGAAGCATGTTACAGATTTGCATGGTAGAGTGTATTCTTATACTTTGATAAGTAAAGGAGATACTAGTTTTATCAATTATACTAGATGACCTGAAAAAGTGAGGTGCGTAAAATTTTCGGTCTCTGCCACATCTTTCTAGTGACAGGATCAGAAAGAAATATTTCTTTTCCCAAAGGGATTTCAATAAATTGACACAACTTTTTAGATTTCAATGAAAAATAAAAACACTGTTGTGTTTTTCATATAACATTATATTAATAGTGCAAAATGTTAACCACTAAAATACTGCTCAGCTTACTAGTACACTAGACCTGATTTTTCATTTATTTACTATACCCTTTTATGGACAAAATTTCACAAATTTTGGTAACTTCCTTCTGGATTTACAGTGTTTAGCATAGTACAGGGTCATGACTTTTACTGTAAAGAGTATATTTGCATTTAGGGGAAGTCTTCACAGACAGCTATTAAGCTAAAGGTTATAGAGAAAAAAAAAAAAAAGTACAGTGAGTGTTGCTTAAGCTATAATAGGACCACAGCAAAGTGGAAGAGGAAAGATATTTTTAGGCTTTGAACTGCTGGCTTTCTTCCTGTGTCATGATTCCTGCTACTCAGACCTGATGTTTTACAGTCTGACAAAGAGTTCTGATTATTTTTTTCACTTCAATTTTTAAAGTTTTCTGCAAGATAAGGTCAACGTATTACTGCAGTTATGTATTTTGATAGCAATGTGGAGAAAAATAGTAAGATATAGGAGCATTATGACCTAGCTAGGATTTCAGAGGATTCTTATAAAAAGGGGTAATTTGTTCTGCTTACAGCTTTGTACTTGGTGCAGCTGTAAGTCCAAATGTCTGGCCACCCCCACTGGCAGTAACAGAGACAAAGGTTCTGCATTTCAGTTCATGTTCTGCAGTGCTGAGTTTCATTAGCAAAATGGTGAAAGTTTCCAAATTCTCATTGACTTCTAATGGAATTTAAGGTGCTTAAGAATCCTTTGTCCTTTAAAGATAATTTAGAGTGATACTGATTCAGATGTGTTAACGTTGTGTTCCAGACCTTTACTCTTGATAACAGCCAAAGTGTCAGGGAGACCTGGGGAAAACTACAGAAAAAAAAGTTTTAAAGTTTTTAAATTAATATATGAAGTAGGTAATGTCTTTTATGTGAACCTCATAGTGAAAAATATACCTTTCCAGCTAGATGCATGGATTAATCTCTTCAAAACAGTGAAAACCAAGTTAGATTCTCTCATATCAACAGTATGAAGCTAACATACAGGTTAGAAGCTCTTCTGAAAGAAACAAATAAAATAAAACAGAACAATGTTTAATAGCCTATTGTTTAAAGACAAAATCCTTTGTATGAAGCATATGCTGACTTCATAGATAATATGCTGTGCAAATTAACTTCCATTTTGATAAACACTTAAAAGAAGGTTCTCATTCCTTGAAGAAGAATGAATCCTTTTTTTATCTATTCCTCTCTTTTTTCAAGACTAGTTGTGTTCAAATTTTATTTTTCAGACATGATTAATTTTATTTTGTTAGTAAACCATACAGCAGAATTCAATATAACTGTAATTAAACAAAAATAATTTTTGGATTCTTTAAGTATGAACATTTTCCCATCCAAAGTTTCCAGTTTATGCAGTTATCCATGGTTTTGTGTTCAGCCAGTATTGATAATTTGTTGCATTAAGCTTAACTTCCATGGCTTTGGTTTTGATTTTATTTTTTTTTCGATAAGTCTTAGCAGAAAGAAAGAATTCACTCTGAACACACAAAATAAAAATGGGAAAAGCCCTATAAATTGTGAACATATTATAATAAATATTGAAATTTGCCTATTGGAAAAAGTGGCCACAATTTGTGATATGGCCTGGGGAGATATTTTTGATAAATAAGTTGTTGATAGTCAGATTGCAGGGCATGTTGGAGATGACACTCCGAGGAATTACTATGCCTTGATGGCAAATGGATCTAGGTCTTGAATGTGCCTGTGACTTCAGTTTATGAAAGGATAAATAGCACATTGCCTTCAACAGTTACAAACTGCTTTCATGTCTGTAATTTATTTTCTTTAGAAATGGTGTTAGGCCAGTTGATTAAAGTCCTACTGCAATAATTTCTTCATGTAGAGAATGCTATTTATTAGTAAGATGTTGCTTGATAGGCATATGCAATCAGTTTTATGTGGTTTGCCTCAGATCTACTAAATATTTTAGATGCATTGTACCCAATGACTTTGAGAGCCATTAGATAAGTTAAAAACCAGAATAGTCCAAAATACAGCTTTTTAAATGAAAAAAACCCTATTATTATAAACAATATTCTAAAACTGTTGTTTATTTGTAGTATTTTCATTAAAAATACATCCTCTCTTTTCTATAAAACCCTGTAATTTGACACAGTTTTAGATAATACTATGTTTTAGATGGGCACTCAGAATATTTGAGTCTCCTGCAGATGGTGGGTCCTCTTGGGAAGAAAGTCTCATAAATTTCATGGTGGATAAAAAATCTCTGCTGTACTTCAGCAGCAAAGTTGGTGGCTAGTAGTGGTGCAGTGGTGAAACAGAAAGGTGGGAATACAGGGGAGATTCCTCTTTTTATATGTCAAAGTAGGGCTGCCAAAGGATAACAGTCCCCTTCGGGTAGCAAGCAGTTTATAAATCAGTGGAAGGGGGCTGTGGTCATTTTATTTTCACCTGCTTTGCTGCAGTGCTTTTTCTTAGCTGCACTTAGGAAAACTAATCTGTAGGTTTCCTAAATTAGATGAAAGTCTGACCCTGTGCACGAAGGTTGTGATAATGCAGCATAAAGCAAAGGCTGAGTAATGGATCAAACTTAGAAAAAGCCCTTTGCGTTTTCTACTGGCAAAGTGCACTGTCAGAGACAAAGACCTGGATTTATCCACTGGTTTTATCCACTGTTTTTTTTTCCAGAGACTTCCAAATAAATAGCAGTGTGACTCTGAAATAGTACATTTGTAACATCTGTTGCTGCAAACTCACCTATTGATGGCATGGCATAAAACCTGCATGTCCTTGCAAATTGCTTCAGTTATAAAGACTTTAAATAAGATTGATAACTAACATAAGTCATAAAAAAGTGACAAACTGTTTGTAAAATAAAATATTTTCCAAGATATATCTTACAGCAGTTGTTGAGTATTTCTGTGGGGATGAGACACCTTGCAAGCACAGAGAAAAATCTTAAGAGGCAGAACTTGGAAGAATTTGGATGTCTTCATTCAGGAACCTAGACAGAACCACATCATCTGGGACCCCCTGTTGGGGGAATTTTACTGTTAAAAAAGAATTTAAGAGAATCGGACTAAGATTTTTTTGTGGCAAAATAGGAAAGTTTTGTAAAGATTTGCAAAATTTGAGAAGTTTCCCAGAAAATGATGCAAGAATTTTCTTAACTCAATTTTTTTTTTTCATTGCTAGCCACTTTATGCCTGTACTCTTCACTCCAGCCTTTCAGGGTAGTCAGGAGGTGAAACTAAAGGTGTAAAAGTTACAATCCCTATGTCCAAGGGACATTTTTCACTCACAGTGCTTCTACCATTCCTACATTTTTATCCTGGTATGTCTGCCCAGAGGAGAAGCAGCAGTCTTCCTGCTTTGTGACAACTGCCCTCCAAACATTGCAATGGACCATTTGATTACCAATTGTGTGCTCAAAGAAAGAAGAGTTCCTGTGTGATGGATCCGAATGAACAGCCCACCCCTCCCCATCTGTATCTTTGATGGGAGGTAGTAAGTGCTGCATAGTGTGCCTTTGGTGGTCAACACAGGCACAAATCACACAAGGAGCTCCTTAGCCACCCACCCAGCTGGCTTAAATGTCCTCTGGCAGAAACTGGATGATGAAAGATTTTTTGTAGATAAAAAGTGTCGATATATGAATTTGGTTCTTTTAAAGAAATCCATTCTCGGCCAAATGCAAGGACAGCATTTACTTTTTTCTTGGAAGGTTTATCTATTCATTTGATTGTCTCTTCTAAGTGAGCTGTAATTAGAGCTAGTCCTCTTCTAACCCTTGTGCTAATGAGGCTTTGCTCACTTCTATTAGTGACAGTACATTGTATTTTAATAAGGATCCCCTGGCCTGTCACGGCAGGACCTGAAGATAAGGGGAAGGAGAGCAAAAGGGAATGTAAAGAAGTGGGGTCAGCAGGGGGTCCCCTTCTTGGCACTGGGCTCCACAGGAAGTCGCTGGCTAACTTTGTCTTAGAACTGTCATTTGTATTAACTTCTAACTCATCACCTTCTGTGGTAGGCTAGCTTTACTCAATGAAGCGGGATAGATCCTTGGCTTGGCCTCTCTCTCTCCTATTTCAGCAAACTGAATACAACACAAAAAGTTCACAGGGGAAGCATTTGGGGAGATGGTGTTAAGGATAGGGTCAAAAAGAGCTTTTAACTCATCTTAACATTACTGTCCTTTTCCATTTCAACTCTTATCTGCCCATCAAGGCTTTTGGTTTGCTCACTCACCCATGCTAAAAAATCCTGCAAAATGCAAAAAGCCTCCAAATGGAAATTATATGTGTTTTGAGATATGCAACACTTCAGATTTTGGTGTGTACTGGCACGCTTGTTTGTGTGTTTTCCCAGTATGGTGCTGGGGTTTTTTTTCATTATTGAATTCTGCTTGGGTCAGAATTCTTTGGCTGATTCCACCTTAACATAAGCTGATGTGAACAGAGGTAATTTCTTTGACATTCAGTACAGTTAGCAAGGAAAAGAGAATCAAGCCTTTTGTATCTTTTGTGGAACAGTCTTATATCTCAACCAGAGAAACCTTTTCTAACGAAGTCTTTTTAGAGATACTGGAGGCTGTTAGAATGTGACAGATAAACAGCTCCCTGTTCAGCAGAAAGTAAAAGAGCATTATTCTTTTTTTGCTTAGTTCCTATCAATGACTTCCCAGAAGCCCTAAGCAAAATATATTTTTTACTCTTAGTACTTTCAGAGCTTACCTTGCAATCTTTCAGATCTGTGGGGACATGATTCTGCTCTGCCTCAGATTCCAGAAGATTGTTTCCATGTCAGTGAAGTGAATGCAATACTTTACCATTTTCACTCAGTTTGCCATCTACCTCTCCTTTTATGCATATCTGTAAAAGCCTTTACCAAAATATGAAACATGGAGGAATCATGCCAAAGGACCTCCATGACAGACTGAGACATTTATCAGATCTTATTTACCCCTTTAAATAACATGGTATGCTCAGTCAGTATCCTTTTTGGTGGGTCATACACTAGCAACCACCTTTCTGAAGGAGATACTGTTTGATTGACGAAGGAGTTGAACAGACAGCATGGCACCTCCTATTGTAGATAATTAGGATTTATAGATACAAAGTAGGAGTTTGCTTATGTTAGCTCAGATTGAAGTTCACACTCCGATCATTAGCTGAAAGAAAGCTGGTGTTTAAGTACTGCTCCTAACTTGTGTAGACATGAAAAGGACTAGATTGGCTCCAGGTGTCTTGATCACAGGTCTCCAAAGTATTCTAATAAGCTTTGTGGATTCATCTGTGAATTTATTTGTCCTGGCATTGGTTTTGTCACCACAGAAACTTATGCTCCCTTTAGAAACTGGCTTTCTCATGCCTTGATTATTTTCCAAGGCACGATTTCAGATGGTTGGAACAAAGCTTCCTGAGTCACCAAGTAACTAGATGCTTTTTTTAAATATCACCTTAGGATTGTCAGGTGTGTTCTCAATTCTAGATGCTTTTCTTTCCCCAGCTGACTAGCAGGCAGCTCATAGCCTCCACCATCAACTAGCTCAAATCTCCACTACTGTCCCAGCATACTGTTCTTCCAGGGGCACAAGCGTAAGTCTTCCAAAAGAAGTAGAAGTTTGAGGATTGGTATCTCTGTGGACAATGAGAAAAGGTAGACAATCTTAGGCTAGGAGGTCTCCAGAGCCACAAAATGTATCTTTCACTGACAAATCAGAACATATTCAGTGCCTGTACATGTTTTGGGTCTTTTGAGCTTTCCTGTTGTCTCTAGGCAGCTCACACAGGTTTGTTTTTTTTTTCTCGTCCTTGGCTGTGCCAGTGACCTGCAATGCCAGCTACCTCAAACTAGCAGCAGTGTGTATTCCCTGAGTGGATGGTGGACATACTGCAGGATCTTAATTCCCTTAACAGAAGTGCTAGCATGTAACATAGACCTGATGCTAGTGCTTACAGTTCTCCTGTCCCTTCTGCCTTTTCCCTAATTCTGTCTCATGTCATTCTCTAGCCCAATTCCACTAGACATCACTTACTTTATCCTGGAAGACAACCCACCACACATCTGGCCATACAATTGTCAGACTTCCCATACAGAGTCCAGGTTCCCTTAGGAATAGTTATTGCAAGGGATCCTGAATAGATGGTAATGCCATGAAGGAAGTTTGAGGAGGAAGATGTAAAAAGAGAAAGAAAATTAAATGATAGATTGTCCGACAAACTATTTACCAATGATTGTTATAGATGTTTTGTTTAGAGTTTGACTAATGGCAGAACAAAGTTTAACTTCATTTAACTTCTTTGTGGAATTACCAGACCATACTTATCTAGCTGAGTTGGTCACATAGGTGTCTATCAAGTAAACAAGGATAAGTAAGCCCCTAGGAAGGGGTCTGAATTAGCTATCTGAGCACAGAGCTAAATGGAGGACATAATTAACACAATGCAGCAATTGTTCTGGCCACTTGATATTTAACAAAGCAATTTGGGACATACTTTCACTACAGTCACATGCAAGACTAAAAATATGCAGCATCTGCAGATGCAATGACACCTTGCCTTTTGGAGGAAGGTTGTATGTGTAAATGAGTTTTAAAAAAAGGAATTTTTTATTATTATTTTTTTTTTTTTGAGTGGCTTTAGCAACTGATCTTCACAACAGGCTAGAAATAGGTTCCAACCCACCCCCAACCACCAGCTTCCATTCCACAAGGCTCTTGAACTATGAACTTACTGCTGGATCTGGATACCCAAGATATACCAGCCATTTGTTTCTTTGCTCTCGGCCTTAGACCATATCTTTTTGCTTTGCTGAGCTATTGAAAGTGCTTGATACAGCTCAGTTTACTACCTTTGTGTTTAGAGATTATATCAATGTTAATGTCCATGCATGGTGTCTCACTTACCGATGGGTTGAAAGCATAGTTCAAACAATTTATTCAGCAATTCCAGAGAAAGGGAATTTCATTAACTGTGGGAAACAGCATAGTCATGGTCAGGCTCTAGTCCTCACCCTTTATTGTCTGCCCTTCTCCCAGAGAAGAGGATTAATGAGCTGAAGAGTTGAAGACTGCCTGTAGCATTGGTACAGGGGTGTCACAAGGGGGGCTTTTTGCCTTACTCTTCCTGTATTAGGGATGCACCTGCCAGTGAGTGTGACATGCTCAATTCCATGAAGAGTGCTGTAAACAGTCTCATCATTAAGGAAAAATGGCTTCTGATTTCCCACAAGAGAAATTGCACCATCCACTCATTTAGAAGCAAGATCAAGCCTAATGTTTCTTCATTTCCTTTCAACCTGTACTGAATGTTGATCTTGTCATAAATAGTCACCAATGTTTTCCTCGGATTTCGAGTTCCTTAGAGAAGTTGGTTTTGTATTGCAGAAGGCATAATCATGCCTTGTAATTACCAAATATACTTCAACACTTGTCTATTCAAATGAGATGCCAAACGATAGAAGTGTTTATATATGCGACAGCTACTGCCCAAATTGGGAAGAATGCATTACTCAGACATGTATATTTAATTCAAGAATAGTCAACCATTTGTTCTTTTGAAGTCCTTTACATCTTTCAAGCTTTCTTACAAAATCAGAGATTTCAATCTCCAGAATTCATGTTTTATAAGTCAGTGAAATCTCAGTTGTTTATTTTTGTTCGTTATGTACTGGATAAAAAGTATTATTGGAAAATAGTATTCTAATTAATGTTTTATTGCAACAGTGCAAAAATATACTGCACACAAGAGTCTATTAACTTTTAGACTACTATCTCTTTAAGAATTTTACTCAATTAGAATGTCACAGCTGTAGCCTTCTATGTCCATCTGTGTACCATTCTATCAAAAAATCTACAACATAATAAAATTTTAATTATTGACATGATAAAATATATTTCTTAGTTTTTTCTTGTTCTAAATCAGTGAGGATATATGTTAATTCTGATGATTCTTCATATACAACTGCATTTAAAGTACTATAGAAGAGTCTCTTATTATGGGGAAATGTTAATAATTTATTTTTTTAACTTTTAACTTCTATTTTAGAATTTGTCTCCTCAACAGCTAATATACACTGTAATTCAATGTATTTACTTACCACATTTTCATTATGGAGAATCAACAAAACCTGAATCTGCTAAATGCATAATTATCAAGTTATGAAAATTTATAATTTTACTTTGGAGTCAATTGTAGAAAAAAACAAGACAATTACTGTTGTTTAGTGCGAAAACTGACAAGAAAACTGCAAAGTCTTTATCATCAAAGACTTCTTGCCCTCAGGTCAAAGTTGTGTGCTTTCTTAAGTATGTTTTTTGTAACACTTGTTCTTTTTCTGAAAGAAGAAAGAAGGTAACAATGAAGATCTTTGAAAAATCATTTATCAGACTACAAGTCCCCTGGTGTGTTGAACAAGGAAGAAATCATGGAGGTAACTTCTGCCCCAATGGATAGCAGATCCAAAATCTTCTTTGTAAACAGACCCTTTCATTTAGTACAACTGGATCATAAAGTGACAAGTTTTCCCCTAGAATTTAGCCTAAAGCCTCTTCTGGTCAGATTAACTCTGTTGTATTCAGCTTCAGACCTGGATTAACCCCTAAGAAACTCTGTATTGTGCATACATCCCCATGTCTCCTATTATCTCTTCTTTACATCAGACAAAGTGATACAAAGTTTAATCCATGATAAGCTTTTTTTAGTTTTGTGTATCTATTAAGACCAGTTCTTCGACAGTTGTTTCCCCTTTTAATGCAAACGGACCATACAAATAGAAAACCTTGTCAATAGAATTTACTAACCTGAAACACAGAAGAGATAGAAGGAGAAGTGTTCTCTTTTTGTAAAGGACAAAGATGCCAGTGCTAAATCCATTGTCCCTTATTGTTGTCACTGTTGTGAGCAAATTGGAAGCACATACTGTATGAGATGTAAAGCTCTTCTGATAGACCTGCTACTAAATTGTGGTTTTCAGAGAAAGCATGCTTGATGTAAAATTTTCTCCATGTAAAAAGTCTCTATTATTTTTTCTAAAACCTTTTTTAAAGCTTCTTTGAAAAATTACTTAATCAGAAATAGTCTCTGATACGACTGATGGGAAGAACTAAACTGGAGCCCTGATGAAAACAATTATAAAAGAGGGTGCTGGAGTAAAGAAAGAAATGCCATTACTTACGTACCTACCTAATTACCTGCTTACTAGGACATATGCATAGTAATAATATAACACAGGTCACGTTTTTGGTTTGAAGGATACAGCTCTGTTTGGTCAGTCAGTTTTCATTTAACAAAGTATGTGCTTCAATATTGTCATTACTCTATGATGATACAATATGACATACTAGCAAATCCAACACTTTTTTAACTAGCTAAGATCCAAGGGAACTTCATTGGCTTCATCACATGAGTTTTGTTGAGGTCTCCACAAAGCAGTGCTCTCCATGGGGAAGGGTTAGGGCTAAACAGAGATAATCCTGTCAAGACTTTTATATGTTTTCAGAAACTCAAACCAGGGCACAGT
Source organism: Chaetura pelagica (assembly GCF_000747805.2). NCBI lineage: Eukaryota > Metazoa > Chordata > Aves > Apodiformes > Apodidae > Chaetura > Chaetura pelagica. The sequence goes on along the minus strand of NW_009953295.1, from coordinate 7,717,220 downwards.
ACAGCAGATTATCCCCTGACCTTTCACGTCCAAGGCAAGCAGATGTGGTATTAAGAGATGAGACATAGCTTTTAAAAGGCATATATTAGAAGTTTTTTAACTGACTGGCATTAGCTTTCTTCCTGCAAATGTTTCCTGCAACCTTTGGATGGCACTGTTATATACCTGGCACAGATGGGCTAGATTTCCAGCCTTTCTGACCCCCTTCATAACTTCGTATCAACAGTTGCAAGAGAGCTTTATTTCTTCTGATAATTTCAAAATGGCTTCTGTTTAGCATTGCTCTGCTTTTACTTCGTTTTTTCCCCCCACATTTTCATGTTAAAAAAAGAGGAAAAAATGGAAACTGTCTTATTGTTGCTTTCATGTTTTAGTTTTTAGAAATGAAAACAAAATGCTTGACACCACTTTCAGAAACTCTGGAACTCAATACGTAGATGATGTAAATGTGTAAACACACAAATTACACACAGAGTACATGGTAAAAGGGAACAAAATACTTATTTTCTACCAGACTTGTGACTTGCATCTTGGTCAGTCCTCCAGCACAGTGCACTTTCAATTCAGGGACATCAGAAGACGTTGGGGTCCTCAATAAGATTTTGAATACAAAGAAGTCTAGCTGTGAAGCACATTTCTGCCTGAGCTCTGGAAAGGTCATCTCCCCTGAATAGCAAGAAAGGTAGACTGGACACATCCAGAAAACGGGATAGTGACAAGATGAGGTCGTTATCACTGGTAGGGCATTGGAGAGGATAAGACAAAGGTAGATCAGTAGAGAGAGGTAAACTTGTATGAGCTTTTGATAATGCATTGTAACAGTGTTAGTCTGGCATAGTGAGAAGAAGAAAATTATATTACACTTCCAAGGAGATAGGTGTGCTGCTCAGCTGATAAAGTAAGCTCGGTTTGCATGGACTGAGTTGAGAAACAGGGAGGACATGGTGCTGCATTTATCAAGGTGTGACATGGTGACAGCTTCCACTGCAAATGGCAGGGTGGAAGAAAGCATCATAGAGATGCTGCATCATAGAGATACAGGATTTGGATGCCACTTGTAATCCTTTCAGATGTGACGTTCTCGTAACAAAATGTGTGAAAATCCTTTCTTTCCTTGAAAAAAAATTAAAATTGTTTGGCAACCAGCTCTCCTGTCTCTTTCATGGTAGCTACAAAGGAATGAAATAACCATGCAAATTTATGAAACTGCCTCAAAGGAACGTCTCTGCTTTACAGCTTGTACCTCCATACTAAAAGTATTGTCCTGCTATGCTTCACTTTTTTCTCAAGGGCTGTGGTAATCAGCCAAAGAATAGGGTTTTCCTGAACTGTGTTGCTCAAAATATCAATACAGTTGGCAAAAGTTAATGTTAAAACTTAATAAAAATAAATTTTTATAAAAATTTATATAAAAAAACATCAAAGGCTGCTGGACCCAACTCTATAGGAACTCTGCCTCAAGGAATTCCTAACCTTCAGATTTCTAGAAGTTGGGATGGAAAGTCAGGGTAAGAACAGTATTATCCTAAGCACAATATTATCTACTACTAGTCATTAGTGGAGAAAGAGAACTCCCGTTAACCAAGCCATTGATGTGATCCAGTTTGGATGCTCTTATTTTCTTACTCAAAAAACCTGGCATTAAATACATAGTATAATTCATCCAACAATTGGTTTGGTCATCTAAAGAAGTACATATATTTATTGAATTTGTGATGAGCCTGTGTTCTACAGTCTCTTGCTCTTGGATCACGTACAAGTGTAAAATTAATACGGATAATTTTACTAGTCAGTTATTAAATTAATTTTCCAATGTGTTCAGCACTATTGACCTTATACATTTTCATCTGCATGTACATCTGATACACTTTGATTTGCATGTATAAGTTACATTGCCTTTCTATAATGGGGCTTTTCAAGACTTCAGTGTTCTTCAGATCCTTTTTTTGCTGGACAACCAGCTTGTTTGCAAGACAAATTAAGTTGTTTTGATGAAGCATTTTGTTGGATTGGGGGCCAAAATGCATCTATTTGACTGGATCAGACTTCCAGTTGGCATTGTATGTGTGGTAATCTCAGAAACAGATGTCTGAAAGATAGTATTATTCCTCAAATTTTTTAGTGACCACCAAATATCAATATCCTTCTGAATTTCAGCACTCCTAAACACATGTTTGGAACAACATTCAGAGTTGTCCCCATAGGACTAAAAAGACTGGTTTTGGAAATGAAGTTACCTATCACTAAGCCAGTTACCTAAGAATTGAAGTCACATATATGTGACTTAGAGAAAAGTTAAGAAAAATGTGAGAAATTTCATCCTCCCAAGTGAATCAATGTTTCTGGAAATTTCCCCTAGGGGAGTGAAAGTTCCATTCCCACAGAAATATCTGTTGAAGGAGGAAAAACTTTAACAAAATATTGAATGAAATTCTATTTTAAGCACAAACTTTGAGGATGCCTTTGAATATCCTTTGAAAAAATGTGAAAATCAACTGTAATAGTTGCTATAGTAAAAAGTCATATACAAGTACTGATAATTTTTCATTTAATCTCATTACAATATAGAACATATTACTCATATCGTGGAGTAGTTCCCAGTGACGGTTCTTTTAATGTTTCTTTTAATCACATTTGAAATAATACAGTTCCCAGCTGGTGCTCCTCCTCTAAAGAGGTTCAGGATTTGACTATGAAGTGGAAGTTTGTACCCAAGCTGATTGCTTTTTTTTCCTCAACTGCATCTGTGCCTATGTGTAGCTTTCTTTAGCCATTTGTAAATGTCCTAATTAATTACATGTGAAAAGTAACAGAAACAAATATTTAATCTCATCTATTACTCATCTTGCCTTCCACCCTTTTCTTTCTCCTTCACCCAGAAAAGTGACTCAGGAAAGAAAGCTACTGTTGTCTTTAAACTATCATTAACTACTCATAAGCAGATGAAAAATAATGTCTTTCACAAAGAAGATGATTCTACCCAAGGACCAAATCACTCTCATGACCCACAAAAGACTGAAAAGCAGATTTCTGTTAGTTCTGTAGTACTTTGAGAGATATTAGTATGGAGTTGTTCTTTGCACACATCTGTCTTGCTGGATGCACTATATCCAGGCAGTGGACGCTAATTTGTAGCATCCGCTTCTGATCTTTGCAGTAGCTGCTGCTTCCTAGATTTGCAATGAACATAAATAGCAGAACCTAAATAAACACGAAAGGTGTCTTGTTCAATCTAGTGATGGACATTAAAGGCATAAGAGTTTGACGTGTCTCATCCAATTGGTAACAAAACAGAAATGCCAGGGTCACTGAGAGAATAGTACATGTGAATTATTTTAGTTTTCAAGAAAGTATTGCTGCCTGTGCCAATCTCTGGATTGCTATTTTGAAAAAACCTAAAGCTCATCTACATTGAAAAGTTTCACAACAGATGAGAAAAAGACCCACTATTTTGAGTAGCAGGAA
>NW_009953295.1:7669890-7713636 GCF_000747805.2 Chaetura pelagica | reverse complement strand
AGGAATGATTCACACAGAGGAGATTACTCTTGATTGTGAAAATTACACAGTAACATGTTTCTTGTGTATAAGAAGTGTAAAATCATATGAACATCAGAACAACATACCATTATCCCTCACTGCAGTGAAATGGGTGTCATACACATGGGATTTTCAGAGGCATTCACAGATGTAAAGTCTATGTTTCTGTAGCTAGATGGGTCCAGGGAAGGAATGAGGAAATATCAATCCATGTAAATCATGTATCAATAAATTCTATGTACTAGTGAAGGTGTACAATTGTAAATAATAATAAAGTGTGATAAAAAATGTTGTTTGATAACATAATCAAAACACTGACCTTTAATTTTGGAGCCTTTTTTGGAAGAAATTTGCTTTAACGGCAGGATGGCAGGCACAAGTTTTATACACTATCATTACCGACAATATAACTCTACACCGCTACAGCTAAAATTTTAAAAACCACAGCATGAGTATGATGTGTATGCATATACTCCTCTATTATGTTGTCTTCACAATTTTAGTGAGGAATTTTTTGGAGGCACAGACTGTTGGGTCTTGTGGTTCTCCGTGAGTGGTCCACAGCTACTCTAGGATATAAGGGGAATTAAGCTTTGAGGAAGCCAAACTGGTGAGACAATGTAACACAGGCTGTTGTTATCAGGCTAAAGATTTCTCTACCACTATAGATTGTTGAAACTGAAAGGAGGAAAACACATAAAGCAAAATATTTCTCAAGATGTATTTCATATTGTTTCATCTTTTACCTGGTGTACCAATCCTCCAGGTAGAGTTTCTCTCAGGAGTTTGACCTTTCTTCCTTTTTCTTTATCCAAGGAACAAAACCTATCTGTGTGCTATGAACCCCCCACCAAGGACAGTGCTATTACACATCTTACATGCACTACTTATGTCCTCTAGCCCATCCTTATCTTCATAACACATCTCAACAGATTAGATTATTATGCCATTTTCTACTAGTCCATTCTTCTTGCTTTTGAAGCAATTTGGCCTAGATAGAAGCTTAACAAGGAATTGTTCTTTACCCCCTTTATCATATGTTTCCTTGAGAGTGACTTATCACCATATGTATCTGTCTCTGACCATATGCTACTGAGACAGTAGGGAGTGTTGATGATTGCATAGAAGGACAGGGGTGATTGGGAAAGTGAAGAAATCAAGTTCCACAAGCAAGGACTGAAAGAATGGAAAAGGAAAGTAAGCCATTCAGAACAAGCAAAAGAAGAAAATGTGGAGAATGTAAAATAGGAGAATGAAAAAAGCCAGTCTATGTCTGCCCAATCTCCTTCCAGCTCTATGCAAATCTCTCTCAAGCCTCTGGATAAAACCTGACAGATCTGTATATCTGCCAAGACAGATGGAAATTATCTGATGCAGAATAATAATAAAAAACCCCAACAAAACAAAAGCACAAAAACCCTCCACAAAACAAAACAAAACAGATAGAAAAAAGTTCTTGAAAATATAATAAAATACAAAAACAAGCACAGAGACAACTATGAATACTACCAATTTAGTCTCTGAGCCTGTAAAGGACTGTGCATTTGCATATCTATGCACACCATGAATAAACCCTTTGACATTTATGAGACTAATAGTAAGCATGCAGACCCCTTCTTTGCAGGGTCATGGTCTTACATTGTACACAGAACAGACATCAATCTTGCAAAACCATAAAGTGGTTTGGATTATATCCTCATTTCAATAGAACATCCAAAATATGAGCTATATCACAGAAAATGCAACTTCAGTGCTTTTTTTGGTTTTATGAATTCTAACACTAAGGGTACACATAATCATGTGCACACAATCAGTGTGTTTCAAATGGACTTATTTCTATATGCATCAGTAATTCTGCAGTTGTTTATGGAAGGGTTGTGCAGATGAATTAGTTACTTCTCACACAGTATATTTCACTACTGAAACCTCTTTTCTAGTTGTTTTCCCCTGTGCTTTAATCACAAAGATAATATGCAAAAGACACCACAACCTTATCAACTTTATGTTTTATAAATGAATATAAGCACATGCCTACATCATAAGGTCACTTGGTAAGTGTCTTTTACACCTCCATTTTCCAGCAGAGTTTAGGCATCTCTTTCACCAGGCCACTTTGTTTCTGATCATATTTAGAAGCATTAGGAACTTCATGATCCAAAATGAAGAAGTAAATTTTAGTTGCATCTGGATGAAGGTGTTTGATTTACCCTATGAGATGGGACTTGGGAAGATTTTAGCTGGTGTCACTGCTACCTAGTATGTAATTGGGAGTTTCTTATGGCAGGAAGATGAGTAGAAATTCCTGCCTCCTGATAGTAGTTACACAGTTCTTGGTATGATAGATTTTTCAATGAGCATGTATGTTCCAGTTAAGGCTAAGTTGTTAAAACTCATCTGCATTGGGAAGGAGTAGGTTGCTGCAGCCATGAACACCAGAGGGGCAAAGTTTATGGAAAGAGGTAACATAATCTATAAATAAAATGGTGTGACCAGAAAAATTAAGCAAGCTTTCAGGTACAAGCCCTCCTTTGGGTCTAAATGACTTTAAAAAATGCATAGCTAAGTGCAGAATTTTATTCACTATATCCCCGATGTATGTTCAATGCATTTATTGAATTTAAAATACTTGTATTTAACTCCACTCATATATTTGGTCCTGCCTGAAGGGAAAAAAAGAAGGCAAAATTTGGCCAGTTTTTTTCACCAACATATTAGCTAAATGAGAGCAGTGTAGTTAGTAGTGTCAAGCAAAAAAAGCTGCTCCTCTTTATATCAGTTATTAGAGGAGATAATTTGAGGGTAAAGTGCCAGCAATCCTAAGGTGAATACTTATTAAGCTGTGGTTCAGCAAAGCACTAATAACACATGCAAGCTTGTTAAATACTACCTTGGCCATAACATCCATTTCCTCTATGATTTATACAAAAGATTGTACAGCCATGAGACTAAGAATATTTCACAATGTTCAAGTTTCTTATATGTGTTTGGGTGGGGTATGGGTTTTGAGTGGCTTCATTTAACCATACCTTTCATTAGTGTTGTTGAGTTTAGATTATTAGTTTTCTTGCATAACCATACCACAAAACCTGAACAATAGAATCAGGTAGAAATAGACACAGTTATTACATTCTTTCAGAGATCGCAAGAGCTCAAATTTATTTTCATTTGTTATAGGTGAGTGTATTCTATTTTGAACTATATTTTATACACTGATTTTGAAAAGTCCTTGAGTTCCTTTGGCCAGCAAAAGTGAAAATTATATTAAAAAGAGTTATTAATATATATTTCATTTAAAGTAACTCTATATAATAAATAAGAGATCCATATTATTTTTCATAAATCCCAATGTTTCTGTAAAAATTTCTTTCTTTACCCAGTACTGCATTTAAAGGGATGAAAAATCAGCCTCTTTGTCCATAAAAATTTTCTTAGTTTATATATTCTTAGACTATACTTAATATCTTCTTATGAAAGAATCATACCCTCAAGTTCTTTAGCTAAACGTAACTGATCCTTCAGAAGCCTCAAATCCAACATGTAAGCATCCACAGAAAGAAGCAATTCCATACCTATACAGAGCTGCAAATCCTGGCTGGATATAACCCCCCTGCCATATGGACAGGGGACCTATTTTTCACATTAGGCACAATAATTAATCATATGACTTTTACATGTTGAATATATGACACCCTGTCCCCCAAGTTCAATGATTCAGTCTCTTTAAGAGCCGAACCTGAAGCCTAGAGAAGTCAAAACATTTCATTAATTTCAGAACCATTTCAATTATTCTTAGTTAGCACAAACATATCCATTCACAACTGGGTGTTGTAGCCTGGAAATACGTTCATTTTACATTAGCAAATTTGAGTAACATTTAAAATGGGGATCAAGATGCCTTTTTTGTTGGGTTTTTTTTTCCCTGTCTTTCTTTTTTGAATGCAGCAGAAACCTTGAATCCCTACTAGCCTAATGAGTAAATTATTTCATTCTTTATATTTTGACAATCATTTTTTCATTTTCACTTTTTTCTTCCTGGAACTTTTGTTATCTATTTTGCAGATTACTAATATTTCTTTCTCTCATTGCCCATCTGTCCACCCATCTGCTTATGGTAGATACATTTCCTTTCACCCTGCTGGCTCCTGCGTATCCTCACCACACCCCAGGCATGTATCCTTCAACAAGATTTATAATGTGAATAATTTTGAATACATTCAAAATAGTGGTATAAGAAAATTGGATTCCTACCTTTTGGTGAATAATACAAAATTATTTATTAGATTAAAAATGAACAAAGTTGCCCTAAGAGAGTCTTTAGGCTTTGGATAGGAATTAAAAGAATAGAAACAAAAATATAGTTTATATTTAGAAGCTTAAGTACCAACCAAAGTGGAAAGAACAGGAGCCTGAACATCTGGGCCAGGTGGGACCTGGGGGTTCCACACCATACACCTCTTCTGCCTGAACAAGTGACCAGAAGCTGGAAGCCTCCCGGACCACCAACCAGAGGGAATCATATGGAGAAGTGCAGCAACTTTCTATGTGGCCTGTGTTAACAGACTCTGTAGATAGATTCTCAAGGGGCAAATATATATATATCTATACGTGTGTATATATATATCTATACACACGTATAGATATATATATATATAAAACACATTTCCCCACTATAAGATTTTATTGCATATACACAGTGGTGGAGGTTGGCATTAAAACTAGGGAAGTGAGAGAGTAGAAGTGAGCGCTGTCTAATCTTTGTTTGTGTTAACTTAGTAGAACCTTGAAGGAGATCCATAACAATACCTCTGCTGCTTGGCTATTGCTCAGATTGCAGAGTTCCTTGGGGAGTGGCTTTTGGCATGGTACCTGCCTCAGGAGGAGCCATGTGGGTGGAAGATGGCACCAGCAGCAGGAAGAGAGCTGCACTCTTCAGCTCCCCATGCTCCTATTTAGCTTGGCATTGTTTCTTTGAGCTTTTTTGACAGCCTCACTGGGACAAAAACATCCAATTTGCTGGTGCTGAGAAGCCTTGCATGGCCCCTTCTTCCATGGCTCGAAGAAGCAGCCAAGGCCCTGTCACTGTGCCACCTGCTCAGGGAGGGCTGGCCGGCATGGAAGCCTGGCACAAAGCCAGGGGAAGAGCTGTCTGTGGATGCTGAGTGAGGAAGAAAGGCCATGCTGGAGCTCTCAATGGTGAGATCTTTGCCACATACACCTGGTACTACTTCCCCTCTTCCCAGCACACATCTGCTTGGCAGGTCATGCTGCCTGCAGGGGTGACAGTGAAAGAGGCAGGGAGCTGGTCTCCAGGCTTCTCTTCGAGGCAGGGTGTTCTGTCCCATATCTCCAGTTCAGGGAAATGACTGGGTGCCACAGTTTTTACTTTCACACTTCTTACACCAGTCTTCTCTTTTGTACCAGTAACTCATTTCCAAAAAGTGCTAATGTTGATGGAAAATTAATTATATTGGTGGTACAAGAGATGCTCTTTGTTCCAGATATATGTGATTTTTTCTCTCTACCTAATAGTATGTATTTTCTTTTATGTAAAGGTAGCTGTTTCTCTCTTTCTCCACCATTGCTATAGAGTCTTATAATTTACATTTAAAATATATTACCGAATACAGCTGTTTAACTTGCAGTACTGATTCATATCAGTGAGAAAAAGAAGCAGTTATATCTCCTCACAGGACAAATAAATCTCATCTTTGTCTTATTAGCAGAGTCTGCCTACTTCTAAACACTTGAAAAGGACTCTGTATTCATAAGCATGACTTCAAAAAATTGAATGACAGCACATCCATTTCATGTGCCGAACAAAATGGAAATTAACTTAAAACAACTGAAATCTCTTCTAAGAAAGAATCATCAATGACTGTTTCAGCAGAAGGGGTTGCGTGTGTAAACAGTATGTGACACAATTGCCTTGTATTTTAAAAAACTGTAATTACTTTCACAAAGATGATTTTGTTTCCTTTCTTTGGTAAAAACATTATTTTATTAAAATTTATGGCCCTCACTTGTGTTAAATCACCCCAATCTCCCTTGTCTAAGTCATAGTTTCATTTAGTAACCATTACATATTCCTTTTTTTCACACAATTGAAAGTACCCATAATCTATTTTGGAACAGGCTTCAGTCCAGAACTATGTTTTACTTTATTATTTTCTGCTCTCTCTGGGGATGCCTTCACAAAATGGTAAAGCCCAAAGACTTCCTGAAGGCTAATCCCTTTCTGGGTCATATGATTCTTTTCAGATTCCATCTTGAGAGAGTTTTCTTATAACAATAGGTTCTGCTGTCTGTGAACTGGAGAAAATCCTGTTGCTTTAGTGCTAACAATGAGTGGAATTTTAGTGCAGGAGGAGTGTTTGCTTAATACAATAGAAGTTGGTACAGGCTGGACTTGCAAGTGTCAAGTAAACAGTGTGGGAAAATCTATACTACTGCAACTGAGTCAACAAGGTGCTGAACGCCTAAATGTGACTGAACTGTAACTGCAATAACTATCTGGTTGACTTCACCCTTTCCTCCAGGATAGGACTTGACACATATCTTATTGAGAAAGGGTTAACAAGAAAACAGGCTGCTACCAGGGAAAAAATGAACAAAGCAAGCATTCAGTCATGCGTTAGAAGCATCACACAATGTGTAATCAGAACAACTGTGATTCAGGATCAGATACAAGTCTGATTTACTAAGCGAATATGATGGAAGATGACTGTTTAGCCCCTGCCATAACAGCATAAATTCAACCAGAAAAGTAAACCAAACAATACCTAGGTCACAAAAGGGTAGTTAATTAATTTTCTCTTTTTTTTCTCTTTTTAAAAATGCTAACAGTCCTCAAATTGATATCAATCCAGATAAACCAGAGAAATTTGAGTTTCCTTGGCACTAACAGGAGCCCTAGTATCCTATCCATGTTTGAACTGAGAACACAGGTTGACTGAACCCTTACCAGGGGGAAAAGAAATGAGAAAGCATACATTAATATTCAATACAACAAATAGATAAAGAGATATTATCTGAGTCAGAAGCTACCATTCAACCTAGCATACTCCTTCACTTACAATGCAGAAGTAGTTTTTGTATAGTTTTCAATTAGGAAAATTTCTTTTAAAAAAATTTAAAAATTGTCTTAATATAATATATTTGACTTTTCAAAAGCAGGAAGTTTTCTAAGTATTTTGTCCATTTATTTGTGTTCATGTTGTGTCTAAAATTTCCTCACACACCTAAGTCTCCATTCAAGTAACACTGTCATTAAACTTACTCCTTACTCCTTACTTACATTGTCTTATTCCTGTCTTAAGAATAAAGATGAAAAAGCAGATTAGTGTTTTTCAAACTTCTTTAGATCAGACACTGAGCTAGAGAGATGTGGCATAGGTCTTACTTCACCTGCAAATTTATCCCATACAAGAAGCACTCCTTGCAATATTACAACTTCTCTCCACTGGAATCACCAGCAAGATGCTTCAGCAAAACCAGCACTGATTTAACCATTAAACTCAGGATTTTCTAAGAGATAGGCTACTGAATATGCTTTTGATCCATATAGAAATGCCTGCAGACTCCAGTACTTCCACAGGCAATGGTGTACATTCATGCAAAAACCAGTTCAGGATTAGAAAACTCTAGCTTGCTCACGAGAGCTACCTCTGGCACCAGAGTTCCTGTGACTCACAGACACCTCAGCCTAGGAAAGTCACTGCAACAAAGTCACTGCCCTGTTTCTCACACCCAGTTTCTCACATGCCTGCACAGTTTCACTGGTGGCATTACACCATGTACCAGCCTTGCTGAGGAACAGGAACATAGTGCTGCTTTGCCCCTGCATACCTGCTTTAAGTGTAGAACTGATTCAATTTTCTGTAACCAATTCATATACATTTATAGTACTTATTTTTTGAAAAATTCACTTTCTCCAGACCCATGCACACGTTTATATCTACCTATTATGCCCTTAGCTAAATCTATATCTACAAAACACGTTTTATGGGTGTATATATTAACACGTACATATGCCAATCAAAAAAGACATATTTATGCTAATTAATTTCTCTTTTTGCCTGCTGCAAGAAGAAGAAGAAAGAAATAGTGTGAAAGATTGGCTCTTATTTTTATTTTTGAATACTTAGGAAATATTCAGATGGCAGGGGTGCAGTAGATAGAGATGAGTGCTTTGCAGCATTAGAGCTGATCATTTTAAGTGTGCAGATTTGTGAGTCAGAGGAAACAGGCTTGGGATTCTCTTGCTTTTTGGCATGATTCTGGATGTGTCTGTAATTCACAGAGCTTATTGTTCAGTGCTTTTTCAGAAAATGTCAAGAATGTAAAAGAATGTAAAAGAAGTGAAAGATTGTGCCTCAAAACAAAAACTCTGTAAAGCACATAATGCAACTTTCTGATTTTGCAGGGAGCAGGGCAGGTGTGTTTCTCAACACACCAGCCATCCATGAGCTCTTCAGAGTCCAGAGCAGCATGCATGCTGTTTTCTGCAGCTGGCCAGTTGAGAGGGTTATGCTGTGGTCTGTTCTCTTTCTACACTTGACTTTAAGTTCTGCTACTGGTTGACAAGAAACAGTACATGGACCCAAGCATGAGGGAATTGTTTTCCTTCTTGTTTGTTCCTCAGACATGATAATATATCCAAGAAAGAACCAGGGATCAGCTTGTGTGTAGCAAATTAAAGGTCCTTTAATGGCAAACAGACACGTAAGAACAGCATGCTTTTTCTATATATCTCATCATTGACTCTGTTCTGCCCTTTCTTCTTACCACAATTTGTAAGCAGCCCTACACTTAGTAAAGCTTAAGACTAAGGTAGGTAAATGAAGGACTCTTTCTGTGAATCCTGTAGAGCTTCAGTAACCTTGACAGGAGTTGCAAACATTGTTTTGTTCTGATGTTACAAATTACTGGACCTTGGCTATTGGCCAAATAAAGCATCTGTCAGCCTGCCATAAGTATTTTTAATTACCAACAGAGGAGAATTAAGTCCCAGAAATCTAGATTGCTACAAGAGGCTTACCAATACCTCTGTTACGAAATGCTAACAGTTTTCCCTTACTCTGGGGTGCAAAGATGAAGCACTGTTTCTGAGATATGCTGAGACAACTTGATTCCTTTTTCTACTTCATAATAAGACAAACAGCAGACCAGGGGAAAAAAGAAGAAAGAGAGTGAAATTTTTGTACACAAAGAGATATACATGGAACTATATTTAAAGTAACCTTTCCAGACATTGGATAAAGTAAGATAGTAGTCAGCAACTTATGGTAGAGCAAAGAGATTAAAATAAACAGCAGATAACCCCTTAAGGGAACCTAGATAACTTTTTTTCCTCATACTCATCTGCTTTACTCCAACATTCAGAATTCGATAGAACATATTTTATTAAAAATATTTTTGTGTTTATGTTCTTTTAAATCTGCTAGCCATCTTAAAAACGTAATTATAATTTCTGGGTGCACCAAGGACCAGGCAGACATAAGATAACAGAAGTTATCAAATTTCAGAGGGACCAACTCTCCATTTTTCAGAAAATGACCTACAGTTGTTGGAAATGAATGGAGAATTTGGCCCTATAGCCTGTCCTTGTTCACCAGTAGCTTAAGATGTTTCAATGACCTTTCCATGGAATATGTTTTGGAACCTATTTCTAATCACAAAAACAGTTGCTACTGTTGAGCTCTTTCCTATGTTAATTTAGTACTACTAGTATTATTCATATTTTACACTGCCATGTTTCATAAAGCATTTGACAAAAAAAAAATCCCATTTGCATTAACCTTTATAAGGACACATCATAACATACAGTGTGAGTTGATCTCTTTTAAGCCACTGCATTGTGATATCTACACTACAGTTTGCTTCATGAATGGAGGATTTACAATGTTCTATCAAGCACTATACTCGTTATGTTCTGTATTTACTGCAGAGACAGAACTGCAGGGTTTTATCACAGGAGTATAGTTTCAGCACACCTATTTTCCACTCCTATTCCCTTTATTACCTTTATTACAGCCTTTTGGTGAAAATTGGGTCTAAGATTTATCCGCAGTTAGAACAAAATAGCAATTTTGAATCCTTTTCTCTTAGAAAGGCTACTGTCTGTCCCCAGACCTCTAATTCTGTTATTTAAAGAGAGCATCAAAAGTACCATCACTGTCTTGTGGTAAACATTTCAGATCCCTGGAATTGGTTTTTAATACAAGCAGTTTGCAGAATGGCCACAATTTGTATTTAGTTTGAATACAATCATGCTGAAATATATTTTTCTTAGAATTTTGAATTCCCTGTATTTCACTTCAATTCTAAGGACACTGTGTTGAACTTTACCCATCTAAACACTTTAAATCTCTTCTCTGGCAGGGTAGTAAATGTTTGTCTCCTACAGGTTTATTCTGTTATTCTTTCCCTTTATCTCTCTTCTGTTCCTGGTAGCAAGACAAATGATCAATGAGATTACATTCTTTTTAGCTTTCAGGGTCAGGATAGATAGCAACAATTATGGAATAAAATTAAGACTTAGGGAGGGAGAAAAAACGACTCAGAAAGGGTAGAGGAGTCACAGTGTAGTTGTATTTTAATAATGAGTTAAATTGTGGAAGTGAAAGGTTAAGCAAAGGTCTTCGCTCTTCTTAGCAGGGAAGGTGAAAAGAGTGGCTAATTAGATTATGCAAACCAGCAGATAGTCCAATTACAGTTGATAGGCCAGATGTAACCCAGGGGACACTTCCACCTGGTGCAAATGGGGAATGGCTGTTAGATCAAGGAACACAGTGCAGCCAGCTGAACACCCTGCCTGCCACGGGGTGGGAGGAGAGCTGATGCTGTCCCAGCCTCTCCACCCTGGCCACAGGGAGATGAACAGATCAAGACTGGGAGGCAGATGTTTTCCAGAGTCTGTCCATCCCTGAAAGAGCCCATCTGATGGACCTTGTTCACCAGGGCCACAGAGATGAGGACTTGGACAAGGTCCAAGTATCATTCAGAAATCAGGGGAAAAACTCCTGCCCCTTCTGGGCAACCAGTACCTTTTGTCAGAATGCAGAAAGTGGTACCCTCTGTTCTTGGTTTTGGGGAGCTTCCTGATGATTTAAGTGCAAGCACATATCTATGCTGTCAGGCCCAGGAAAATATCCTGATGTCAAGTTTTGATTTTAGGGCTTGACCATGTCCTGACATTACGTTAGGATGACAGTTATTGTCTGAACTCTAGCAGTTGTTATCTAACATCTTTTTTACTTTATATAGGCAGTTACAGATCAGAGATTTTAGACTCATCTGAGATCTTGAGTTTTTCTGTAGAAGAGAAAGTTTTTGCAAACTTTATTGTTTTACCAAAGAATTTCATGATGCTTTGATTTTTGGACAGTTGAATGAATCCTGCATATATCTTTGATATTCCTCAAACTCAGTTATGCTGATTTTATCAGTATAAAACTCCTTCCACTTTGCGAACTTGTGAATGAACTCATACATCAGCTAATTTTTAAATTTAGCTTTTATTCAAAAAAGTAACTCCGAGCTTCTTAAGGCTAGAGATGAGGTTCTCTATTACCATGTGGTTACAGCTACTGGTTCTTTTCAGTACAAAAGAAGGAAGAAAAAAATTAAAAAGGGCTAGCATATTTGTATATAGCACATATGTAAAATAAATACAAAGAACTTGAAACTTTTGATTATTTTTTTTCAGTGTAATCATTTTTCATTTTAACCAGTCTTAAGGGCAGTATTTTGGATTTTTTAGATTATTCTAAGTGTTATACTTCATGTGTTTATGAGTCATCCTCAATCAGTGTAATGCTTATGGAATAAGCAAGCTCAACCATATGTTTCATTTGCATATGCTAGTTTGGATAACTGTTCATTCCTTCTCTCTTCTTTATCCCTCCCAGTTTGTGGGGTTTTTTAGCACTCATTTACGCTTCTGAATCTTTCTGATTTTGCTCAGAGTTGGTTCATTATGGCTTACATATTTAGCAGTAATAATAGATTAAAATAGTAAATTTTTAGCAAACTATGCTGATAATATAGAAGACAAGAAATGTGACTGTGTAGATGTAAATCATATAATTCAATTTTGGTTTTTTGTCAACTCATTATGTTCTTCCATGGCTGAATTCAGTCACAGTCTGAAAATGTCTCTGCTATTTTTATAACATGATGAATCATTATGTAGCCAGAAAGTCCTAATTTTAAAAATGAAATAATTATTTTGTTGTTTGTGGTGGGTTTTTTTTTTGTTTTAGTTTTGGGTTGGTTTTTTTTGTTGATTTGCTTTGTTTTGTTTTTGGTTTTTTTGTGGTTTTTTTTCTTCCCTTGGAGAGCAAAACAGAGCACTCTTTTGTTTATCTTTGTTTCTTGTCTGCCACTTACATCAACAGAGAACATGAAGCTATTAAGTTCTGGAAAGGGAGAAAGATACAATATACAATTTCTGAAAGAGAGTGGAGGACTGAAGAAAAAGGCGCATTGTGGATATGTACCATCCACAGAGCCTAAATTGAAGATGGTTCATTTGCTGAAAGCAGTGTGCTGTACAGACACTGCTTTACAGTGTCCTAAATATCACACATTCCCTTTCAGCTGGCAGTCATACAGGGGTAACAGCTTCAGAAGAATGCCTGCTCTTTA
Organism: Chaetura pelagica; assembly: GCF_000747805.2. Lineage (NCBI taxonomy): Eukaryota > Metazoa > Chordata > Aves > Apodiformes > Apodidae > Chaetura > Chaetura pelagica. Next base: position 7,700,967 of record NW_009953295.1, on the reverse strand, counting down.
CTATTTCTTTCTTAGTTTTGGCACAAATGTGGCTTCTGTCAGCAGTCAATATGCCTGGTATTTTCCTCCCACCATCATTATTTCTTGGAAATTCACATTCCTTGAACCAACATGCAGAAACCCACATTCTCCAGCTGTGTTTGAATTCCCTTGTCTTAAGCTCCTATCAGGCCCTGACAGTTTGATGTCCATAACCCACACCTGGGCTGGGAAAGATAATCCTCAGAAGACTCAAAGCACACTGAGAATTCATATGACCAGTTACATGAGACCAGGCTGTTTCCTTGTTCTTTGGCAGCATGTCAAAACCTGGATTTTTTGATACAATTTGCCTCATGCATTTTAACAGTTGTTTCATAAATAATAGTTCATTAATATAATACATCTACAGTGTGCATCTGTATGGAAATGTTGCGTTATAAATACATTGTCTGAAAATTTACTGAAGTTGAAATTCGTCCTGAGCACTGGGTTTCCATCAGCTTCACCAGTAAAATTGCACTTTGATTTCTGTGAAATTTATCCTGTAAGTGCACTTTGTTTAAAAATGCACCACATGGAAGCAACTTGCGAAGCTGTATGTACGTCTGTATTTAAGGGGTTATGAAACAATTTTTTGTCATCTGACTGATATTTGTCTGCATCCAAATAAAGTTCAGTCAAGGTATAAAATCTAAACCAAATTTTTCTTCCAAATTTGAGCTGCAGCTGAGTTTAACCTTTAATATATAATTTACCTTGACTTAAACTTCTTATTGAGACTTCAGAGAGATGTTTTTCACTTCCAAGCTATGAGTAGCACTGAAAAAAGGTCTGGCTAAATTCCTGTGGAAAGGTAATTTTCAGAAGTATTTTGGTTCACTCAGGAGCAAGGAATAAATGAAGTCAGCTCTTAATTTCCCCCCCCGCCCCCTCTCTCTTTTTTTTAATTAGAGTTTAATGAGTTCAAGGCGTTCAGATAAAGACAGATATGTATCTTACTGAATTAATCTTTTCATCATTATTCTTATTTAATGTTAGTATTAGTGTGGAACCCAGTGACTTTGAACTCCATTGTGCTATGCAATGCGCAAATCTAACCTTAGCCATTCATTCTCCAATATCCACGCATTATTGCATTGCAGTATTTCAAAATGTTTTCACTCTTAAAGTGCTGTTAACTAATTTGGCATTCTTAGTTTAAAATCTTAGTAACAATAAGATATAGTGCTCATTGTTGCTAAGGTTAGTATTATGCTTCTCGCATAGGATTTAATATCCTTCACAAGACTAGCTTAAAGTAATGATTGTAATATAAAACAACAGCTTTTTCCAGCACAGACATTTTTGTAGATCTCTTTGCCCCTTATTCATGTTCCATTGCTAAGAGGAAGAACCAAAAAAGGACTCCCTCCTGACTGTGGAAAAGTGCTCTCTTGGTAAAACAGACAACTCAGATTGGAAATATTCATGAAATGTTTGTATTTCTTGTCATAGTAAATTAATAATAGAGCTGGAAGGAGATAATCTGTAATTATTCTTAAATAAAATTTCTTAGATTTTTTTCATATTTTTTCTATGCTCCTGAAAGTAGAGATTTACTTTCAGTTGTCTTCATATCTACTTTCAGAGTTAAAAAATAAATGCCTCTTTTTTTTTTTTTTGAGAGACAATGATTGTAATACATACAAGTTTTCTATCTTAATTAAGCATGTAAATAATAAGTAAAGCAAATAGATGAAAGTGGAAACAAGTTTGACATATTGCTCAATATCTGTCCTGTCAGTAGAGTACAGTGAGTAGTTATTCATTTCTTCAGCTGATGGGAATATGTGCTTAGCACCATTAGAAGCATATTTAGCACTTTGTAATAAAAGTTGAGAGATGACAAAGTGAAAGAGACATTTAAAAATATGCTTGAGCTATGAATGTACAAACAGTGTCCAATAAAAATGCATGAGATTCTGCAGTACAGTGTTTGAAATAGCTTTGTGACTGGAGGCTAACTTCTAATATGCAGTGTGTAATGTAATGGGAATTGGTCCTGCTTGTTGTCATTACAAGCACCACAAAAAATGGTTATTGGTAAATGATAAATAAACTTGAAGAAAATAAGTCAAATTATTTTATAGGCATGTGTGTGTCTTATTATGGAGGGAAAAAAATTACCTTCTTCAAGTGTTCAATGTCTTTGAGCTTTAACCATTAAATATTTGCAGAGTTCTTAGGAGCTTTGCTTTAAGAAAAAAAAAATATCTAAAAATAATCTCCAGCAGACCATGATGTATTATGAGGAAGGATCTCCCAGAGGGGTTCAGAATATCTGCAAGGATTTACAACTTTACTGAGTACAGGAAAGCACAAAAGAAAGTATCATTTCAACCTTTGAGTTGCGCATAGATTAACTCTTCATTACAGAATTCAACATAGCTAGAGGCTAAGGGAAGTTCAGCTTGATCTTTTGTGACATCAAACAAAACAGGATCATGTTCCTGTTGCATGGTAGCAGCAGCAGCAGCTTTCAGGTAGTGTGAGAACAGATATAAAGAAGCAAATTAAGGTTTAACACTACGTTTGCATGCAGTTAACCATTTGCTTTACCACAGGGTATTTACCTCACAGTCCTTAACTGTCTGTCATTCTTGTAGAATGTGGAAGGGAATTAAGGATACTATTTTCTTTCCTGTGTTTAAGCCAGGAGCGATGATGAAAGCTCCCCACTGATCTAACTTCTTTGGTTTATTTCTTCCATCACCACCTCCCTTGGTTGAGAGTCTTTCTTCCTGTTAAAAAAAACAAACAACAACAAAACAACACAACACAAAAAACATAGAAAAAGAAATATAGACCTTAAAATACTGTTACCCTGTCCCTTTCACTTAACTCCTTTGAGGGTTATACCTTGTTAACATGTTAATAGAATGATAGAAAATGTGCAAATAGTTCCTTTTAAAATTTTGTTAGATACTTCCAACCTCCTTCTTTTGAATATCTATAAAGAAAATCATAGTGGCTTTCTTCCTTATTAAAAAAATAATAGAAGAAAACAATAAAAAAAAAAAAGAAAAAGCCATTGGATATCCTAGACTGCCTTCATTGTGTTGTATATAGCATTTGGCTTTACATCCTTTGATTAAAACGTAGTAGTATTTCTCTGAAGGGAGGAACTTTGCAGTTGCAATTACAGATAATAGGGTTTTTTTCTAAACCCCAGTGTGGTGTGAACATCAAAGTAGTGTGGATTATAATAATCCAAACAAATAACCTTCTGTAAACTCATAAGAAAGAAGAAGCTGGATGTTTTCATTAAGAGAGAGGCAATTCATTTAACAGTCAGTTGTTGTCTGTTTCTATGTGGTGAAAAGTCTCTTAATTTGCATAAGAAAATCACCACCAAAGAAATGTAAATGATTGAACTAGGATCTCATTAGCAAAGCCTCTCTAGATACCTGAAGGACCTACCTCTGCTGGCAGTAGATCGAGTTTCAAGTACCTTTTTACCTTTTAAAAACCAATTATCTTTAGGCATTTCTATTAGTTAAGGCAGAGAAAAGGGAACACAGCAATGCTCTAGGCAACAGATCTTGTAATTTAGCAAAAAGTTTCTCCAAAATAAGTATTTGAATATTTTATTTTTTTTTTTTCATTTCTTGAGTATCTATCTTCCAAATATCTAACTGTGAGACATACATGCCTGTCACTGTAGTAGGGGAGGAGTATATACATTTCTTGGGAAACAAACAAACAAACAAAATAGATTTCAATTAAAATATTCTAATTTGGAAGGAGAGGTAGATGACGTGATTTTTTTAGTCACTAACAGGGCAAAAATTTCTAGATAGGGGAAAAAATGGTTGCTAAACTATGTTAATGGGTAAAAAGAACAGGATTATTCAAAAGTGATGCTGATAAAACGCATGACCTTAACTCCCATAATGTGTAAGACACAATAAAAATATCTTGAAGTAATTTAATTTAGTTCTACTGGAGTCAATAGATATCAAATGAAGATATGGTTCACAATATTCTCTCTCAGCCCAGTACATATAGCCTATATATATTTAACCAATGTACAATTTCTAGGAGATAGATCATTCAGCCCACAAATATCCAAACATTTCACCTCTGAAGTCCTGGGCTTGGCCAGGGCTGGTCAGGTTGCAGGCAGCAGGAATTTTGTCAGACTTTGCTCTTTCACTAATGAAAGTTTTAAATTTACTGAATTCTGTCTCAAGCAAGTGCTCTACACTGGCTTGGAAAGGAGGCTGTAAATATGGCACTCTCAGCTAAGATGGGGTTTTCAGGCATTCAGGTAAACCTGTGATGCTGGATTAGTAAGTACTTCCATAGTCATGCCGCAGGGCATGGTTTTGGGGCAATAGGCAAGGATTTGTCTGTCTGAGCATGAGCAAATAGGGAAACTAAGAGGAAGAGCCTTACTGTGAGTGCAATGTGTTACTAAGGCTGTGTAACCTTCCAAAAAGACTGTACGAAGCAAAGTGAATGTCATTCATCATATCAAGATAACTTTCTCCTTAAACCTTTAAATGAGTTTATGGTTGAGGTCCCTCATCCTTTTTTTGCTTTCCGTTGGCCTGGCTGATGACATTACCCTCCATTGCCTTTTGCCATTCCTCACCATATGCTGTTTCCCAGACAGCTCTTATGATTCTGATGTTCATGTTACTGGCTCCTGCCTCAGTGTAATCAAGATGATCTCAGTTAGAAAAATCCCTCTGTATTTCTAATGATGAGAGAACCCAGATTGCTTTTACAGAATGAGACAGAGAAGTTGTACTGTTGTAATTATGCAAGTGGACATGCTGCCAGAGGGTGAACAAGCACTGCACTTACACTGTGTTGTTTGTTCTGCAGCAACTCCCCATGTTTAGGTTTTTCTTGGGCATACCCTCTCTCAGAGGGCAAGGTGCGGAAAGACAGGCAGACAAATAGGTACTGAATCAAAGTAACAAATATAATTTGTCTTCACAGACTTGCCTACCATCTGGCAAATTGTGTGGTTGATACCGATAATTTTCTAGTCTAGTATTGTTCCATTGTTATCAAACACATATAAATGAACTTCTGCTTAAGGATATCTTGTGGCAAACAAGTGTCTATAAGTAGCTACAAAGATGCAGAACTGGTGAAGATGTCTGTAGGGGAATTAAGTCTCTGTACTCAAAATAATAGGGTTTGTTCCAATAAACAGTAGTGTAAACGTAATTACAAACCAGGACCTCTGCTACAAATCTACTATGAATTTCCTAGGAGGAAAATACAAACTCTTAGTCACAATCCATAAAGATCATTCAGTGCTCAGTTCAATTCTGTCTGAATCAAAAGGCTATTTGTTCAACTGCCAGAGTTTTGGTTTTTTTGTTTGTTTGTTTGTTTGTTTGTTGTTGTTGTTGTTTTTGAGGGGGGCTTTTTTATTTTCTTTGTTTTTCATACCACATTCAGCCTGCTATCAGAAGTCTCATCAGTCAACCTTCGACCTCAGCTACATGCAACTGTTGGATAATTCATTGTCTTTAGCAGAATCATGGTGTGGAAGTCATCGAGCACAAATAATGTCAGAGCATTGTGCTGAAGAAGAAAATACTTGGAAGATACCAAAGTGAGACTGAGTATTTTAGTGTTGGCTCAGCTCCATCTGCAGTTCCCCATTTATCAGTGAAATTTTAATCTGCTGTAAAATTATTAATGAATCTTGGGAAGATAAAGTGCTATTTTTAGAAGTTTATCTCTTCTGAAATAGAGATCAGAACATAACAGGTCAAAACCATTGTAACAGACACAGGACATTGAATGGAACATTGGTCAAAGCCAAAATAATATTTGAAATAAAATATTACTATTATTTAGAGACACTGGTGCTAAATATGGTGAAATTGAACTGCTTATAGAAGATGCTGGATTTCATCCAAACAGGCTCTGGCTGCATCAGTTCAGTGCTATGTTTTTCAGAGAAGACAGGTTTTTTTTAGTAGCAGCCTTAAATGAAAAAAAGAGAAGGGAAACATAAAGGCAAGTGCACTTCTAGGTAGGTGCCTCTGACAACCACTGCCCAGATTCCAGCATGATTAAATGGCTAGAGGTGAGGTCTGGAAAGGCAGCTGGCCAGCAGAAGGACATGCAACATTAAACTATACAACCATCCCCAAGCACTGGTCAGCATCTTTCTGTGCCCCATCCACGAATTCCAGTTCCGCGCTATGGCAGAGCAGAGAGTTTGGGCCAAAAAGGTGGGATGATAAGCTGTCTTGCGAGGAATCCTGGGTGTTTGTGTGCTGTGAGTGGTGGTGGGGAGGCATGTTTTTAAAATGGCATTACTGCCCACAGGCAGCTTTCAAAATTCCTCCAACACGTTGCTCCATTTCTTTGGTACAACCTCCTGCTGCAGGGGAAAGGGGTGTTAATATTCTGCCAGTTTAGCTCTTTGACCCAGCTCACTGCCAGCTCAGACAAATGCCAGAGCCCCTGTAAGACTGAGGAGAGAGCAGTGGGAAGATCTCCTTGCCCTCAGCAACAGCTGGCAAGGGCTGACACAGCTGTACTGTTCATTCACACCCTCAGATTCTCCACCCAATTGGAATCCTTCTTCTGATCACATGAGTGAATCTTTAGAGATTATATGACTTGACTCTAGGTATTTTTCATGGCTAAATCAGAAAGCAACACCTGTTCCTTTTAACAGGTTTCGCTGATGACTTCAAAATCCATGCAAATTTTTTATGTTTAGAGTTGATCTTTCATTTTCAGTATATTATCTGTCATTTCCCTCTTTGTGCTCTTCTGATTTCAAGCCTCATATGATGTAAAAAACTTCAATAACTTAGTTTAGCAAGTCAATACCTCACTATTACTCTTAATTTATTTTAAATTTCTTCCTCTTCCTCCTTGTAAGTCTAGTAGGGAGGGGGAAAAATAGCTTTAACATGTGGCCTTAAATACTTCCCAGCTGAAAAAATACGGTTAACCAGCATGAGGCTAATGGGCTGATGTACAGACTGATGATCCACACCAGTTCCCCTGCAGCCAAATAACATCCTCTGGCCTGTATACACAGCAGCTGATTTTACCCTGGATGTTCTAGTTTCTCTTTTTTTCCTGCATTTCCGATCTCTCAGTACAGATCTCTGATGTTAATTCAGACTCTCTTAGCCCATTCACTGGGTAATGCAACACTAGGCTCCCTGGCTTGTAGAATCCTCCTTTCTTATTTCTCTGCTGATGACAGTCAGCTACTCATTATTTACCTTGCCCTTTCCTTAATGATGTGCTTCTCTGTGAACATCATTCAAAACAAATAATATAATGATTTAAACTACTTCTGTAGGTTGAGTAGTTTGTTCAATTTTTTGTTGTCCTTATCTAAATAGCACTTTCTAACAAAACATGTTTGCAAGTCTATCTTTTGAAATATTTTTAACCAAGAAAAGCTGCTTAAAAATGAAAGTTAATAGCTAGTATTTTTTGTGCACTAACAGCAATATGATAGTGGTTTTCCTCTTATATTTTTTACTTTTTAATTTTTTTTTCTTCAGCTTGTTTCTGATATTTGGGGAACTTGGGTAAGAAACATTAAATTTAAGAGAGACATGAATGCTGGTATTTTTTAAGCTTGCTTTTTTGACTGATACTGAATTGTTATTAACTTTAGATACTGGAAAAAGTATCAAGATGCAAAAGAATTTTGGGGAAATAACACAGAATTAAAATCTGTGGAAAATTAGTGTAGAGATGGAGAAAACCCCAACTCTATAGAGCTTCCTACAATGTTGAAGAACTCCTAAGATCTTCTGTAAATGAAGTGCATAAGAGTAAAGTTAGGTTTTCATAATTTGCAAGTGAAATAAAACAAGAGAAGAAAAGAGAGTGTATGTTCTTTAGAGTACAAATGGCCCAACTCTGCTCTCAAATGTCTTCAAATTAGAGCTAACTTGTCTGGAATCAATGTCATTTAAGCGGTGTAAAAACAATAGAAAATAATATTTCTCTAGAGATTCTTAAGGCCAATACAGGATAAAAATGACAAAGATATTAAAAAAGATGTAGTTTAATGATGATTAACAAAAATATTTCCATATATATTTAAAACTAGTGTTTAGGCAGCAGGGATTTGCAACTGATGACCTACAAAACCTTCTTGGATTTGTGGGGCAGTTCTAAAAAGTCTCTGGAAAAAAAACACACCAAAAAAACAAACAAAAAAAAACACATAAAAAAAGACTCAGAAACACAAACATATTTCAGCAGCCTAAATTCTTCAGGATGTCGGCACATCTGAAAGGCTTGAAAATCATCACAAAGTGTTAGCAATACTATTTCCCACTTCCACCTATCAACAAGAGAAAATTTCCAGTCTCCCCCTAGCTGAACTGCTCAATTTCAAGTCAGAGCTATGTACTGAATCTTAATCAACTTGAGAAGTGGAAGACTTAAGAGGTAGACTTTTGAACTCAGAGCTGAGTCTCAGGTTTTTCCAGGGCTTTTTTTTTTTTTTTTTTTTATGGTGATGCCCTAGCTGTCATAGTTTAAATGTTTAAATGCTCTAGAGGCTCAATAGCTGTGATATTTATTAACCAAGTGGTTATGATCAGAACTTTGTCACTCAGACTTGCTTGGTATCAGTGAACATATGGTATCATGTTTGAAATACCACTCAGTAAATCACTGATAATGTCAATGAAATTGCTGAAAGCTAACACAGGATATAATTCTTTTCCCATTGAAGTTGATGGCAGTGGTGCAGGACTGAATCTGCTAATCAGAAAGGTCTTTTTCTGTTTCCTGATTGCATAGAAAGAATCAATATTTTTCTAAAAACCTAGTCTTTAAATGAGCTTACTTTTATAAACAGTAGCATGTTAAACGTTTCACAATTGACTTTTTTGGTAGATGCTGCTGCTGAAACTGTTTCAATATGTTTTATTTGTGAGTCAGATGCTAATATATTCATAAGTACATGAATATATGAATGTAAGAGCTCTGCACACATCCCTGGTCCATCTGTTATTTCTTTTGCCCTAAATTTAAATACTCTCTTCAATGCTAACATTGCTATTAGCATTTCATCAAATTTTACCACAATATTAATTAGATGGCATGCATGGAATAGTTTTATTCTGACACTTGAGGTCTAATTTTTAACTGGTCATTTAGTGATAAAAATGTTATATTACCAAAAAGAAAACTTTCCTGTAAAAACACTTTCCCCTCCCCTGAAACCTTAACTGAAACTTCAAAGACAAGGATTTCTCATGTTCTAGGCAGATTGTATAATGGAGAGACACTGTCATCATTGAATGTGATAAATTCAGAGTCAGCACTCTGTTCTGCACAATTTGGAATAGAATCTGAAATCTAGGCCTCCCACGTCTGGGAGCTGATGGGATGAAGACTCAGACTCTCTCTGGCCAAATGCATGTGACAAATCTGTTGGGTGATCAGCTAGCCTGCAGATTTCTTTATCTGTCTGATGTGTGGTTGCCTAGAATGCTTAGACAGGTCTTAGTTTGTTCTAATGCTGGGCAAAATTCAAAATTCTTGAAGAATTTTATGACCCAGTAGCAGTCTGTATAATAATGATGCATTTGCAGACCCTGACCAAAACCAGCCACTGTAAGCAGGAGTTAACTGAATGCTGAAGGATTCTGGTGTTATGCTTCAGAACTACCACTTTCTCTACTGCTCATTATGTTTGGATCTCTTAATAAAATGTTAATATTATAATGCATTTAAACTTGAATTTAACAAATTCTGATTTATGATAGTTTTTTCAGTATTTACCAGCTAGTTGGAAAATTACAAATGTTTTGGTGCATCTCAAGACATTCATAAAAATTTATGTTTGTCCATTACACCCAGTCCAGCATATGTACTGACTTTTTTGACAAGTATGAAAACAAATTTCCTTTGGTAAAGATTTCATAAGCTAGAGAAGACAGTGCACAGATGAAGATAGGGAAAGTGGAGGAGTAACCAGTAAAATAGCAGTGTGGTTTGATTCTAGCAAACATTTTATCTGTTTAGTCTGTTCCATGATTTTTTTTTTTTTCATTTTTTTTTTCTTCCTAGTGTCTATCTGATCATCACATCTACTTTCTTACTGAAATGAAGGTAGGAAATATGTTTTATTTTTTAAGGAAGGTAGCTGCTGTTAGGAGAGAAATATAGCAGCAAAAATTTAAAAAAAACAACACTTTTCCTTTACACATTCATTGAAGTCAAAAGCTAGCACATACAGCTTTAAAGACAAACTACAGGTAATAATTTTGAGTTTTATTTTACTCTTTCTCTGAAGGCTATCCAGATAATACGTATGTCAGCTCCTACCCATCAGGGTTAGTTCCACATTTGCCTGCTGCTTTTGAACTTCCATGTGGCACTTGACTCTTTTGACTGTTGGCTATACTTGTACTCTTTTCCTTATTTTGTAAAATATATTGCTTTGATCTCTAGTGTCTTCAGTGTCATCTGGTATCCTTCAGGGACATATTCTGGCATCTATAGTATTTCTTTGTTATGTGTATATTGGTTGGAATTACGTGTGTTCACAGTCCAAAGTGTCAGACAAATAGCCTTGGTTGTATTTATCGCTCCTTGAAGACCTAGTAATAGCATCTCCAGGGCTGCTACGTTCTCTTTCCATTATCAAGGTTTAGATAGTGCTAATTTTCGTTAAGTGTAGTGCTGAAAGGATGGTATGTAAGTGGAATTATTTCAGCTGGAAGTTGTGCCTCTTAGGGCCCTTTTGGGTTTTTGCTTTTCTTCTTTGCAGGCATTGCAGCCTCATATTCATGAGAGCATCTCATCTGTGGCTCAAATTCTAGGCCATTTTAATGGCTAATGTAATCTAAGGGAAATGGACACCTGGCGTAAATTTCCACCTGAATATTCTTCTCATACAGAGACAGAAAATGGAAATTGCTTACTTGGAGTCATTAATTCCTGAAGCCCCAGACTCTTTCTCTAAGTGAAAGAATCTGTGATCCCAAGATCTGCCACTTCTAAATACTGTCCTCTATTTTCTGACCCTTAAGGGTAACTGACATTCAGAGAAACATCAGTACCCACTAAAACTCAAACCAAAGCACAGTGGTGGGGAAAAAGGAAAGGAAGTATGTGTAATGTTTCCTCAGAACCCTTCCCTTAGCTAAACACCAACTCAGCCAGAAAATTGTGAAAGTGTTAGGAAGGCTTCCATGTCATTTGCTTAGACATCCTCAAGATAACAGGATGCCTCTTTTCTTCAGGTAGTGACTGGTAGGTAAGCTACAATTAGCTTTATTCACAGGCAGTGGCTGAAACGGGCAGCTGGGTTGCTTGAGGCAGTTCCTCAAGATGTGAGGGGGAGGTGTAGCCTCTCTATCACAGCGGGTTCACCATCTGTGTTTGAGGAACACCTTCATATGGTGGCTATTTACACTCTTCCTGCCATCTCTCTACCTGAACTCTAAAATTTCTTCAGCATGGTCTTTCTGTCCTTAAACTAGTGGCTCACAAATAATTTGTATTAACGGCATTCTGCCAGTCTATAACACTTAGCAGGAATCAATGTGGACTCCTCTCAGCAAACTTTGAATTGCCAGTGTTGTGCCTTTATTACCTTACAAGGTTATGCAGATTAGCTACACATCCTGCAAGAGAGCTTGGATCACAGCAAGAGCAGTTCTAAATAAGGGAAGAAGGGGCAGATTTCTTTAGTACTTTTCCCTTATATGTGTACATACAGACAGTTTTGCATATATATATATATACATACAATTGATCATTTTTACTTCCACTGAAAGAAAGAGGCATTGATTTTCTTCAGCTTTGCAGCAAAAGTGGGTTAACACTCAATTTTTGGACAAGTTTTCTTCCTTTCATCAGGAAATAAAGAGTAAGTGGTGAATCCTTGCTTTAAATGAGCCTGTTTGCAATTTTTCTGCCTTGATACCAAATTCCTTCCTCCCAAGGAATCAGAATAAAAAGACTGATGTTTGTGGTGCTTGGTTTGGGTTTTTTGTTTGTTTGTTTTGTTTAGGTTGTTTGGTTTTTTAAAAAATATTAAATTATACTTTTTAAAGAAAAAAAAAGATATAGTATGTCTGACACCTCTTTTGAGAAAGCTTATAGCTCCTATTTTTGGTTGTGTGGGCTTCTCTTCAAAAAATACAATTTTATATATCTATATCAGATTACTAAATGAATTAATATTGATAAATAAGTCTATTTATATATATTTTTTTCAGAATAATTAGACTTAATTATGACTGGATAACAGTTTGCATCTGGAACATTATTGCTGAATAACTCACACTGTTAAGATATGTTTTTAATTCACATCTGAATGTGCACAGTGGTAATGGGTACAAGACAAACCAAAAGCAAAAGAGAAGACCTTTTTCCTGTCATATGTGTTACAGCAAATAAACATGACTACTAAAGGTCACAATTTTAAATGACCTTTAAAAGATGAAATAAAAGAAATAAAAAAGAAATATCCAACCTTAGTGAACACTTGTCTTAGAGTACAGAAAACTTCTTTTTATTCCTGTTGCTAACTTCTTTTATGTTACTTCTTTATGCCTCCAGGTTTTCTTGTTTTCTCTGTTTATTTAGAGTGCATGAGGTTCACAGCAGAGACCTTCTCATTTTTATTGTGTGCAGTTATCCACGCCTTACAAAAATGCAAATAAATAATTCAGCTAGTGTTTTGTGTTACACTTTCATGGTAAGTTTTTTCCTCTTTTATTTTGGAGCAGGGTGAACATCTTTGCCTGTGCTTTTGAAGGTGCTGGTGCAATATGGTTCTGGTTCATGACAAAACCTTCTGGATGATAGATTAGTGCAAGTAACATTTTGAAAAATCTGTTTCTGTGGTATCTGAACATAACTAAACTCACAGAAAGTAAGTAGTCATCCTGAGATCACTTTTATCCTGTAATGGATAGGAAAATGCTTATGTCAAGCACTTTCATTGTATGTTTGCGTGCTCGTGCATGTAAGTGTATAGAGCATAACATAACAATAGAAGAATGAAGTGTAGGATGCAGGGCCTCAGAAATATTTTTTAGAAATAATGCTGTTTTAAAACCTGTGTTTACTTTGATTTCAGAATGGAAAGAAAAATATTATAAAGGGAAAGCAGCAAATGACTGAAAACCAGCCAGATGGAGTGGGAAGAAAAGAGTTGAAGGCTGCAGGACACAGACTGTGCTCTGAGCCAAAAGCATTACAGAGGATAAAATAAAAGGTAGCCAAAAATCAGGCCCAGACAGTCAAAAGAAAGATATTTGAGAGGTGATGGCAGGAGGATACAGCCACTGAGGTAAGATTTTAATGCGGTTCCAGAGGGGACAATTCAAGTCTTTAGTCTGAAGAAAGACTTGAGGGAACAGAAGACAGTAGCATGTCAAAAGATGCAACTGTTTCTAGACTGTCACCAAATGAACACACTTTTTGCATTCAGGTCCACGTTTTTTTGCTGACCTTTTACACAACAAAACCAATTTTCACATTTTACCCCAGTAAATCCTACCTCAGATACTTCTGCCTAAAGATTAAGATCACGTCTAGGATAAGGGGGAAGGCTGGGGATGGAAAGGAAGGTGACCTGAGAAGCTATGAAGTACTGCGATCCTTGCAGTGCAAACATTAGCTGCAACATCAGATGAGGTCACCTTGGGAAAGGAAAATAGCGCAGCCTGGCCATGACAGAGGCCGGGGAGACTCTTTGATGAAGGGCTGGTGACAACTTCCTGTGGTTTCAAATATACTGGGCATCACACGTGAGAGAGATCAGCATGCGTGTAGTCTGAAAAATGCCCCTCTGCCTCCTACAAAGCCTTGGTATTTTCCGGACCTGGAAAATACGCAGTTACTACTAGTCTATGCTGCCCTCTACTGCTCAGCCTTACAGTCGCAATGGACACCTTCGTGTTTGCAATTGGATGGTGGCTACACGGTGCTGTACTTGCTTCCTATAGTTAAATATAGGAAGGATTTGGAGATGTTTAAATTATTTAGGATAACAGCTAAGAGGAAGTCAGCATGCATCTCAACAGCTTTTCAGGGTAGTTGTCAGATTCCATTGTAGCAACTTATTTATAGATAGTGAAAAAGTGAAGACTGTTTACGCCACAAGGAGGAATTACCAGAAATATTTTATCAAATCTGTTCATAAGGTAAAAGGTAGGTAATGTATGTTATTTATATTGCTGTTTAGCTGCTTTCAAAAAGATGGAAAACACTAAGGCAAGTGGGTGGCTCAAGCTGTTAGCACAGAGCAACTCTAATTTACTAGCATCTTGTCCAAACTAACTTTGAATGTGCTTGCTGACAGACTTTCTGTTGTTTGTAGCCCAGACACCAATGGATTTTTCTGTAAAAACACTTTTTGATATCTTGCAACTAATCTGGTTATTTCCCTTGTTGCTAAGTTTTCTCTTTCTTTGTTGTTCAAATATTTAGGGGTTGCTATTGTGTTCTACTGCCTTAGTCAATCTTAGACATACTTAACTCTGTTATTAAAAAAAAATAATAAAAAAAAAATTCATTGTATTACCTGGTTTTCATGGCTCTTTTAGAGTACACTGCATGTATCAGTGATGAGGTATCCAGAGCTGAACACAGATTCGGCAGTGACCAGAACAGCGTGATTACTTTCTTTTCCCACGGAAGGCTGCCTCCTGTGAAACCAAATTTTATGCATCCTCTTACATTATTGCCTACAATTCCTTATAATTTTTTAAAAAATTTAACTGAGACAATAAGTATTCTCCCTTCCAATAATTCTTTAAAATAACCATAGCTCTGAATGTCTTTCTAGTGTTGAGTACCTTCTCATAGGAAGTTATTCAGCAGCCAAGTCATTGCCATCTAGCATTGCTTTCTATGTGTCAGCCAGTTTCCATAAAACTGGGCACTTTTACTGTCTAGAATAAAACAAACTAATTCTTCTTTCCATACTGCAAGAGATAAACCCTCAAATACTGTACTAAGATCCTAAAGTATCACTTCTGTTGCACTCTCTTCA
The DNA here is from genome assembly GCF_000747805.2 of Chaetura pelagica. Taxonomy (NCBI): domain Eukaryota; kingdom Metazoa; phylum Chordata; class Aves; order Apodiformes; family Apodidae; genus Chaetura; species Chaetura pelagica. The sequence continues at coordinate 7,685,960 of NW_009953295.1, read as the reverse complement.
ACAGTTCTGAAATACTGGAAAACAAGCATTTCAGTTCATTTTGTAAGACGCATATCCTTTCTAAACCTTAGCACCTTGTTTTCCTCCTTCATGATCTTCTTGATATATGATTCAGCTAAAACTAATGGAAATAAATTAACTCATGAAAAATTGGAGTGTGTTTATATGCTCCTGCTCCTGCAGAGGCTTATATATTTTTTCCTTTTTTTTTTTTTTTTCCCCTTCCGTTCTTTCTTTCTTTCCCAATGATATTGAAAGAGTCACTTTTCACTTTACACAATTTACTATGCATCCTTAACAATCTTTGGAGGGTATGCCTCAGATAATTTGCTGCTGAAGAGCAGAGACCTCTAATGCAGGCTAAACCTTGCTACTTTATCCCACTAGGTGTTGTACCTCAGAGCTTGGCCTCACAATCGTCCTAAGCTTTTTGGAGCTGGACTTAATTTCGCCTCCAGTGGGACTGCTCTCCTGCAGTGAAGTTAAACATTTACTTAAGCTCTTTTGCAGAGCTTGGATGTCACAAGGACAGTAAATGAAAAGTGTTTAATGCTGCAGTTCCTTTGGGGTTGCAAGGTGTTTCAGTATCTCCTCTGAAGTACCGCACACTCTCTACTCCCGTTTGTTTCAGCTCTCACTGCTCACTGAATTCAGTAAGACAACAGATGTGCACAAGAGGAACAGTGCTTAATCAGAGCATTCCAGGTCTTCTTCACTGGACAACAAGTTGTTTCCAGTAGGTTTTAGCTCAGTTTTTGTTGCTGCTTTTTATAATCTTTCTAAAGGAGGGGGCCTGCTCATGTTTCAGATGTGGAAATTTGGATGGGCTGAGTAGCAGATGTGGTTAGATGATGCAATGGTTTTGCTAAAAGGTAGCTGTTTGTTCAGACTGGGCTGTTGTTTTCAGAGCCAAGCAAAGGAATAAAAATCTGGAGTTTTGTGCAGCTTTCTAAATCATCTTTCCAGTGCTGACAATCCCTGCCAAAGTCTTGTAGTGGTGATTTTTTAATTTTTTTTTTACAAACATTTAGTTAACAGAAAAGGAACCTTTCAGTGTAGATAAAACTGCCCATTCTTTCAAAACCCAATGCTTTTTGTTATATTTGTTCATTTATCAATGCTGTGAAAGTTTCATGTGTTCCAGCCATTGATTTCAGGAGCCAATGCTATTTTTCCTGTTTATTATAATTTATTGTCTCACTGTTGCCGGTAGTTTGCACTTAGCTGAGTTTCCCACACAATATACAGGAAACATCTCTATAGCATCGGGCTTCCTCAGATTGATTCCCACAGGGGCTGGGAGGGACAAGCCACTCCTGCGCGCTTTGTGATGTGGCTGTGGAGAGTCATGTTAAATCCACCATTTGGAGACTTCCTTCCTTGCACCTCCAGTAGCACATGCGGTAGCCAAATCATGTTTGCTCCCGCCACTCGCTCTCCCACACAGCCTTTGGGAAAATTCTACCTGCGTGTGTGCTTTCATTATTGTATCACTTTCTTTTCATGCACTTAACACGTTTATTACTGGTCTCCAGTGAGAATGTGTGTCTCCGAGGGCGTCTATTTGCATTAGGGCAAAGCTAACGAAATTATTCAGTTAGGGTATTTCATTTAAATTTACCTTTCCTCACTGTTGATTAACTGATGACTTGCAAATGTTGACTGATGTATTAAGTTGTCTAGGTGGAGGTGCTGTGCATCGTAAAGAGGGCCAGTATACATATGTTCCTTTGAAAACACTCCTTAAATAATATCCGCAAGAGTCTCCTGGGAAAGCTGGAAAATTAAATGAACATTGTGTCTCCCTCATGAGCAATACTTCCCTACTAACAAACAATGAGTTCAAGCATTTAGAACAGAGATGACTTTATTGCAAGTGGGGGAGCAGAGGAGGAAAAGGTGAATATGGAATTAACTTCACAAAGTCAGTGATTCATAAATCAATTCTATTAAACTATGTCATCACCCTTTCCTGCTGCCTTCCTTCTTCTCTGCCTTCTCCTGTAGCTCCCCCTCCACCTCACCTCCTCGCCCTCCTGGATATGCTGCATAATAGTCGTGAGCCTGCTTTCCTCCCTTGGTCCTGGTGGTTAGTCACTGCTCTACCTCAGAACACATTGCTCATGTTCTTTGGCTTGCTTTATTTATTTTATTTTTTTTATTTTTAAGTCAAGGTTGACTGAATCAGATTTTGATTTTTTGACCTTACAAGGTCACACTGCACGTGCGGGCTTTGCCATTTCCAAAGCATGCTGATTCCAGCTCCAGTGCTGGGAAAGGTGATGTTGATAGCCCTGCCTTCAGCACCCCAAGCTCTGCTTAAGGCACTAGAGTTTTTCTGCTGCTTTCTTTGGTTTTCTCAGGTTTTGGCAAGGAACACTGCAAGCATTGCACAAACTGGCATAAAAGAAATTGGAAGAAAACAGAGGAAAACACTTTTTTACCATGTGAGTGATCAAACATTGGAACAGGTTGCCCAGAGAAATTGTGGATTCTCCATCCATGAAGATACTAAAAGTCTGACTGGAAATGGCCCTGAGCAACTCTGAGTAGGTGGGTTGGACTATGCAATCTCCAGAGATTGCTTCCCACCTCTGCCATGCTGCGATTCTATAAAAAGCATAGTGCTTTCAGTTGTCAGCCAAGATATCTTGCAATTGCAGTTCCAGAGTAACAAATGCTATTTCATATAAACCAATAAGTATTAAAAATTCAGTAGCAGGTTTCTTTTAAAAGTGATTGCCAGAAGAATATATCTGGAAATACTTCATGACTGTAAATGCCTCTGTGTATAGCACAAACTTTGGCAAAGTTCATGGTCAAATGCTATTCATTAAGTGGTTAAACTGTAGTGTGCATGCCAGACTCATGACTGCTCAATATAAATTCCTTCTAAATGATAGTTAACTGAATTTTTTAATTTGCTAATAATTCCCTGCTGCCAAAAATCAACAGAGTACAGTTTTCCATTTTACCATTTCTGCTTCTATAGAGGTCAGACTATTGTTTTGTCTAATATATGACTCCCATGACAGGAACATTGTAAGATGTAGGTCTCCCTCAGTAAAAATCCAGGTGTTTAGTTAGCTCCTGGTCAGCCTGAAGAAGACATTGTTTTCTGAATTCTCACTTCAAAGCACAGTGAGGACGTACCACCTGGCTTCAAGCTGCCTCATGTGCCAGAATTAATTATAACTGACTGCACCAGAGAAAGAAATTTAACTGACCAATGCTTTATTATTATTATTATTTTTAATATTTGCTTGTTTATTGACATGCATTTGTACGTGTGTTTAAAAACAAATAAACAAAACCCCACAGCTAATTCTGTTTGTCTAGCAATCTTTAAGAGTGGTTGCATTTCTTTTTTGTCAGGAAATTTAGTGAAAATTTTTATCATGGGAAGATTACCATCTCTAGGAATAGAGAGCTGGATATTTTTTTTTTCTCCTCCTGAGACCTTCTGCAGATTTACAAGTATATTGACTGAGGTGGTTGGTGCTCCATCATTGCTTTCTGTCTTGGCATCCAGTTTGCTCTTTTTATCCGCTGGCAATTACCTTCTGCTCAGAGATGCTGCTAAGCATCCCTAAGAAACTCACTTATTTTTCTGACTGTCTTCTTGCTTCTGCTGATCTTTGTCAATTTGTTTCTTTTCATTCCACCTGTCTTTTCTTTTAACTTAAAATATCTTTTGTCCTAGTGATATTAGAAAGAGGATAACAAGCAAAATGACTGTTTTCCTCTGACTCTGCTTCCTTCCTTGTCTTTTGTGTTGGTTCAAAATTTGCATATTTGGATCATTCCCCTTTTCAGGCAGAACCTTCTATAATTACCCGGCTGTGTTTAACATTGTGGAATCTCCAGCAAGGTTATTAACTATTACTAATCATAAGGCTAATGACTAGAAAGATATCCCTATAAAACTTATGTATGTCCTGAAAATGTTTAGTAAATTTAGAATATCTGGAATAAAAAAAAACAACAAAACACTTATTTGAACACTTTTTTTTTTTTTTTTCCTTCCCCTCCCCCCCCCCCTCCCCATAAGTTCTGTTAAATTCACAGCATGCTTTTCTGTACTTTACAGGGCTGAGGTGACTGGTTGAAATTGCTCAGATGCCTGAGGCAATAGGCTGAGTTGTCTGGAATGATGATTATTCAAATTATAATTATCCAAATGACCCAGATTTTTTCCTTGCTGTGTTTTTACTAATTGTTAGGTAGTGACACCTCTGCTGTCTGTGGTTCTGTGGGCAGACACCTTTGGATACCTATGTGGGTAAACTATATAGATCAACAGTGCCAATAAGACATACCAGGAGTTAGGTGTCTTAACTACAGTGTCTTTAGTGCAGTTTTCAAGGTTATTTGGTACCGTAACTGCATCTTTTTTTCTTTCTATTACACATCATTGTCTTTCTATTACAAGTTCATCTTCTTATTGTGAAAATCAGAATATGCAGTGTATTTGCAATCATTTGTTGCCCAGTTATTTGAATTAATTTTATTTTGTGTAAATGTTTTTTCCTGAACTATGTACAGACCACAATCTCACTGACTGCTTAGCTTACAGGTTTATAGTTGCAGGCTTACAGTTTAAGTGGGATAAAATATGATTTATACTGGAAACCTCCCTAGTGGCATCACTCTACCTCCCTGATCTCCCTGATTATGCTATAGGAAACTTTCCATCTGGGTTGGAGTAATGTATTTTATGATGATTTCTGCTAAACAGATTAGACTTAAAAAATAACAGTATGATAGCAATGGATATTATGAAGGGTAGAGCCCTTTTATATATTTCTGGACTTCAGTACATTTAGACTTTCTTTATATTCTATGTTCACACACTGTCCTCAAGTAATCCTTTGGTTTTACTTTGAGATTCATCTACCTACCTACCCACCTACCAACCAACCAACCAACCAACCAACCATGCAATGTATTTATTTATTTTAGATAACTTCTTATCCTCTCCTCTTTATGAGGTTACCCTGAAGGTATTTAAGATGTGTGGATGTGGTACTCTGGGGCATGGTTTAGTGGTGGACTTGGCAGTGTCAGGTTAGTGCTTGGAGTCAATGACCTTAAAGGTCCTTTCCAACAAAAACAATTCTGTGATTCTGTGATTCTACGATTCTATGAAATTTAAGCTGAAGAAGCAGAAGGACACAAAGATTCTGTATCAAGTGGATGTGATACCATGCTTCTGCAGAGCAATGAGCACCTGCAAGTGACCTGACACCAGCAGAAATTGACATTGGTGGTCACTTTTAATTCAACTCTAAATTTTTATATCGTTGTGTAGAGTGTATCACACTAAACTGGATAGTAGAAACCCTGAGACCCAAATTAAAATGAGACAAGGTAATTTGAATTAGATGTTAAAAATATTTCCATACATAGCACTGCATTTATTTGGAAAATATGCCCTGTCTACAAGACAGCATAATTCCTCTCCCTCCCTGCTAATAAAGCCTGATTTAACCTTGGAATCTTGGGAAAGATTATATGAAAGACCTATTCATCCCTAACTGATAACTTCCTAAAAGACAAGATCTCTCACAAGTACCAAAAGAAAAATTGCTTTAGTCACTGAATCTTACTGTGACACATACCCTGTGTACCACAGAAACAACAGTATCTGCTTCAGAATAATTGTCATGTAACCCGTAATTCTGGCCACATATGTAGGATCTCTGTTTAGTTTCTGTACACAAATGAAAGATTCATAATGAGTTAGTACATCTGATATTGCAGACAGAACTCGTAGTTTTTGATATTCAAATGAGAATTGAGTGATTTTTTCTCCTTTTTTTTTTTTTTTTTAATACTTGAAGATTGTAAAAACTTTGTCCTACGCTGCTTTCCTCTTTTGGTACAGCTAAGTGGTATATAAACTCTTCTGGAATTTCTGAAGAGCAGGAAGTCTCCGTAGCATAGCAAGCAAAAATGTCATTTTATACTGACATACCTGTCTTAAAACAGATGCCACACAGATGCTGGCATTTGATTCAGAGGAACATGAGTCATGAGTCCTCTAAAGTTTATGTTAAGGAGTAGTTGTTAGGCTTAGTAGTTAAATGGGAAAACTGAAACTCCTGGCTGTGTGGTATAGGTCAAATTAAGAAAAAAACCTCCACAAACTAATTTCTGTGAATTACATTTGAGTTCCTTAAATCAGGGCATCAAAGAGACTCAGTCAGGGCTATCATTAGGCACACCATGTTACACCTGGATTAGACAACACTCCTTGCTGTCAACTTGCCACATATTAGTCATTCTCCAGACACAGACAGGGTAAGTAGGCATGGGTGATGATGAGAAGCAGAGTAAGAATTAGTTTATGAAAGTGGAATTATGTAATAGGAGAATGGAAATAATAAGCACCTTGGGGTTGAATATCTGCCTTTGGATCTTCAACCTTGAGGTTTATTTGAAGTGTCACAATGATGTACTCAGCAAGTTCCCCTTATGTTTAAGACTGATAAAGGATTTCATCTCTAAATATCAGAAGTGGCCCTACTTTCTTCAAGGTAGTGAAGGCATTATTTTCCCACCATAAATATGGGAGATATGCTGAAAACTGAATGTTGCAGAAGAAACATCCCATATACCTGTTGAAAATTCCTCTCCACAAGGAACAGATGGTTATATGAGAGAATTTGTATTTGTGCCAACAGAATCATTCCAAACATCCACATTGTGAAGGTCACCAAGAGCAGAATTAACATAGACACCAGCTTCAGGATGATGGTTGCCAAGTTCTACTTGCACCTGGCTAAAACCAAAACATAATCATCCTGGGGTGAGTCATGTTTGGTAACTGTATCCCAAGTAAACCAACCGAGTGCAAATCAAGATGAAATAAAACAGTATTGGTTTATTAATTTACTTTTTAAAAGCAATTTTGTGTGTCTGGATCAGTAATACAAAAAGAGGATAAAGAGCCAAAGACTGGATTTTTTTGAATGAACCTTCATGCAGAACTACAATGTCTAAGTCTTAGGTTTCCTGCCAACTAACAGAATCTCTTAAATGAGGAGCTACAAGAGGCAGCTTGCTTCTAGTGAGAAGCATGAAATGCTAGAAAGCACTAGCAAGAAAATACTCTGCACACAGCAGTATAGTTGAAAGTAAATTCCCTGGGAATTTAGGTTTTAGTGAAAGGAGGAGTTAAGGATTATTTATAAGTACTATCTTTCAACGCAAATGCTTAAAAATAAGTTGTGTCCTCCTAATGGTTGTAAGCTTCTCCAGACTTCACACTGTCCAAGACAAATGGCCAATGTTTACATTTTGAGACAAAATGTTGCAGTGCCTTGGAGCGAACTCTGGCTAGAGTCATTATTTCCCCACATTGTTTTTGGATAGGGTAGAATTTTTATCCTGACTTAAATAAGATTCTCTTAATTTTGGGATAGGACATTGTATGCACTTTCTTTAAAACTGTGGATCAGTTATTCACACTGTTTTTCAAAAAAGTCCATACTAACAGTTTTCCAAAGGTGTGGTTTCTTCTTTCGTATTTTATTTCTTATTTTTAAAAAACTTTTAACATTTCTTGATCCTTATGCCTGGTTCCCATTTAAAATACAATCAGAAGTCAATGATAGCCATATTCCATTAATATGTTTAGCAGAGTAAGACTAAACCTTTAGGAACTTGAATTCTCCAGAGAATGAACTTTTGTTAAGCTGCTTGGTACACCCAGCCTGAGTAGGAGGGCCCTCTCTTTACCAAAGAACCATGCAAGTAATTCCCAGATCTTTTTGTACAGTTTCGTTTGCATCTTTTGTTCTGGCCATATTTGTTTGTCTGTCTTGATTTTAATCTAATTTTCATCCCCATCCTGCAGATTTTCCAGCATTAGTATTATGTTATTGGCTTTCTCTTCATGAAGGGTGCTTACTTGGCCTTACTTAATCAAATTAGTTTTTATTTTCTGACACTAGATACTCTAAGTGGCTTTGTGTAGTGTGTTTCTTAACTATTTTTTTCTAATTCCCAAAAAATTCCTCTGCCCCTTCCATATGAAGGTGCTACCCTATTCAGCTGCTTTCTTCTGCTCATGTTCCTCATGCCTAGCTCTGAATACAACCTCCACCAGCCCTAGGCAGTTTTTTCACTAAGGGCACTTTGACTTAGATTTGGATTCAGTATTATTGTTACAAGTTTCTCTGTCGAGTATGGCTGGTGGCATCATCTGCAAAGAAGGAAAACAAGTGTGAAGGACATCTATGTCCCAAAAACATTTTGCTTTAGGCTAATCTGCATGTGCATTCCAGGCAAAGAAGTATTTATATGTACGTTAAAAATAAGGTTGACAGAGAAGATAAAAATTGCAGCAAAATAGTCTAGAATTCTCTCCCCATTCACTGTCCCAATAATAATTGTTAGAAACCCTCTTTATTTTTTAAATACTCCAGCTGCACTCCTTACAGCAGATGAAATAATAAACATTACTTTTGTATTCCAGAAATCTTGTTCATAGAATCATAAAATGGTTTGAGTTGGAAGAGACCTTAAAGATCATCTAGTTCCAACCCCCTTTCATGGACAGAGACATTTCCTACTAGATCAGGCTTAGAGCTGTCTAACTTGATCTTGAACACTTCCAGGTATGGAGCTTCCACAACTTCCCTGGGCAACCTGTTCTAGTGTCTTCACCACCATAACACTAAAGAATTTCCCCCTAATACCTAACCTAAATCTCCCCTCTTCTAGTTTAGATCCATTACCCCTTGTCCTTTCACTACAAGCCCTTGTAAAAGGTCCCTCCCCAGCTTTCCTGCAGCCCCCCTCCAGGCACTGGAAGGCTACTATAAGGTCTTCTTGGAGCCTTCTCTTCTCTAGGCTGAACAGCACAAACTCTCTCAGCCTGACCTCACAACAGAGGTGCTCCAGCCTTCAGATCACCTTTGTGGCCATTCTCTGGATTTTCTCCATGAGATCCATGCCCTTCTTATGCTGGGGGCTCCAGAACTGGACACAGTACTCCACGTATGGTCTCATGGGAGCCAAGTAAAGAGCTAAATCACCTCCTTTGATCTGCTGGCTATGCTTCTTTTGATGCAGCCCAGGATACAGTTGGCTTTCTGGGCTGCAAGCTTCTCATGTTGAGCTTCTTGTCCACCATCACTCCCAAGTCCTTCTTCTCCAGATTCTTCTACCCATTCTCCACTCAGCCTGTATGTGTCCTTGGGATTGCTCTGACTCAGCTGCAGGACCTTGCACTTGCACTGGTTAAATTTCATGCAGTTTGCACGAGCCCACCTCTCAAGCCTTTCAAGGTCCCTCTGGATGGAATCCCTTCCCTTCAGCACAAAATGGTGACTTTGGTGTCATTGGCAAACAGTCTCCACTTAATAATTGCATTTAATCAATAACATAACTTAATAATTAAATAATTACAAAAGAAATAATATTAAAGAATGCCTGGAAGTCCTGGTCTCCACAAAGGTACTATCTAGTGAAAATAATCTGTTTCCTAGAGTTTTATTATCTGGACCACTTTGCTTAAATCTATCTCTAGCCTGCTGCTCTTATAGCTTTAGCATAATTTTCTGCTGTCTGGAATGAAGTTCCGGTCCAGAAAGGTGCTCAGTATTTGAAATGCAGTTACCTCTATTCCTATTTGAAGTCAATTGGAAAGGATGATGCTCAGACTTTTGCACTACTGATTCTTCCTGCAAGAGAGTAGTCAAAGGTCTGCAATATTGGTCTTTCAGATGATTGAATGTCAACCTCATCAAATGTAAATTGAGGCTTTCTTGACCTCTGGCTAATGTTGTTGACTTCATTTAACATTTTATCTTAAAAAAAAAAAGAAAGTAATAATTCAATGCTGTCTCCTTCCTGTCAGCCTATCCAGACTGAACTGTGGAAATGTATGGTTTGCTTTGTTTAAGCTATCTCAAATGCCTTTCTTTTGGTGATCTTTTTCTACAATAATCTAATCTTTGTTCAGTCTGCTATTTTGCAATTAGAGTTCATTGCTATTTCTGACATAGACTCAAACTGAGGAAATCCTGAAGGAACATTCTCCTCATGGCTTGGCTGTGCATATGCTTCACTGGACAAAAAGTTGGTTAGATGGCTGGGTCCAAAGAGCTGTGTTTAGTGGAGTTAAATGCAGTTGGCTACTAGTCACAAATGGTGTTCCCAAGGACTCAGTGCTGGGGCTGCTCCTTTTTAACATCTTTATTGATGACTTGGATGATGGGATAGAGTGCACCCTTTGTAAGTCTGCAGCTGACATTAATTTGGGTGGGACTGTCGATCTGCTTGAGGGCAGGGAGGCTCTGCAGAGCGATCTGGACAGGCTTGACCAATGGGCTGAGGCCAATGGCCTGAGTTTCAATAAGGCCAAATGTCAGGTCCTGCACTTTGGCCAGCAGAGAGAGACCTGGGGGTGCTGATTGACAGCTGGCTGAACATGAGCCTGCAGTGTGCCCAGGTGGCCAAGAATGCCTACAACAAGGTTTTAGTTTTCAGTTTAAATTTTAATTGAAAAGAATATAACAATAATTAGGGACAGCTTCAAGCATACAGAAAACACAGAAAAGAGTCATCCCCACTGATCCTGTGACTAGAAGGATGCGTCATGGAGGACAGGAAGCTCTGTACTAACTTGACTTCTCTGGGACAGTGATGGGTAGGTTTCTCACTACTCAATGAACAGAAATGTGCACCTCTGGAGGGCAATCCACCCCACTATTTTAAGCACTTTGGACTACAGAGACACCAAACTTAGACTGGACACATTGGGAATGATTCAGATACCTAAATGCAGATATGGGGTGCCAATTTAGATACTAAAAGGAATTTCTTCTGGTATAGGTCTTTCAGAGATGCTGTATAATTTCTATCAGTCCTGTGCAAGATGTTTTGGACCCTTATAAGGAGCTAAAATGTTACAGTGTAAGAAATGCTGCCTAAATGAAATGTCTAAAATTTCTCAGATGAACTCTACAGCAAGTATATAAAACTAGCGAAGTGGATGATGATGAATGAACAAAGTGAACTGGAATAAGGAGAAGCTTCCTCATGCACTGAACATCTGAGAAGACTATTTTGTAGTACTGCACAGATATTGGTCAGAAAGGGAATGTGGCAGTTTATTTTCACTTGCTGGTATGAACTAGTCTGTGTTCAAAATTCAATACCCAAGTGAGATAACAAATGGGGAGAATTACAAACAAAGGAACAGGAAAATTAGAAGGAAATTAAGATAAAAAGAAAAATTTCAAGAGTAATAAAGTAAAAATAAAGATAAACTCTAGTGATGGCTCATAGCTGCATAGCAGATCAACGGACAGGAAAGATTTGGAATGGAAGAAGAAAGTGGTCCTTAAAGATTATTACATGCTTTAGGAGTATGACAGGTTCTTAAATGGGGGGAATAATAATGTGTTTGAGAGTGAAAAAAAATACGTTCTCCAAGAAGGAAGATTTTGTATCCTTGTGCTGAAATGTTTTATCAGGAATTTAGTCAATACCGATCTGACAATATGAAGAAAACACAAGCAAAATTATGGGATATTGAGGCAAAAGACTCAGGCAAAAGACCATGAAACTGCAGATAAAACAGAATTTAACAAATAAGGGGGTTCTTTTGCTTTTATTGTTCTATCCTGTGAGCAAAGACAAAAGGTGGGCAACAAAATGCATCCACATCAGTCGAAGAACAATAGATGCTCCAGATGGCAAAGGCAAGTTTGAAGGAAGAGTGATAGAGAAAAGGTTTCTGTCAGGGATGTAATGACTATTCAAGGCACTATGTTAAACAGATAAGATAAAGAACTGAAAATTAGAGAAGAACCACTTTAAAAATTAAAATAACTGCTCTGAAACTGTGACAATCTAATTGCAAAACCCTGATGCCAAAATATGAAGGTTTTTTTTCTTTGGCAGGAGAGTATGGTTGTTTGGCTGACTTCAAAGACAGCTGTACTGGCAACAGCTAAATTGTTTCTGGGTCAGTCACATGGGTGTATGTAGCTCATTTCAGCATAAGTCTTCTCTCAGTTCCCTGTTTCCCTCTCACAGGTTTTTCCCCAGTGTCTATTCTTTCATCCTGATGGATATGAATAATAGCATATTTAATGAAAACACTATGTAAATACTTTATGAAACCTCTGCAAATAATTTTTGTGGCTGAAATGAAGGTGTAAACATAATGGATATATTGTGTAAAAATACATCCTAATTTTTGGAGGAAAGCATTAATTCTATCATAGTCTGTCAATTCTTATCAACTATAGATGAGGTTTAGTTTAGGAAATGCACTAACCACATTTTTTAATGTTATGGGATTTTTGAGTGTGCTATACCAGTGCACAAATGCATGCCTGAAATTGTACTGCCCAAGAACACCACGTAATCTTGAAATATGGATAGCATTTCAGAGATATAGAGGATGGTAAGGGAGGGTTTAATGGTCAACGTGATGCCCTCAGAAGTGTATTGTGTCTGTTATAACACTAACCTAGATTTATGTAGAAGTCTATGTAATTTAATTGTCTGAACTATACACTGCTGAGAAACAGAAAGAACCCTAGGGAAATCATTTGAAAAAGACCTGATAATCCCTGGATGTAATCAGTATCCAAGCAGGTAAGGAGCCAGGCAGAGACACATACTGCAAATTCTAGGGAACTTGAGGAACACGCAGTCCATAGTTCATCCTTTGTGGATTAGGAGCTATGGCCCTGCCTCTCTATGTTGAGTCAGAGACCTTATTTTGTGGTTGGAGGGCATGTGGAGAAGATAAGCAGTGATTCCAGAAGGGTTAGTAAGCATGCAGCTATTTCTTTTTCATCCTGTTTCTAATCAAATATATAATTGTTTTCAAAAGGACCAAGTTTTGTGCAATTAGAGTATGCATCCCTCTTCCCAGCCTACTCTCCTTAGGAGCTTTTGCATTGTTAGACACTTTTCTTGCACTTAATATAGGAATAGTCCAAAATTTGTGCTTTTTAAAAATTAGTTTTTGTGAAATTTTAGGAGCCATTAAGAAAAACAATTGTACATTTTGATGAGAAACAAAGACATTTATAATTGATGTAGTGCCAAGGAACGAAAGAAGCAACAAAGTGTCAGGAATGGATATTTCTACTGTTTCCAATATAATGTTTTCTAAATTTGAGATTATGGAAACTCAGTTTTATGGATGCTTTTTCCCCCATTGAATGGGAAGTTTTCTGTCCTCTCAAACACAAGCATAGTATAGGCCTAAGATATATTAAAAAAAGACCAAACCCTTACCACAAAGATCCATGTTTTCCTCATTTTGTAGTACAACATTGTACTGGCTTATGCTTTCTAAATTGACATTCCATGTGTTAATCATGACTATTTATATTCATTTGTATAATGGCTGTAAAAACCCTATTCTAGTAATTATTTCAAACTCTGTCTTCTGCACCCAGACTATTTCTCTTTATCAGGCATGATTATAGAGTAGAGAACAATTTGTTTAAAAAGCTGAAAACTGAATGTAGTTTGGATAAAGATATTTAGCTACAAACATTAATGGCAAACACTAATGTGCAGATCCATGGAAATCAAGACACCATGGAATCAAATATCTGCTTGTTGACTTTTCAAGTAAAAAAGATGAACTTTGCTTTCAAATCAAGGGAAGGAAAAAGAGGAGAGGTTTTTTGCTTTCTTTTTGTTGGTTCTGGTCTTTTTTTTTTTTCTTTTTTTTTTTTTCCCCCTTTAAATAGAAAGGTAGAGATCTAATCCAGCTGACTTTTAAAGCCATTAAAAGCTCTTTCATGCTCTGTTAGAGTTGATACTCAAATTAATATTAAACATTTTGTAGTTTATCAGCACTGAAAACAAACTCCAGCTCATGGATCTATATGTGACTTGCAGTTGTGTGAATGTTGTGTGAATAACTGGTTGTGTGAATAACTGGTAAAACAGCTTTGTATTTGCTTTTGCTGGTCATGTTTCCTCACAGGAATTGCTGTGTCTAACTGTTAGTCAATGCTTTATAAGGATGGTTTAAGTTTTAAATTCATTATTTTAGTAGAGTTGCCATAGTCTGTGGGCCTAAGCAACTAGGAAGAAGCAGTATCTTTTATGAGATTAGTAAATATATTAAAACCACTCTGTGGCCTCTCCTCTCAAAAGCAACCCCAGAACAAAAATTTCCGCCTCCTCAGCTCCTGACACCTAAACTCTTCTTGTATTGACACTATTTTTCATGCATGGCAAAGTGGGTGATTTTAAACTCAAATCAGAAGTTTAAAATAATCACAACAACTTCAGTATTCATTCAGTGAACAAGTGTGTTTAGAAGTATGGGTATTTGACATAGCTTGAACTGACAGTGACCTGGCAGTGCCAATCTGCAGATAGTATTAGTTATATAATTTAATGGCCTTCACATTTTTCTGTCTAGGTGTCTGAGGCAGGTTTCCTCTTTCATACAAATCTTGTGGTAACCTTTGCTCCCCAATGGTTTAAATCACATTCTTAAGGGATTAAAGTGTTATGACAAAAGAGGAATGTTTAGATATTCTGCTTTGCAGCTAAAAATTTGTCAGATTAGAAATTGTGTATTTTATAATCTCAAGATCAAAGAAGCTTTCCATCAAAGCTTTGTGTCCGCTGTAATATTTTCCCAACCTTTGTTGAACCTGAATTGTTTTGGATTATCTCACATTGGGTTCACTGAGTACGCGTAGCCAAATGTGGGAAAAAGCTTCCTGCCAAACATTTTAAACATTTCACATGTGCAGGGCAGAGGCGGTAAGCCACAGGTATTAGTTTACTGCAGTGGAGTAGCTTGCTTTAACAGTCTTTTTAACTCTACCTTTATATGAGATGTTTTTTGAGATTAGTATGACAGATAAAAACCCACAGGGCAACCGTTTATCTTCCATTAAGAATACTGTTCACTTTCTTTAACCTGGTGACCTAACTGCTCCTGTAAAGAGTCTCTTTAATAGAGTTTTTACATCTTGAGGGATTAAGTATCATTTCTCTGCTGAGGAAAAAAACCACACAAGAAACCAACACAATTCAATTTCTTTAGAAGAATGGTTTGTCAGAAGAGAATAGTTTTTGTCTTTACCTATCTTTAAATCTAGAAGTCATGTTCCCCAAACAGTCACAAAACAGTGATCATTCGAAGTTCAAATTGTCAGTTAATTTAAAATCCACTCACCGAGTCCTTCTATTAAAGTTTCACCGCATATTTGGCAACGCAAGGAGCATAATAAAAGGACAGAAGGTGGAGGCTTTAGCTGTTCTCTGTACTGTGTAGTACCTTGATAGACTTTAATGTTATTTGATACAATCTTTGTGAAAATTGTGTGTTTACAGTTAATATATTCTTTTCCTGCTAAAAGTATAACATCATCAAGTGGCATATATGCCGATATATAAAAGCCTATATAATCAAAATAAATCTGTGCAGCCTCCATAAAGAAATAAGCAAAGATATTGTTTAGACATTTCCAAATAAAATTTTGGAATTTAGCATACAGAGAGATGATAATTTCCTAGGTTCCAATAAATACCTCTTGGGACTGCCAGATAGATCAACTTTGTAATGACTACAATGAAAAATAATAGGACCAAACAGAAAAGAGTGTCTCTTGCATTTGCTCTGTCTGGTTTAAAAGCAACAATGCTTTTTACAAGCTGTTTTGTGGCTTCATCTCTAGTCCACTTTTAGAAAGACCTGTCTATGATGAGAGACCTGGCCCTGTGCTCAGATGCTGCGCTGCACCACATTTTCAACTGAGGTTCAGGAACAATTTATTTTAGGTGACATTTGCTTGAAATAAACCTTTCTCACTACTTTTAAAGTCTTGTATATAAATTGTCGTCTCCTGATTTTTTCTGCATTATTCTTGCCTAATGACTGCACTGTAATAACTGTCTTTTTTCTGTTCTCCAGCATGTCTTTATTTCATTTCCTGTTCTGCAGTCAGTGACTTGTTTTCTTGTTTGATTTAGGTACCATGTATGTGTTAGCAGGAGTTATAAGTCATTTTGGATCTCCTGTTCCACCTGCACTATTTCAGGTCCTGATCTTTTTCAAT
>NW_009953295.1:7627406-7669850 GCF_000747805.2 Chaetura pelagica | reverse complement strand
AGAGTAGCTCACACTCCTACTTGAAATTCTTTCCTGCTTCTATCCATGTTCAACTTTTTTTGAGTCCATTAAAAGCACTAGATGTAGTCAATATTACAAAGTTTTTATTTTTTAACTCATTATTATTTAATAGCATTTTTACTGATGTACTTGAAACATCTCATAGGTGTTATGACCCGTGCAGAAAGTCCACTGAAAACCTAGTACTTACATATGTGTTATTTGTTTTTCAAGAGCTGTGCAGATATCAATAAAATAAGCACAATATCAATGTCTTCAGTCATTCAAGTTTACAAGGAAGACCAAGCAGATAAGGCCCTCTATAGACAGACAGGAGAAGCTTCATGTTCACAAGCTCTAGTCCTCATGGGAGATTTCAACCTCCCTGATACCATAGAATCATAGAACTATTCAGGTTGGAAAAAATCCTTGGCATCACAAAGTTCTCCCCTAAACCCTAAATCATATCTACCAATACCACATGCAAACGACTCTTGAACACATCCAGGGATGGTGACTCAACCACCTCCCTGGGCAGCCTATTCCAGCATCTAACCACTCTCTCTGTGAAGAATTTTTTCCTAATGTCCACTCTAAACCTCTCCTGTTGCAGCTTGAAGCCATTCCCTCTTGTTCTCTCGCTGAATACCTGTGAAAAGAGACCAACACCAACCTCTTTACAGCGACCTTTCAGGTAGTTGTAGAGACTGACAAGATCTCCCCTCAGCCTCCTCTTCCCCAAACTAAACATTGCCAGCTCCTTCAAGCGTTCTTCAGAAGATTTATTCTCTAGGCCCTTCACCAGCTTTGTTTCCTTATCTGTTGAAAAGACACCAGCAATCCAGGAGGTTACTTGAATGCATTGATAATAATTTCCATCTCCAACTAGTAGAAGAACCACCAAGAAGAGGTGCTGTGCTGGACATTGTTCTCATCAACAGAGATGGGCTGATAGATAACATGAAGTTAAAGGGCAGCCTTGGCTGCAGTGACCACGAAATTGTGGAATTCAAGATTCTTTGAGTAACAAGGAAAGTGCTCAGAAAACTCACTACCCTGGACAGGAAAGACATGGAGCTGTTGGAGAGGGCTGGGGGACCGCCAAGATGATCAAAGGGCTGGAGCACCTCTGCTGTGAAGACAGGCTGAGGGAGTTGGGGCTATTCAGCCTGGAAAAGGCTGTGAGGAGACCTTATAGCGACCTTCCAGTGCCTAAAGGGACCTACAGGAAAGCTGGGGAGGGGCTTTTCACCAAAGAGGGCGGTGATAGGACAAGGAGTAATGGTCTTAAACTGAAAGAGGGAAGATTTAGTTTAGGCATCAGGAAGAAATTATTTACCATGAGGATAGTAAGGTGCTGGAATAGGTTGCCCAGGGAGGTAGTGGAAGCCCTTTCCCTGGAGGTGTTTAAGGCCAGGTGGGATGAGGTTTTGTGCAGCCTGATCTAGTGTGAGGTTTCCCTCTTCATAGCAGGGAGGTTGTAACCTGATGATCTTTAAGGTCCCTTCCAACCTTAACCATTCTACAATTCTATGACTCTATGAAACTAGTCAGTCTCACCTCTGTGTCTGGCAAGATGATGGAACACAACCCCCTGCAGGCTCTGAGAAGGCTCCTGGAAAATGAGGAGGTGGTTAATGGCAACCAACATGGCTTCACCAAGGGCAAGTAATCTCTGACAAATTTGGTGACCTTTTATGAGGGGGTTACATCATCGGTGGATAAGGGAATAGCAACTGACATTATCTACCTAGACTTCTGCAAAGCATTCAACTGCACAACATACTGGTCTCAAAAGTGGAAAGATATGGATTTGATGGATGGACCACTAGGTGGATAAGGAATTGGCTGGATGGTAGCACTCAAAGATCTGAGGTTAACAGCTTGATGTTAAAATGGAGATCAGTGACTAGTGAAGTTCCTCAGGGTTGGTCCTGGACCAGTGCTGTTTAACATCTTTGTTGGCAACACAGGCAGTGGGATCGAGTGCACCCTCAGCAAGCTTGCTGATGACACCAAGTTGTGTGGTGTGGTCGACATGCTGGAGGGAAGTGAGGCCACCCAGAGTTGTGAGGTGGGTCCATGCCAACCTCATGAAGTTCAATAAGGCCAGGTGCAAGGTTCTGCACCTTGGTTGGGTTAATCCCAATCATAAATACAGACTGGCATGAGAATAGATTGAGAGCAGTCCTGAGAAGAAGGACTTGGAGAGGTGTTTTTCCCTCCTACTCTGGTCTCCCACCCAGAGTACTCTGTACAGAGACACCCTACCTAGAATGCTGTGTACAGCTCTGGAGCCCCCAACACAAGAAGGATACAGAATTTGCTGGAAAAAATCCAGAGGACGGCCACAAAGATGATCAGAGGACTGGAGCACTTCTATGAAGACAGGCTGAGAGAGCTGGGGTTGTTAAGCCTGGAAATGAAAAAGTTCCATGGTGACCTCATAGCAGCCTTCCACTACCTGAATGGGCCTACAGAAAAGCTGGGGAGGGACTTTTTACAAGGGTTTGTATTGAGAGGACAAGAGGTAATGGATCAAAACTGGGAGAGGGGAGATTTAGGTTAGGGATTAGGAGGAAATTCTTTAGTGTGAGGGTGGTGAGACACTGCAACAGGTTGCCCAGGGAAGTTATGTCTGCCCCCTCCTTGGAAGTGTTCAAGGCCAGGTTGGATGGGGCTTTGTGCAACCTGGTCTAGTGGAAGGTGTCTCTGCCCATGGAAGGAGAGGTAGAACTAGATTATCTTTAACATCCCTTCCAACCCAACTGATTCCATAGTTCTATGATTCTATGATGTCTAGTGTTTATATTCTGTTCTCCTGTGCTTATGGAGTCAGCATGAGACACCTTTTCCTACAACAGTATCATGTTAGAGTGTGTCTTCACTTGCTGGGCCTATTAATTATGAGATAAAATGTTACCATTAACCAGCTCATTTATTCCCATATGCCAGAATATTGTGATTTTATAATATATAACAGATATTTTGATTGTGGTGTGGAAAAGTATACTAAAAGCTTCTGCAAATACTTACCAATTAGTAGAAAAACTGGCATTAGTCTGAGCAAGGCAAATTGTGCTTAAACAATTTCACTGCAGCAACACAGTCTTGCCACACTGGTTTAACTACAGTAGCTCTGGATGCCTTGTCCCCCATGTTCTGTTTTCTTCACATGTGATTTCCCCAAAATTCAAAGAGGGATTTTTCACATTGGAGAAAGAATATTATCTTATGGCAATTAACATATTCATAGAATTATGATTGAGCAGACTAAAAAAAACCCAAAACTTTAGAGAAGAAAACACAACTCATGCCTTCTAGGATACTTCATCAAACTGTTTTAAAGGACTTAGAAATGAGGTTGTACTTGCCCATGGTCAAGGGATTTCTGAACTAGAATATTAAAGGCTTGTTAGAATTAGGTTTCAAACAATGTTGGGCATTTCATGCTTGAGTGAGGAAAAGACAATTATTTTCTAGTATCTGCTGCCTCTGGGCAGGATTAAATAATGGAATTGTATTCTCAGAAAGATGTGATTTATTACTTTTAACAGCTTTTCAAGTTAAAGTCTTTATAAATAAAAAGATCTATAACTTAAAAAAATATAGAAGCCATGTGCCATTTCATCCCCTCAAAACATGGAAGAGAAAGAAATGTGCAGTTGTATCCACAACATTTAGCATGTAGTTTTCCTGAGGTACATATTCTTGAGGGAAAGAAAATGTGATGCTCTCGGGACCGAGTGGTTCTGCTCATGCTTGCTTTATTATTTTATGTTTCTTGCAGCAATAGTTTATGCAAAAAACCTGAGTGAACTGATTGGGATTTGCTGAATTTTGCTGGTGGTTGCACAGGTGGAGAATAAATTAAAAAAAAAAAAAAAAAAAAAAAAAAAGAGAGAAAAAGAAAAAGAAGAAAGAAACCCAAACATATTCAAATACTCTACCTAGCTTTGCCATTCATGAATGTTTCCAAACCAGACTGCAGGATGTGCAAAGGCAACTGCTATTCACCAGGATCCATTCCAAAGAACTGGTTCCCACTAAGAACTATCCTGTGCCTGTAGACTGTTTTTAACCAGGTCATCATCAGGGATCATTTCTGGCCACATGAGCAAGTTGGGATACTGGGTTATTTGTAGGCATTATGCTTTGAAGACAGTCCACATAAGAAATGCCAGTGGCCTTTCCTGTCCCCACAGAAGTGCTGGAATGCTGGCTAAGACCTTCCACCAGGAATCAGTGGCTTTCAGTCTACTAAAATTGTATTTTCCATTGAAGTTGAAGACTGACATATGAAAAAAATAGTAAAAATAGGACTGCACTAAAAATTAATTTAATTGCATTAATCTAATTAATTCTAATTAATTAAATTAATTGAATTTATGTCCCTCAGAAAGATAGACTCTGGTGGGTATTGTTTAAAACCATTTTGGTTATGGTTACCTTGTCTTTTTAATGTGGAATAAAAGCAGGTTGCCACAAAAAGGGATTATTCTAATCTCTGTGGTTGGTCATAAATGCTTGTCCCAGTCTCCTCTCAAGTGGCAGATCTAGGCTCTGGGCCACCAAATAATGAAACCCATTGGGAATGGTCTTCTCAGAGAATAAGCTTCCTGCTTATTCAGTTCCTTCTCTGAGCTTCTGTGTAACTACATAAACTCTGTATCTGGCAAAGGAGGAGGGAAAAAAGCATCTGAGAAGAGAGAAGAGAGAATCACATCCCTGATGCTCAAATCGTTTTGTGCATGATACACGTAAGAGTCACATATGCAAAATTAAATGACTGATCTGTTCTGTCGCTTTACTGCACTAAATCAGGATAACTGTGAAGTATTATGGCTTCATTTGCATGATATCTTAAAGTTTCTGTGTGTTTTTTATGCTCTTAGGATTTTGAATCTCTTTCAACAGGCCACAAAACTTTCTTCACAGACTACCAGCTTTCCTTCATACGAAGCAAGGTCGAGCTTTGTGACAGCAGCTCAAAAAGCAATACTTGTGTGTCCAGTCTCTGACACATCATTATTCTGTGATATATATCAAAGCTCCCTTCTTTTTATCAGATTGCAGGATTGTCCCATTTGTATAACTGCTCAAAGTAAATAAATAATCTAGTCAATACTATGTGTAAATGCAATTGAAGCTCTTCATTGTTTGCTCTCACATCAAGGAGACAACATGTCAAAGAACTTGTCCAACCAGAGCAAGGTGCCAAAATCCCTAGATCTACCCTCGGCATATGGTATTGAACAGATGTACTGGATATGAAAAATCACAGCTGCCAGCTAGCTGATAGCTACCTAAGAATCAGTCAGTGCTAATTTGGTATTCCTACGCTAGATAAGATCTATGTGGTGTGTCTGTGGGTAACTAAAGCTCTGTTTACATTAGGTTGATAAGAATGGATACCATAAAGAGTGTCTTACGAAAGATGTATCCATTTGTGACTGCAATCCACATGACAGATAATTATTTAAAATGAACTATCTTATTACTGCATCATAAACTGCATCTATAAAAGCAGGACAGAAGTGGCATTTTCTTCATGAGATCCTCTGGGAGTTATGAACAAACAATTGTACTTGGATTCTGAATCTTGTTTTAATAAGGCTCTTAACTCTGCTCTGGAGTGCCAATGATCTTTAAAACAAGTTAAGTCAGTCAGAATAGCAGAAAATTTTATTAAAATTGAAAGTAGGGTCCATGATGACTAGGTACCATAGGAACATCCCTGGTGAAATTTTGCTTAGCTATATTTTTCCTTCATTTCTTCACATTCTTCTTTAAATGAAATTGCTCAGGTGGAAACAAGAGTAGGAATTTATCCCATTTATTGCATTACAGAAAACATTGCTTTTACACTTGAAATGATGCCAGTAAACTTTTCTTCCATTGTGGCACAACTCCTCTTGTTTCTAACACCTTCAGCTGAAATTAGTACTGTATTATCAGCTGTAGGGGGGGGGGGGGGGAGGTTTTTTTTTGTGTAATTTCAGCGGGGGGGGGGGGGGGGGGGAAAGGGGGGAAAAAAAAAAAAGACTGCTGTGTACTTCCAAACATAAGTATTTTCAGTCCAATAGCCCTGACATCTTCCTCATTTGCTGTTTTCTATTAATTTGCAAGATTTCTGTTCCTCCCTTTCCTATATTTTAAGAGTTGCAAAAAGCAGTATTTCCCAGATGTCTTAGAAAAAGGGGACAAAGTTAGTCTATCAAATTCAGTCTTCCTTTTTAAAGCAGTGTTCTCTCTAATGTCTACATTAATTAAATGAATGCATTTTTAATTGAAACACATGAAGCTTTCAAGTCAAACTGAGTTCATGTCCTCAGGCACCCTATTAATGGAATTTCAGAGTGACAGTGCATGCCAACCAGCTGGGTCAGAGCCATGTTAATGCATCATCAAAGTATTTCTCTTATGGCACAAGCCATTGCAGATTCATTCTACAAGGGAAAAGTCGATTCCTTTGCAGTTCTTAGTGAAATCACTTCTCGTGGTCTCAATAGATTTCACATATAGTTTAGAAGATATTTGAACCAAATTAGTCTTTTTCAAATGTTTTAGTTTACAGGCAGTCAAGTTTTAACAGCAGTTAGTGGTGTTCATCAAGAAGTTTTGTCTTCTCTTCCAAGGACACAGGAATCATTTCTCATTCTTTTACTCCAAAAGAACTATGCAGAATTGCATTATGTACATGGAGAAATAAATAGTTTCTGGGATTCATTGATGTTATTCTCAAAGGACCAAAACATTTTCTCTTGTTATAAAAGGGAATGAGAAAAAAACAGCACAAGTAAACCTGAATAGAGACACATCACAAGGGGTTGTCCTTATGCAAATACAAAGCAGTCACCATCAGCAATGTGCATGCCAAAAAAAAAAAAAAAAAGAAAAAGGCAAGGGATGGTTAATTCCCTTGCATTGTTGACTAATGAAGCTTTTCAAGTTATGCACATGCTGCAGCTGCACATCCTTTGTGCCCTGTATTGGCCTGAGATGCTGGAGCCTGCTCTATACATCCTCTGTGTGGGACCTCCCCAAGCCCCCAAGGGGACTCAGCCACCAGTGCAGCCTGATTTCCCAAGACTCATTTTTTTTTGTTGAGGGCAGAGACTGATAGCTGGTCCAGAGGCAAACTGATACAGGTTTATACTTTTATGCTCACATAATTTCTTCCCTCAAGCTAGAATGGTTATACCCACACACTGTCTGGATTAAACTCTCTGGGATATGCTGTGTACTGAATTTTTGCCAGCATTTTTTGAGGGGGTGTTAGTTGATTTGGATAAAAATTGTATCAGGGAATGTATTTACAGCTAAACATTACAAGTGATCCTTGACCACTGGGCAAACCCGTGACTTTATAAGTATTAGCACAGGCAAAGAGTGTAGCTCTCCCTGTAGGCATCACTGTATCAGAAAGATACTTGAGGGACAAATTATCCACTTATCACAAGACCTTACTGAAAGCTCAGAAGCCTAAGCTCAGTTAAAATATAGCCAAAAAAGGAAGTAAGACATCGCTCTTATGCAAAGCCTACATTGTCTTATTAGGGAAAAAAAAAAATTAAAAAAAAAATAAATTAGTTGTCCCTATTATAAAGACTAGGAACTTCTAAATCATTCTTCATCTTCTTTTGGAAACAAAATTTAAATCTGGCCACCTCCTTTTTATTAGGGTCCATTTTGAAGGAGGCATTTTCATCCCTACCTACTGACTGGTTACACATTTATTCTCTGAATTTATACAGAAATATCTAGTGGTATTGGAGCAAATTACCTTGGAGCAAATCTCTGACTTTTTGAATTTCAGTGTCTCTCATTTTTTTATCTCTGTGACCTTCTAAACACTTAATGTAGTACAGACAAAAAGCCTTTTGTCTTTTCTGTGAAAGACACATTTGCTTGAGAACTTATAGGTATTCCAGATGAAGTAAGAATGTGTGTTTCCTAAACATTTGTTGTGGTTTGCCCTACCTCCTCCAGAGGAAAAAACACATTTGGCTTGTGAAGAAGTTATGTTCATGAGCCCCAAATTGAAGATGGTTAACTTTATGGAGCAGTGTGCTGGACAACCCCATTGCCTACAGCTACCATTATTGATCCTTCCCTACTTAGCTTGCTCATACGTCTGAATCCTTAGCTTAGACTTCTGTTTTGCATTACAGAAGAATGTTATATTGTGAGTTCCCATAAATGGTCTTTTCTCTCCTCAGAACTTCCCTCATACACCTTTTGTAATAATCTGTTAAGATACAAATACCTTTATTAATACTTGTGAATAAAATTTTTGTTTCCTTGCTAGAGAATTGTTTAGGCTGTCATGATACAATTCATCATAAGACTTTCATAATAGGAATGAAAAAACAGCCACACAGCTCAGATTCATCTAGTTCAGCAACACTGGCCTTTGAGCAACCATTTGGGAAAAGTAGAAGAGAAAGAACATGTGATACTTTTTCCTAATGCTTTCCTAGTCTTCAGTTGTTTTCACATCAAGCGTTTCCCTTAAAGTCTCTGGATTGTCTATTTAGTAACCTTCTATTAACCTTTCTTAGAAGTAGTTGGTCGATCTCCCCTTGAGTCCACATACACCTCTTATATTGACTAGGTACTTTGGCAGATTGTTAGGAAGGTTAATTGCATGTTGCATGAAAAACTATGTTTTTCTTTCTTATTCGAATCTAGCTTCTACTAGCTTCTTTTGTCAGGAACTCCCTCTTGCACTAAAAGAGACATGAGTAATGAGTTTATGGCCAGCACTGGTTCTATAGGCCACTGTTCGTGGCTCTGTAGACTTTTGCCTTATTATCCCAAACCATCTCTTCTCTCAGCTGAAAATTTGAGCCTATTAAGTCATGCCTTGTAAGATATCAATTCCATACAACTATCCTACTAGTGTTTGTACCTTGTTGGTATATACTTTTTCTGAGATGAGATGACTAGAGCACAGAATTTAAAGTCAGAGTGAATAATAGAACTATAACCCGGACACATTTTTTTTTAATATACTCTCTATTTCTTTCCTAATACTTCCAAGCATTTGAATTTATTTTTTTACTGCCTTTGAATAATAAGTTGATGCTTATATACAACTACTTATCATGATCACAAGGTCTTGTTTCTGCAGTAATTGACAGGTCAGAGCTCACCTTGTGTATCTGAAGGTAGAGAATTTTTTCCTCATGTTCTTCATAGCCTTTCTTCATAGGAGATTTTTTTCCGTATCGATATTCTTCTGAATTTTTCTTATACTGTTACTTAGCTCTATTAATTGGAAATTCCTCACGTTCCAGTCTTGTTCTCACTGTCTTGAATAAAGTAATGCTATCAGGTATGAGTATTGTAAGTTTTGACACCTGTACCACAAATAACCCCCACATTTACCTCAAGGTTTCTGGGAAAATAACAGTGATAATTATTAAAAAAACACAATAACAAAAATGTGAGCTTTTTGAAAGAGTGCAGAGAACCTTACATTTGACTTTTGTTCCAGCAACAAAGGTTTTTAACTTCTTGTTGACTTTCCCTAATATAACTGCCAATAAGAGATAACCTTAGATGAGAAAAGTCTTCCAACCTACTTTGCATATTCCCTGGGCATTAGACAAGTATCACCCATCTTGCATGGTATTTACTAGTTTTGTGTGTCAATAAGTGATTTCAGAGTTTCCCAATCTCATCAAGACCTAAACCTTACGTTAGCACATAATTTAAATGAAGGGTTTGCACATGGAGAAAGTTGCTGCTGGGGACACTGTGGTTTTCAAGGCTGAACTCAGCATCTGCATTGTAAGCAAGGATCAGTCAGCTATGATCCCCTCCCTCTCTCCAACATCTCCTCCTCCTCCTCACCTCCTCTGACCTCATGCTTTGTACAACAGCTGTGGAAAATCAAATCATCCTGCAAACCTGTTTTCTGCTGGCCAGCTGGCAGCGTGGGCCAGGAGCAGGAGTGCCAGAACCTTACAGCTGTACGTATATTGCTGCCTATCCATCTGTAGCATATGCCGCATGACAGTCCCTGAAGTAAGCTAAGAGGAGAATCCATCTGAAATGAATCTCTTCCATCAGAACCTGAAAGTATTCTTTGCCACTTTCTTGCCTTGATCCTCATAACTTTTCTGCTAGTCACTTATTCTCTTCTCCCTATCTTCATGGTCTAGGAATCATACACAGGGAATTCATTCAAGTTTGTGGCGCACTGCAATTTTTTCTAAGGGAGTATGAAAAATTCTGTATGAGCTTTTGAGTAGAGAGTGTGGCAAGTCCAACTTGTTTTGAGTAAGTATGTAAATGTAGGATAAATGTAGGATTTACTCATAAGTTCAGACAGAACTGTTCAGGCTATTTACAGTAGATTTGATCCCCCTCCCCCATGAATTGAGTACAGTGCATACCACTGGGGCATAAGGGTCAAGAGATTGAATCAAAATGTGGTCAGATCTGTCTTGCTAAGACAAGTGTGTCCATCTAGGAATACATACATTTTCTAGTCTAAGTTATTTAAAATGTTTGCTTACTTAAATAATCTTCTTGCCCTTAAAAAGCAAAGGCAAATCTTACTTCAGTTTTCAGATTTTCCAGCATCTTAAAATAGAGGTGGCAATAAGCCAACAAGATTAGTAACGTGCAGTGGTACTCTGAAGGCAAACATGAACAACAAAAATATTCTTCTGCACTGGCAGGGCTGATCAGATTTGACTGGAATGTGGATTTCATTATTTGTTAAATGATTAAGCCTTCTGGCATCCCAAAAGCACACCCCTCACCCCAGGCAGAAGGATATGGTATACAGAAAGAATTCGGGGAAGATGTGCTTTTGTTTGTTTGTTTTTTGTTTGGTTGGGTTGTGGGGTTTTTTGTTTGGTTTGGTTTTTTTGTATGTTTGTTTGTTTTGCATTTCACTCAATAGAAAAAAAATCAAGGCTTCTGAGTATATATAAAGCCATATAAATTTTTTATTGCTCATAGGTCATTCTCCTAAGCAGATCCAACATTAACTTTCAAGAAACAAGAGAATCCTTCTTTTTTTTGTACTATATTCAGTTTCTATTTTTTTCTGAGTTTTACTTAATTTAAAACAACAACAACAACAAACCAAACACCAATAAGACCAACAGCAGTGCTTTCTGGAATTCTTGACCTGCTTTCTCTCTCAGCTGTTACCTGCTGTGTGGATCTGGATGGTTAGCCTTGTTGGAGATTTCACATGCAAATTATGGGGATACTCATAGTGGCTAACTTCAAGGAACTAACTTGAAAGCTTAACATGCCCTTTTGGAGTGTCTCTTTGGATTGTAATGAGAACACCTGCTCCTCAACTGGAAGTCTATCAATTGCTCCTGACCTGTCTTTCCCAAGTCACAGTGCAAATCCCTTTCTTCCCCAATATTCTTATTTTTCTTCACTCCTCCAAAACTGTTTCTATGGAAAGCCAGGCTCAGGTGGTTTCTAGAGCAATAATTTGACAATGTTGGTAGACATTCTTTCTCTCTTGGAACCAGGTTAAAATTAAAAAGACTCAAATCTGACCCTTTGGTTAGTGAGAATTATCCTCCTCTTTCTACTTCCTTCAAATATTTATATTGAATAAACCAAATTTGTTTGCATAACTCTGAAAGGCTACCATCTGGCAACCTGCTGTCTCAATTCATGGCAGAGTGTTTTGTTCCTGCCAATTTCAAGCCTTTGTTTTAAAATCTGTGCTGAAAACAGCCCAATCCTTCTTCCCCTGAAGTCAGTGGCTGAACTCCCACTTGTTTCTGAGGGACAAGGATCAAGCCCAGACAATGATGGAAGGTAATTAAAAAAAATTTTCAAAGTATCATCAAAGGAATTGCACTCCTAATTCTATTTGTCACTGCTTTGAAAATATAATGGCAAGTTTTTGCATATATCAGTAAATAGCTCTAGGCAACTTGAAACTGTCTGAATTAACTACTGTACTTTAAAAAAAAATAAATCCCCATGGGAAAATAAAGGAAAACATTTTAAACAGTGCTCACAGTACTATGTTCTCTTCTCTGAAAGCTAAAAGAAGCTTCTAAGCAATTCTGTTATTCATTGCTGGATAAATAGAGTTTTTCTGGAGCAGTCTGAATTATAGGACATAAAAGCATAGCCGTGCTGCTTAGGTTGAAATTCCATCAGATCTCATAACTATAAAGGAGACCACGACTTGAGGTCGAAGGATAAAGCAGGATGTTTAAGAAACAACTGGTGATTCACCATGCTCTAGCTCCTACAGAAAACTTTCTGTTTATTTTAGGAGGAGCAGGGTCACTTTTTTGCCATTGTTTTTTCAGTGCTAAATTTGAACTATGCCACATTTGTAGGCCCTCATAGCTAGGCACAAAGCTGAAGCTTTGATGACCTATGATCACATAAATGTGCACATTACCCCTTTCCCAGGGCAAGAAGTTGGCCTCTGTGCTCTGGCCCAATTCCAGGTGAATTCCACTTCGCATCCCTGGAATTGTCCTGTAGTGTTAGTATGCACAAATATATGTTTAATTTCTTTTGCTTAAAACAGTTTTGCAACCTTACTGGTACAAAAAGACTGCAGTATTCTGATCTGAGATAGCTGTATGTTACTGGGAACAGAAGTGATACCTGCTGAGGTTGCTGGGCTTGTAAATAGCTGTTATTATTAGAAATGGTACCGATCTTTCCTCCTCTCCTGTACACTGCCAGTTTCCATCTAGCATTGCAAAAACCCCATGCACATGTAGATATTACTAGAAATGTAAATGTGCAGCAGATGTCCAGAAATACTTGCTACCAGCAATCAAGATTCACAGAATATCAAGTTAAGCAGGACACAATCTGCAAAGAAATTGCAGAACCAAAACACAGACTGAGATAAGAGGTGGGAAAGTCACCTGCCCCAAGCTTAGTGAAAGCCTTAAGGTACAGTTGGTCCGTAGGTCTTTTCTGAACTTTCACTCATGTTGTGCCTGCAGGAGATGAGGAGTTTTGACATCTTATTATTTTAATTAATGCACTAGTTCTGTGTTTAAGTGATGGAATGTGAGTCATATTGGCTCCCCACAGGTAGAAAGAAAACACTACTGGTCCAACTTATATGCCAGTTAAACATCTGGAGTCATTGTGTATGGAATGAATAAAATTTAAATGTGAGGCTGGGAGTTAGGGTTTCGAAAAGAAGAGCGAATGCTTGAACTTTTGCTTTTAATTGTATTATTAGTTTCATTCTCTCTCTTCTTATTGCACAAAAATTGTTCATTTTAAATACATGTAAACCAACTCCATACAGAAACGTGATCTAAAGTTCCTACCATTTTTATCAGATAGGTAGCTTCTTCTGCTTTTTTTGGTGTCTTTCACCTCTTTAAGTGGTCATATAGAGCCTAGGTGCTGGGTCATAAGTGCATGTTATTTACCCCAAACTTTCTATGTGAAAGGTGTGTAGCAAACACGGGACACTGCACCTGTCTCCAGGTTGGCCTTCACTTGTAAAATCTTTGTAGACATCCTCTGAAATTTATGGAGTTACACACTTGACACTGGGCTTGCTGTCTCTGGCTCAGAGAGTTAACTATGGGATGTTAAATAAGACCGACTGTGATTCTCACAGACACAACTGTCTTCTCTTTGAGAGAAAATTAGAATGTCTCAAACCATTGTGGTTGTGGAAAAAACTACAACAAAACTGTCAAATTTAATCCATTTAAAGAAAAGGCAAATGTCTTAGAACTGCAAAGGTGGGATCTTGACTTGTGTTGTGAAACTGGATGCACTGGGACATGAGTTTGTATTCTTTCCCATCTTTTCTCAGGACATAAGGATATCCTAAAGTATAGAAATAAGATAAATCTTACTGGTATACCACTTGAAAATGTGGGGTTTTTCCCACTATACACTAGCTCTTACAACAGTTTGAATGCAAATGTTCATTTCCGATGGCACTAGGAAATTTACACTTTTGATGGGGATCAACAAGCAGAATTATTCAAGGGAGACAGTGTGCTTCAGTAGAGGCAGCAGGGAGCTTGAAAAAGTCCTGGCCTCATTTCAGTATCTTTCTGGGTCATTCATTCACTATGTGACCTTAGATGTCTCACTTGACCTCAGTTAAAAAAGCTGCAAAAGCAGGTAAGAGAGGCCAGCTCTGCAGAGGATATGCAGGACCTAACTGGAATCTCCATGGGGAAACAACTACAGAATTTTGAACTGGCAGCTTTTGAGTTTTATGGATATAAAAAGTGTTGAAAGGTAAATCACTTCTAGTATCTGATTATGAAGCAGTGGCTGTATATTCTCCTTCATGGATCATTTCAAAGTCCACATGGCAGCATTAGCTGTTGTGTCCTTCATGTGTATAGACTTAAGCTACCTAAATGATGATGACTTAGCTAGCAAAGATAGCAAGTATTTAAGGAAGATAAATTCTCTCCTAGCTGAACTCTGATGGTCAACAAATATAGAGTCTGCAACATTTTAGTACAGCTTTGCTTAAGCCAGGGGACGTGACAGACCATGCACAGCCAGACTCAGCAGGCCTATGGTGTGTTGCCAGACAGAAGGTGCAGTGAGCCAAGTGCAGCCTCCTACCTGAGAAGAGGCTACATCCATCACAGAATGTGCTCAGGAGTGTCCTATGACAAATTACATACTGAAAGTCACTGCTGGTGTGAATGAGCATGACTATTTGGATGTTAATGCTGCTGAGTGTTCACCTCCCCCACAATTTAATTATATTTTCAATAAATTTATATTCAATAAATATTAATTCTTCATTAAAAGAGATGCATATTTTCCAGTCCTTAGTGTTGCTTCATGTCCTATGAAGCACAATCAGAAATTACCAGTTTTGAGAGTGAGATGTGAAATATTCAGAAAGAATTTTAAATTGACCTGAATTGAGCCTTAAATTAGATACTGTGACCATCAGCTGACACAGGCTGTTGCTGGGAAAGGAAATTGAGCAACATTTGTCTGTTATCTCCTGGATAAACTCACACTGATCATGCTGGAATGACCACCTCTGGTGAGAGTTAATATTCAAATTATATTTCTAAAATGTAGCACCGTTAATCTGTACTTAGTTCAGGCATACTAAGAGCGTCCTAAGGTTTGCTTTTTTCCCCCTTCCCTCTCTTTCCTTTTTCTTCCCCTCCCTCTTCGTCTATTCCTCCCTCCTCCTCTTTGCTCTTTTGCCTCTCCCTCTCCAGCTCCCTTTTTTTCCCACTCCTTCCCTGCCCTCCCTACATCACCCTCCCTTTTTGTTTTTCCTTTCACAGAGGGTTGAAGGGGGTGGTGGAGAAATGTATGCAAATTGTGTTCTCTTGTGGGTTTTTTGGTTGGGTTTTTTGGTGTGTTTTTGTTTGTTGGCTGGTTGGTTGATTTTGGTTTTGTTTTGTTTTGTTTTGTTTTGTTTTGTTGCTCTTTTGCCTCTCCCTCTCCAGCTCCCTTTTTTTCCCACTCCTTCCCTGCCCTCCCTACATCACCCTCCCTTTTTGTTTTTCCTTTCACAGAGGGTTGAAGGGGGTGGTGGAGAAATGTATGCAAATTGTGTTCTCTTGTGGGTTTTTTGGTTGGGTTTTTTGGTGTGTTTTTGTTTGTTGGCTGGTTGGTTGATTTTGGTTTTGTTTTGGTTTGTTTTGTTTTGTTTTGTTTTGTTTTGTTTTTCCTCATGAAGGTTTCTTTTTTCCTGATTTGGTTTCTGTTTTGCTAGTGTAAATTGAAATGAAGCAACAGATTGTCAGAAGTTCTCAGACATTTCATGATGTCAATGAAATGTTGTTTCTCATTTTGAGTTTTTAGTCTAAAAGAATCCTACAAAATCAACCTTCAAACAGAAATTTGGATTGTATTTATGGAAGTTCAAATCTTGGGAAATTTGCAGAGGTTTAATTTGTTCTGTGTTATCTTTGAACATTACCAGTTAAGACTGCCTCTTAAAAATTCTGGGAAACTGGATGTGATTGCTGCACAATTAATTTTTTTGTCAGATTTTAATCCTGTGTATTTTTATAATTTTGTTTTTTATATCTTCTTTAAAATTATATCCACACATAGCATTAAACACTCAGTGTTTTGTGTGGGGGAAATCTTAAATTGGTGTATTTTTCCTTGTTTCTTAACTTAATGAATTAAATTTCTTTCTTGTTTGTTTTATGATTGGTTCTTACAGAATTAAACTTTAAGGTTTTTTTGTGGGTTTTTTTTGACAACAAAGGACAAGCTGATTGATGGAATTTACCTTCTGTGAAATCAAACAACGGTTTAGTCCTGGAGGGGAAGCCTCTGATATATTATCGCACATCTTAGTCCAAACATTTTTTCATCGTATGTTGAAAGGTTTTCATGGTTGATGTACTGAATTAAAAAAAATGTGTAGGTATACATTACTCAGGAGGAGATGCATAAAAATAATGTAGAATTTGCACAGAAACTTAGGGACATTGTTTGTTACATATGAAGTCACTGGAGAAGGTAAGCAGTGGAGAAACTGTATTTGGATTGGTCAAACGCAAATATATATACATATGTGCATGCATACATACATAATTTGCTCAGATAATCTGCATTTCCCCTATTCAGTGTAAGAAACTAAACAGCTATTATCCAGACACATCCTGGTCTGAGGCAGTGAGGATTAGTAGTGATTTTCAAAGCTAAGAGTGGACCAACAGTCACACACAAAACTAGACTAAGCCTTCCATTACCTTGTTTGGTCTCTGTCTAATTATGGTTGTTGGACACAGCTGCAGTATAAACAAGTAGCTATAATAAAGAAACAGATCCACTGATAGTGATCTAGTTAAGCAAGAAAAAACTTTTCATGACAGCCAAGAGCAGTGTGTTTCTTCTGAAATGTACTGCTTCAGCGAGGCATCATGAAATGCGGCTTCCACGGGCCAGTAAAAATGAAGAGGTAAAGTGTTTCCCCCCACATCCAGAGTGGCAGAGTTCAAGCGTTTTTTTACAAACAGTGCACCCAGAGAAAAATATTAAAATTGCTCATCCACATCTGATTTGAGAAGACCTACATGTGATTTTCTTTTTTTTGTTCTTTCCCCCCCCGTCCTGTTTAATTTCTTCTGTAAGGAAGAAAGCATTCTGAAACATACTTTGCACCTCCAGTCATTATAGTTGGCAAGAGTACATGAAATTACTTTGGTTCTTGAAATGAGACAATATTGCTTCATGTGATACATCCTCTCACAGGATGTTTATAAAAATATGTTTTAATATCACTAACCATGCAAATTTCTGTCGTTCTTAGAACTTATAATCATGTAGAAGCAGAAATTAGTAGGAATGTATATTGCAACTAAATGCCATTTGCTTTTGTGAAAATGCATCAAATAAAGTAATTTTAATGTAAAATTTGCAGTAAGGATTATGATTTTGCTGTTGGAGGAAAATATTATTTTGATGACATTTTCTCTAGTCAAGAATGGTCTTCTGTGGGGACGCATATGAAACTGACATAATGAATGTGTTAAAATATGTAAGGATAATGTATCAAATTAACTGATACAGTTATTTTAAAAGGACCCATTTTAAGGTGCCACTAATTTTAAACTATGAGGAAGCACTTCCTAGAAACTTTTCATGTCTATGGAAGCTATTGCATTTCTTTAAGACTGTGGCAAGTCATTCATTCCTAAAAGTGTGAGGGGACAAGATGCTCACTAAAACTGAAGGAATTACTTGCCTTTCTCTGGTGAGACTAACAAACAAAACTAATTAAAATATAAACCTGGCAAGCTAGTTATGTGAGGACTTAGCTTTAAGCATTTGGATAATTTTAATGGCTTAATAGTATTTCTCATATGACTAAAACTGTGCCATAGAGGTAGGTTAAATAATGCCTTCTAAAGCATTTCCTGATTTATTTTGTTAATAATATTTCTTTTTAAGAATTTATTTTAATTCCTGAGTTATTATTGCTTCAGAATGCAATACTGAGTAAATACTAACATGCATGTAAAGATAAATAGAAAATTCCAAACCTAAATGAAGTAAATATTGCCTTGTGAATGGGAATGTTTCTATGATTTTTCATTAAACATTTGGAAGAGCATAAGGTTTTCAAAAACCTTTTTATGGTATTTTTATGGGGAAAGACACAGATAATAATCACAAGCAGATTGGCAATATTTGACAAATCATCAACCATAAAAGTTCAGATTCTCTCTGTGTCCTGGTTTTATTAGAAAAGATTTATTGATTAGGTAATAAGCTGTATACTAACACTAAGCAGAACTAGGAGGATGGTTTTGCTTGCTTTTGTCTCCAATTCTAAGCAGAAACACTGGTGTTTCTGAGTTGTGAGGAGCCTTAAGTAGACTACACAGCTTGTGCCTGCACTTCAGTGCAATTTGCTGTACAATAGTTGTAGCACTTTGGGAGGGCAGTAGTCCATACCAGCCCCAGGTTGACCCTAGCTGAAAGTATGAATGTTTGCCAAATGAGAGAGTGGCTCGGAGTTTATTGACAGCCTGTGCACACAAGAGATCTCTGACTGAAATGCACAGAAGTCTGTTACTTTCGAGTTGCCTTCTGGAGCCTGGTCCCATACAAGATTTCGCTACAGAAGTGATTTTTAAATGCTTCCTTGTTGCCTGGACCCCTCATGATATCTCAGCTCAGCTCACCTCATCTCATCTCAGCTGACCTCATCTTATAGTTTCAATTGAGAAACTTGCTTTCCAGCACTTGCAGCTGATAGGGGGAAAAAAAAAAAAAAAAAAAAAAAAAAGACAAAAGAGGGGAAAAAAAAAAAGGTGTAATGCTACTCACTGGCAAATATATATGTCTGAGGAAGAACCACAAGCTTCAAATTTTATAAATTGGTATATGGAGGGTTAAAGGCCCAACTTACGGATATGCTGTAAGATATGTCTAGAACACCTCTGTCACCAGGATATCACTGCCCATGAAAAAGTAACTTCAGCCTCATGGCAGTACCAAATCTGCATCTCTGAGGTGAACTACAGACATAATCCCCCTCCGCTTCATCAAAAATAGTAACCAAGTATTTATTTTCATAAGGTTTTCATTTACATACATGTAGGAACACAATTTAAAAATAATTCTCAAATAAAGATTTCATTTTTGCTTAATGTTTACTGATACCATCTTTAAAAAACAGAACTCCAAATTATTCTTCAAAATTCTCAATAATACTTACATAATATATTTCTTACAGAATAACAGCAAGGAATATATTATATAATACCTACAAGGACTTTGTAATG
Source organism: Chaetura pelagica (assembly GCF_000747805.2). Classification (NCBI taxonomy): domain Eukaryota; kingdom Metazoa; phylum Chordata; class Aves; order Apodiformes; family Apodidae; genus Chaetura; species Chaetura pelagica. The sequence goes on along the minus strand of NW_009953295.1, from coordinate 7,650,609 downwards.
GAATGAGGCAGCCACGGGATCAGAGGCTTGTTTCAGTCATATAGGCTGAAATTTAGAAGATGCACTAAACCATCAACCAACATTTGAAATGAAACATGCAGAATTTTTTTCTTCCTGAAATATGAGAGAGCTTCAGAAACTTTCTTTTGCATTTATCATCATTTTTTTATTGCTTTTGATCTCAGCTATAAGCAGAAATGGCTTGAGAAATGTATGTAGAAATACATATGTGTATGTATGTCTCCATATACAGACATACATGGGTATGTGCGTGTATGGAGACAACATCCCCGGAGGTATTCAAGAAATGTGCGGATGTGGCACTTCAGGGCATGGTCTAGTTGCTGTAGTGGGTGTGGTAGGGTTTTTGTGGGTTGTGTTATGCTGTGGCTTTTGTGGGGCATTTTGTTGTTTGTTCAGGTGGGTTGTGTTGTTCCCTTCCCTACCTGTTCCCCCCCCCCCCACTACAGGTGGATGGGATGGTTGGACTAGGGGATCTTAAAGGTCTTTGCCAACTGTGGGAACTCTGTGATTCTGTGTGTATTTTTCAATTAATTATTTTGGATAAAAAGCCTTTTTCAGTAAAATGTGCCTGGTAGTGACTCAGAAATTGGAATGGTTTGAAGTGATGACACCAGGCAGCACTTCTTCAGTAACTGTTGCCCAGAAACATGTTCTCACCAAGGTCATCAAAGACACAGAAGACCACTTATTGTCCAAGCCAACAAGCTAAACAAGTCTCCATTTCCAATAGGTTTCCACATATTGGTCATTAAAAATTGGAGACTGCTGATTTGAAGCTTAACTACTGTGGTTGAAATGAACAGAAAAGCATTATTTTTCCATCTGTATAAGATAATTACATATCATAGCTGTTTCAATTGAAGCTGTAGACCAGGGAATTTGCTTATTTCAGCAAATACATGTGTGTGTGATTTTGTATATATATATCTATATATATAGATATATATAGATATATATGTAAGCTTTCCCCTGGAAGGTTGATCAGATATTTAGCCTTTTTATTTTTCTTAATTTACAGTGAAGCAGAGTGCATTTTTTTAAAGTTCTGAATAATATTGTTGTAGTTGTTGGTAAAAATCTCTGCTCTTCTAGAGCCTTTACTCTCTATCTGCTCTGGAACAAGAAATGTATATTGCAGCTAACATAAACCACATCAGATCTATTATCACTGTGTCCTGCAAAGTGAATTATGTTCTGTCCATTTTCTGTGGATAGGGTATATCTTGCTATTTCATATTTTATTAGTAAAATTACTTCAATAATGTAATTTTGCTACTTAATATTTTAAACTTTTTCCAAAACCTTGAGATCTTGAGTGAATTTTCTAGATTTGTGAATTCTTATTAATGATAATAAAATAGCACTATGAAGCGTAAAAACATTCTTATAGTTATATGAAGTTGTTAGGAAGGTACTTTGTAATTGTTAGCTCTTTTTACTAATAAAATTATTTTGTTGAGTTTGTATAAAGACATTTTGACATGAAAAGTAGTTTAGTGACACTAATGTAATTTTGATTAAAATTAAATTCTATCAGAAACTGCAAAGGGCAATTTACTGATGGCGTTGGGAACATTTTGTTTTTCAAAAGGTGCAAACATAGTGTTTAACTGACTTTTTGTTTAACATTTTCTACTCCTTTCAAATCTGTTGCTCTCAGTGGAGAACAAAGAGAGAATGGCAGAATGTAAGATATGGTGCTTACCAGCCTGAACTTGCAGGCATTTTGAGGGCCCCATATTACAGACTAAAACTCCCTAGGCTACATAGTTTTTTTAATTCTAAGTGGCATAAAATTGTCTTGTGCATATTTTTGAAAAGTCAAACCCAAGTAACAACTTATTTGCTGTGGGTTACATCTTGGGAAAGCACAGAAAGAACAGGAATGTCAGGACACTAACAAATGATATTTAAAGAAAAATAGATTATTACTGACATAATTAAGTCTGCAGGATTGGCTTTATAAGGGTATGTACCTATGTGTTATCAATATTTCCCAAGAAATACATAAAGAAAGAAAAACATTAAGTGTTAGAACCTGTCTTGAGAAAATGTCCAGGTGTTTAAATATGTTCTTGCGTTTTCAGCATAGCTTTTTGCTCTAAATTAGCAAATTCAAGTGTGTATATGAAAATTTAATGTGTTTAGAGTTATTTTCACTAGATACTAGCTATCAGAATCTAAAGGAAAGTTCATTCTAAAATTGGTAAGAAAATGTGTATAGTGGCAGGAAGCACAGAAAACTATTTGTGATCTGAAAAAGTGTATTTATCTAGTTGATGAATGTTTAAGTCTCAATGGAAAATTATTTCATAGTCATAGGGTTTGGTAAGAAGCCACTTTTAATAATTAATTAAGTAGTTATTAGGTTGGTCCAAAAATATATATTTAATTAGCTATCATTTATTTGTATTCTAGTGAGAATTTTTGCTTTCAAAGGAATTCAAGAATTTGAATATATATATAAATATTTCAGTTATACATGAACACACTTAAAAATGTAATAAATATAAGTGGATATAATTATTCATGAAAGAACAGTGCAAGAAAATGAAGAATCTTTATTTTGGGTCTAGAATTAAGTTTCATCTATTGTCCAGGCCAAATTTCTGCATACCCATACCTCAGCTACAACTTCTGTAATATAAATCTGATTTTTACGGTACGTAATTATGAAATTAATCTGATCCACTCTCATATTGAATTATATTGTGTAAATTGTGAGCCTACTGTTGTATAAAAACATTGAAGGAGCTTTTAAAGCAAGTCACAATAATTTTCGACCGTGTATAACTGGAAGGCCTATGTTTGCTGCAGTTTTTAAATGCTAGAGTTGTCTTGACTGCTTACAATAAATGCAAATAATGAACACAAAGGACTCCTCCACTTAAACCTAGACATCTAGGAGTTAAATTTCATGGCTGATAATGAAAATGGTTGTTGAGAGACAGAAGAAAAGTGGCATGAGTGTACAGTCTTTAATAATTTTGTAACAAGGCATAGATCTAATCTTATTGCTGATTATATTTTTAAGGATTTTGTCCAAAACCACTAGAAACAGGAACTGGCTGGGAACTTCTTAATGAAACATTTCCTTAATCAGAATATCTATGAGTTGTGAAGACTAAAAGCCCTTTTGCACTCTTTCTCAGGTGAAGGAAGGAATTTATGTTGACAAGAAACACTAATTACAGCATAGCCAAATGGCCAAGGAACTCTCTTGGAATGTTGACTCCCTACTTTGCCTCTGTTGCAACACATTTCATTGGAGAACATTAACCATTCCTCTGTGGGCTTCTCTAATCTCTTTCAAAATATCCATTGGTGGTATGTTATGAATGATAGTAACCCAGCCAAAACCTGCCTGTTTAAGGAGGAAGTTTACACTGCAAGAAGGAACATGAAGTAATTCTAGATTTCAGATATAGATTTTAGTCACTAGGCCACTGAATTTACCTGTGAGTTTCACTCCTTCTTGCCGTCTCTTGGATTGCACATGGAAAACTAATGAAAATTTAAAATTCTAAAAATGATATACTAAATTCCTCATTAGGCCTAATAGGAATTTGTTTTTCTGTAAAAGTTTTGTAAACCATTAAAGCACATGGGAAACTAACCTGATCAGCGGGAAACACTCAACTCTCTGAAGTGTGTTCACTTTGCAGCTACACAGATTTCCAGCTGGAATGTCCCTGGTAATAATTAATTTCCCCCTACAGCACTGTTTTCATTCCCTTGCTGGGAAGAGCACTACAAAGCCTGGCTCTGATGTAGCGTCTGGGAACAAAGACAAGACACTCCCACTTCTTGCTGCCTCTTTCTCAAAACTAAACTCAGGTGGAAATTTCACTCCCTGTGTATTGCTTTGATTAATGAGATAGTATCAGGTCCAGGGCTACATATGCTGTAGAGTTCATAAAATGTTCGATTTACTGGAACTGTTTTCTTCTGACGATTAATACAAGTGTAATGGGCTGCCATCCTCAATTGTTTTGTCACATCTTTGCTATACAACTAGAGCCTACATTGTTACTGAAACTCACTTTAATTATTGAATTAACACAATTTCATGGTTGATATGCTTCTTTCTCACCTCTGGGCTTTATATTTACTGGTCTGCTGTGATCTTTTTCCCTATTGGTGCAAGGAGAAATTAATGCTTGTTGCTCATGCATTACTATCCATGACAATCCCCAAATTAAATTTTGCCTGAAGAAACAGAATCTTGTATCAAAACAGTTAAAAATAAGCGAGGTGTCTTTCTTTTCACAGTTACAGGCATACATTTCTGTTGCAGGATACTCATATCCAAGCTATCTGTTCTGCATTTCAGTTTTATGTTCACTTCTAGAAACCTTGGGCCGTAGTAACTGAGGCATAGTAACTGTGAACCTGGCCCTCAGCCTGTTCCTGAGCATCATTGTGTTATAGTTTGTTCAAACAAATAGCTGTCAAAGTTTAGACTCCATTGTATTTAAATGTTCAGAATGTTTAGATATCCAGCATCTTTAAGCTTTCATCTAATGTAGATTCTTTATCATTAGGCCCACATTCAGATATAACTGTGTAGCATTAAAAAAAGACATTGTCATCCGTAGTGGCAGTTTCCCATCATCTGCAGTAAAAGAATTTGGAGTTGGTTGGTTTCTTTTGAAATTCTTCCCACTGCTTTCTAACAACACAGTGGGGCAGGCTGAGATTTAGCAGAGAAAAACCTGTGCCTGATTTGTGAGAGCTCAACCCAATCATCTCTTCCTTGCACCCAGTCATGTTTAAGCTATCTGAAGTAATCTCCTATCATGGTGATGAGCTTGGCTAAGAAGGCAATGTATTGCAGAAAAGATAGTAATAGAAAACTGAAAATAGGTGATTATAAAAGCGTGGAAAATAGCCATAAAAAAACCAACCATTGAATTAAAAACTTCTTCCTCACTAGTGTTTCTTACCTTAATCTCACCTACTTTCTTTTCCTCTATTACACTATAATTGTTCTCTTGTTTCATTCTCCTCCAAGGAGAGGAGGAATGATGACTTCTGCTTCATCATCTCCTCACCTGGAAGAACATGTAAGTAGCATAGCAATTATCCTACGGAGAAATGAAGAATTACGCAATAACAATATGGGAGGAGTGGGATATGCTCCTTTCAGTGACTGGTTCACTTAATATGTAAGCATTTTCTAGAAAGACCATTGTCATCAACAAGCCCGTTAGCTATTCATGTCTTGTATGAATCTGTCACTAATAGGCCATTTAGGGTAGTAGTGGTAGTAAAGGGGTGGCCTCTCTCCACTAGCCTCTTCTTCCATTTTGCAAATCAAGATATTTTTTTTCCAACTGAAACTGTTCAGTATGGTATGATCCCACTTTATTAATGATTTTATTGAAAGCACTAACACCTTTTTAGCAAGAAAAGTATTTAGTCTGTGAATAATTTCATGTTCATCTGACACCTAAAGGAAATAAAAAGAAAGATTTATTATGATACTGTCTTACTTTAAAAGTTAATTTCTCTACAATCCTTTATTCTCCAAAATACCAAATTCAGACATATTGTGTTGTAACTTTGAGAGTTTTATGCCCATTTACTTACTACTGGAATTGTTCTGCAGATGGAAATGTTCAGGGCTACATGGCCTCCTCTACAGAATTGACTCAAGGTAATATTTAATTTTTCACAGAAGTTTTCATTTGGAGATATATGTCACTTAATTTCCTTCAGGAAGAGGGATTGCACACTTGAGTAACAGTTGCCAAGCTTGGTTCTGCGTTTGTTTTGTACTTGTTGAACTTAATATGAAGGAGATACACCTACACTGTGTAAGTACAACTGAACTTTAGGTAGCCTTGTTGAAGCAGGAAATCCACATTTTGTGTATTCTTTCTTTCAGAGTACACATTGAAAGTACATTTTAATAAATGGATATTGTGCAATAGGAAGTGCTTTCAGAGCTGACAAAGACCTTGGGAAAGTTAATGTTTTGCTATTATTAACTAATCAAGAAACTATATTCCCTGCTCATTTTCCTATGCAATGAGCCATAATTCTTTTGTTGTAAGGTAACCTTTAATTTTTATGGAACATTAACTGATCATGAATTAAAAGGAATGTGAATGGAAGATCAGAGAGAATCTGCATGCACAGTATTTTAAGATTTTTAATTGCAATTATTTGTAAAACTTTCCAGACTTTTTTGTATCATAGCAAACCAATCAAATTGTAGACACTTAGAATACTGACAAGAACATTCTATACTAGAAATGATGAAAGGCTCAATGTTATACAGTGCTTGCATATCCATTTGATAACTGTGATTCCTGCACTTGGATTTTGCACAAAAAACTGATCTCAAACTTACAATTCCAGTTACTTTTAGCTTTCCATAGTCTTACAATTCCAGTTACTTTTAGCTTTCCATAGTAACTTGTCCTGGTTTGAGCCAGGATGAAGCCAATTTTTCTTTTTACTGATTTTTTTTTCCTTCAGTAAGCTTTCTTGTAGCTAGCAACAGTGTGTTCTGCTAGGCTGATAAGACAGTGGAATGTTTTTCTAACTACTGAGGCTTCAAGGCCGCACCTGCACTCTGCCGGCTCAGACACTATGGGGAGATCTGTGACCCCCCCGTAGGAGGCTGAGTTAGATGGACAGCAAAATTGGCCAAAGATATTCCATTCCATATATCTACGTAAGCTCAGAGGAAGGTCAGAGATCACAGAAGACAACTTCCTTCCTTCTTCTTCTCCCCTTCTTTTCCGTCCATGGCTGGCGTCCAGGGAGGACTCTGCTCATCCATCACCGTCGACCCTTAGGCTCGAGCTCTCCTGACCCCCATAACTCTCTGCTTTCTCCAGCAGCAGCTCCGGGATTCCTCGGGACTCTTCCCAGTTCAGGGAAGTGCTGTGGGAGTTGCTGGGGTGGGGGGAGGCGAGAGGCTTTTGCCCATTCCTGAACATATCTGTATATAATTGTATATATTTTCTTGTATGATTCATTAGTGTTTTAATTAAAGCTGTGTAGTTTAGTTTTCAATCCAGCCAAGTTTCTCTCTTTTTCTCTCTCTCCTTCCCTACCTGGGTTGGGGGGAGGGGGGATCGAGAGCATTGTTGTCGGACCTGAGTCAAACTGTGACATAACTACAGATGACATGGTATAACTTCTGTGTTAAGAAACCAGTTAGAGTGCTTTGGCCAAACTAACCTTCTACTCCCATGCCCACCACCTACAGACTCACATACACATCCTTTATCAGATTCTGGTAGCACATTTACACATCTCATAACTATGTGACAGGGAATAACAGGGCAGGGGAAGCGAGAGAAAGCTGAGGTGGATGAACCCTTCCATATTTTGACCACCATGAACCACAGTGACTTCCTATTTGCTGGTTCAAGTAACCCTATTCTTTCACAATAATTTGCACAGGTATTTTGCTTTATTTCTGAAAAAAATCTGACTGGAAGAAGTTGTTAGTACAACATATGTTCATAAACTATTCATATTTTAAAGTGGAATTGTAGTTATGTAAAATTAAACCCTTTAAAATAGATTGAGTAATAATAATAACCTTCAATAGGTATGTGTGCTGGCAGATTTGTACCTCTTTGTCTCTAAGACATATTTCTATTTCCATCAACAGTTTCTCATTCATTAAACATAAAAATGTTTTGCCTTAATTTTTTTGATTTTTCTTTCTTTTATGACTTTTAAGATATTTTTGTGTGTGTGTGTGTATTAGAATCTTGAATTTCTGACTGGTGATTGTTTTTTTTCCCTCTGAATACATTTCAAGTTCTTCTGCTTAAAAAAAAACAAACAACCAGAATGTGTTTGTACTATAATTATCTAAAAAATTGAGAAATGGAAAGATGGAATGTTAAAGAGGATCCAGGAACCAATTCAGTTTGGTTATTTGTGAAATAACAACATGTCTGAATACAGATAAATGATTCCCATACCTCAAGTCCCTTGCTTTCTAATCTTACTAGATAAGTATCTTTGGATCTTAAATCTTCCAGACACATGAAGTCTTGTACTCAAGCAAACAGACAAAACTGTAGTTCAAATATCCTGTTGACTAAGCTTAGTCAAGATCCGGAAACTGTTTCTCTGCCTAAATCCCTTGATTCATTTGTCATGCTCTGAGCATGACCACAGTAGCAGGTTACTCACCGGATAAATTTCATGCTCCTTTTAACTTTTCCACTGCAGCACAGTGCACTGGCCTGACTGGTAGACGACCTAGCTTCAACTCCTTTTCAGTGTCAAACAATTTTGACCTGTAATTCCCTCTGTTCAACCAAATCCCTCTCAAGAAGTTATTTGCCATCTTTGAATTGTCCTTCTAAAGAAAATATATGAATGTGTGAAGTCTAATTCCAGCCTACTGGTAAGGAACTTTAAACTGAAAAATTTAGGACCCAATGGCATTTTCTCCTCTGTGAGATGTTTCTATATTTCATCCAGTTGTACTTTTATTTCAGGCACTCACATGAGCCAGTCATTTTGGATTCTCTTCTGAAGTTGTAAGGATGCCTGCACACCTGACACAAACTTCAAACTTCCCATCTAGTGACATTGGAACCTACATCATATTACCAGGCCATTTTTTTAAAAGAGCTCAGCTCGGCTTCTGATTCCAGCTTCTACCCTTGAACCAGAAGGCCAGGTGACAGATGGGAACACAGGCTAGGGTTTCTATGAACTCCATCTTTCTTTGTCTTTACCACATTTGAAATTGCCCTTCAATGCCCTTCATGCAGGTACCCTGTGATTTGGGGTGTAGCCACATGTTGATGGCAGTAGCCAAAGATCTGTTTCTTTTTTCAAGATTTTCTGCAATTCATATATTCTGCTACTACAGATATCAATTAGGTTTCTTTGAATAGAGAATAGCCGCATAAAAAGCAATTTTCTTTGCTTGTATTATTCTACATTGCACTAGATGTTGCTGAAGATACTAGTGTCTGAATAGGATTGTTCTCCCTCATTACCTCACATCTCAGCTTGGTAGTGCAATTAATGCACAAGCCTGTATTTGTGACTTCACAGTCTTAACCATGGAAATGGTCTGTAGTAGCACAATTCCAGTGCTGTGGCATTGGATCAAACTGGTAAAGCAGACAATGACAGAAGAGAATGGTTGTTATTTCAGCATTAAAAAAAAAATAAAAAATAAAAGAAATAATAATATGTGAAATAACAACAAAAAACACTTCTAAGTGCTGGGAAATTATTTAAGTCTTTCTTTTTCTTTAACCCATGAACAATCATGTACTTCATTTGAATGACTTCGTGTAGCCCTAAACCAGTGTTTATTTTAAACAGCATTTCAAGGTATTGGCTGTGATTCCTTTCCATTTCAATGAGAAGAATAAAGAAAAAAAGAGTTGTGTTGTTGGGTGGAAGGAAAGCAACTCCTTGTGGGAAGCTTTGTCACCTGGCCAAATTCTCTGCTCTGCGTGCAATTACATCTGGTCCATCTGCCCTAGAGGGAATGAGAAATCAAGCTACAAAGATGAGGGATAAAAGTGATGCAGTTGGCTAGCCAGAGGTATAATTTTTGGTTTTTGCAGCAATTGGCAGAGAGTGCAGGGGATATCCACCAGAAAGGCTGGCCAAAGTTATCTTCTGTTTCCCACTCCTGACAGTAGAAGAAAGGTCACGCTCCTCTGGAACTGTAACTATAACTTTCCATCTGGAAAAAAACAACCTCTCTGATGGGAACGGGAGGATTTCCATTGCTCTGAATGGAGCTTGAACTAAGCCTCAGTGACTGTAGGAGTCACTACATGCTGTGCTGGTGAATTTGCCAACACTCGCATTACATCTTGTTTGATCTCTACTCAAATTTCCTTATACACTGTCTAAAGAAGTTAACCTCAAACCTGGTCCAAACTTAGCAGCTGCAGTGGCTGGCTCCCAGTGTTGTGATCCAGAAAGCTGCAGTTGTCTGTACATGACTGCAGCCAGACTGCAGTAGCCTGTAAAGGCATTAGCCACAGCAGGAAATACCTCCTCTTCTTCTCTTCCTGCCAGAAGTGTTGGATGTAACAACAAGCTGGGATAGGAATGTTACAGCTTCTTCCTCCAGTCACCTTCATCCCTTGACCTGTATCCTGCAGAGAAGATGTCCCTCCTTTCCCAAGAACACCTACGGGCATAGGACAATGATGCCAAGCCATGCATAGTCAGAGCATGTCTCCCTCATCATCTTTACATGTTTTCAGGGCTAAGAGTTCACTTTGTCTTTGACAAGGTCCTGAGTAGGAAGAGGTAACTGCTAAGGAAGAGGCAACTTGGGATGGATGGAAGAATCTTAAGATGAACATAATAAACTGTGCACTGAACTGCATTAGTATAGACATTTTCAGAAAATATTTTTAATGCATGTTTTTATTTCAGTTGTGCACAAAATTATTAACTTTGGAGTTTTGCAAGATTTGGGCACCTAGAGGAAGAGCTTGTATTTGGTCAAGAGTTATTTTAAAGCTAATTACAACCTTTAGATCTTTGTGGAGGCATGAAGCTTTGGTGAAGACTTGGTCAGAAAGCTTGTCACAGCTACTGTTAGGCATACTCCTAGGATCATCAAGCTCTATCAGAATATTTCCAACTAAAATAGAATGGGATTCACCTATGTCCTGGAGCTAAAAAGTCCCTGAAATAGGTGAATAGGTGGTTACTGAAACCCTCACAATGCTGTTGATTCCGCCTTGATGGCATCCTTGATTGCTGTCATGCTGCAAAGGCTGTCTGTAGTCTACATGCTTTGATTATAATGATATTATGAACACCATACGAATTAGCACCAAGCAGGGAGCAAGATATTGCTGCCAGAAACTGATCTCAACCCCTGAAGGAAAACAAAACATTATTTTCTCCTTTAAGCAGCACTTTTTCCTTTTGCCTTCATATGCTTTCTATAGTGTGATTATTAATTGTGTAAATATAAGTGTAAGAATTGCTACATAAAGTATATTACACTTGCTAAACCTTAAGCCGTGTTGATGCATCCTTGAGGCTCTGCAGCATGGACTGAAATATGCTTCTCCAACAACTCTCATTATTCATGGAACATTGACATGATAGACCCTAATGGCTCCCTCAAAGCCATTACAGTGTGCTGTATAAATGTGAGCCCTTAATCCATGGATCATTGACATGATAGAATGCAACATTCTTTCAAAACCCTTGCAGTCTATCAAGTGAATGCGTACTATTAGAGATTTTTAATTTGTGGGTTATTGCCATAATTGATCATTACACTTGGGGCTGCTGTGGTCTATCCTGTTAACGTATATTTGGTGAGCAATAATTGATAGATTATTGATGCAAGTATTTTCATCTGTTTTGTCAAAAGAACTCACACAGTTGACGGATCTCTTATAGACTCTTCTAGTCTATAATCCTTCAATTACTTGCATTTTCATTTATTTTTTTTGGTACATTATCAATTGTTTATGCAAAATCCAAGATCATGTATTCAAATGCTGTTTTATATTCATTCTAACAAAATAGGATTTGAGTTTTCACTCCTATTATTTGTGATTCTGGCACAAAATGATAAAGGCAAAAACACGTATTCTGGCTTGAAAGTGTGGCTCTGAGACTCCTGTACTCTATGAACACAGATAATACTGTATTTTGAGTGGCAGAGATGGCAAAAATGTTAATGAAAAAACATATTGCACTTTTTTGGGTATACCAGTAATTAGTGCTTTTAAATGGATTTTCTATCTCTGTTAAAATTCCTGAAGCTATCAACCCAGACCCTTTGGATTTGTAGACTTGAGATTAACATTTTAATGTTTAACTATTAGAAAAATTCTTGCTGTAGCCCAGTGGCATTCAGCTATTTCTGGCCTGTGAGTAATAAAATGGCTAAATCTCACCTCATAAACCCCCATAACTTACATTCTTGCCTATTCCTGGTAGTATTGCACTGATAGGTGGTTATGGTGGGAAACTGAGGGACTGAAGGGTCGCTCAGAGCACCACATTCTCCCAGGCTGCCAGGTAGCAAAAGGACTGAAACCAAGGCTCTTATATTGCTTGGATTCCCAGCTGGGACACAGCTGCATTGAGCTGGCTACTAACCTCCCAATGAAAATTTGTCTTTAAGTTTCAGCAAATCAACATTTCTCAACAAAAGAAAATGTCTGCTTTGCTAGAAAATTCCTAATAATCTGTTGTTCCTCTCAGTTCCCTCTGACCATGGTTTGGATAGGCCCTTGGATAGGTTCAGTTTGTGTCAATAAGGCACACATCTAGTACTGATGCAGTGACTGCAGAACCTCCGTTTTCATTAAATGATCTTTTTTAGCCTTAGTGGTTGCTAAGAAAAACTTGGAATGTGAACTGAATGCAGTGGCTTTACTTACAGCTGCTTGGAGACACAAAAAGGAACAGCAGATGGTGAAGCAGCAGCGGTTGTTAGAGCACAAAACCAGCAAGAAAGCCACTTGCTCCCACACCTGCAGAAACTAGCATGGTTTCTCATTTTTCGGGAGGTGGAAGAGGCTGTGAAAAGCTTGTTAAGAGGAGAATTCTGAGTAGGGAACGGACATGGGAAATGAGCAGAGATGGCTGTGGCAACAAAAGCAGGGGATAGTATCAGAATAGAATCAGGCCTCATCACCTGTCTCAGACTCAGACATTTGCTGCTATCAGCCAGGGTATGCAGTTTCCTATCTAAGAAGTTCTTATCTAGTCTAAAACTGCTGATCTTGTTTTTTTAAGAGATAACTTCAATTGTAGCTAAGACTTCTGATCTTGTAAAGCCTGCATCCTTTCACAATGAAGGATTGCCATATAAACTCTCTTCCAGCACAGTGTGGGATACGCGAATTCCCTTAACCCCTTTTTTAGCCTTCTATGGACAAAAAGATAGTAAAATCAATTTAAACCAGAAAGATTCAATAAATAAGGAGGTGGGGAGGGAAACCATCTCAGCTGAGAGCATGTGTGATTTTTCAGCTAAGAGCATGTATTTCTGGAAACTGTGACAGCCTCTCAGTAGGACAGTAGTAGGTAGTTTAGGCTTCAGATCTGACTAATGTTAAAACAATCAGAATCTGATGGAGATAACCTCAGCAAGTTATTTTATTTGCCTTCCCTCTGTGCTTTTAGAAGAGAAAATCTTACATTTTCATTGATTTTAGGGAATGTAAACAAATTATTTTAACTAATGCAGTACTATTTGCCTCACAGCAGTGCTCAGCGAATCTCTACAACATTACTTTCCAGGGTGCAGTTCCTCATTAGAATTGCTCTGAAGGCAAATCTGGAGCAAGAGGTTACCACCACAGCTGTTTGCCTCACCACAGGCTGCTGCCCTCTCAGATGTACTTGTTCAACTGTTTTTGTATCTGTGCTCTAAAGCAGACTGGTGGAATGACCTTCGGTGAGTACAGAAGTTGTTTGTTGAACCCAGCTGTTTTCATTGGTCCCATTTATAGAACAGACCATGTGGTGCTGTACAGGGTGGTGATGCCTAGTGGAAGGTGAGCTTGTCTGTGCAAGGGTGGGACAAGGACTTCTAAAACTGATTTGTTGAGAGTCTGCTCATAATGTTGGATATATATGGAGGTTATACTCATATTAGTGGTATTAGAAGGAAGCATTTTAGCTGTAGTGCACTATGTATTCTTGTGAATGTATTTTGTGCTTGTGTCTGAACAACAAGGGTAATGAAAAATGCTCCACTGGGTTTTTCAGAAATAGAAAAAAATATGGAAATAATGTAAAAAGACTGTATTTGTCTTCCATCTTCCAGTAGCCTTTAGGAGATTTCTGTGAATGAAAAATGTAATAAAAATCGATATTTAAAAACACCCTGGAATTTCCCTTTAAATTGTAGCAGTGCTGCTGGCTATTGCTACATTAACTTCTCTCATGAAGTTCCTTAATGATATCTTGTTAGTGATGGAAGATAATGAGATGATAAGGGCAAAATTCATTGACCTTTCAAAGCTTTTGATTCACTAAATTACACTGTTAGATAAGCTAATTAAATTTTGCTTTTCCTGCTGGAATGATGACTTGGTTCTGGTCTTATTTGATTAAGAGGAAAAATCAGTGGCTCTTTTAGGCTATCATTCTGATTTATTACTATTACTATGGAAAGGTGCCTTAGGGCTCAAGAGCTGATTTACTTCTTGTTATTTAGTCCTACATTATCTCTGAGATATTTGTGGTAAGACCTAAATGCATGTACATGGTATTTGACAATACCATTTTGTACAGCAGTTCTGTAATATCTCTGCCTTAATATACTTGCTTCCAAAATCACTATAATAAAAGCATTTGGAAAGATAAACTTGAGATGATGATATAAAACCAACTTCATCTCAGTTTCCCAGGCGACTTGTCAAGGGGAAAGAGATATTCAGCTAGCGGTAAGGCTGTAATAAATTGTCAAAGAATAACATGATTAGTCAGAATGTTTTAGTCATGCCATTCATATACAAATGAACCAAAATAGAAGTGTGCAAGCCCCCACTTCTGCAAAACTCTTAATCATGCATTAACTTCTAGGTATTTGAGCCATTTACATTTTATCTCCTTTAGTCTATAATTTGGAATCCAATTGGGTTTGATGAGATTTCTCATGCTTCTTAACTCAGCATATGTTTCTGAATCAGACTCAGTTCACCAGAAGAAAAGTGAATGTTGTATCGTGCTGAAGCTACTGAAGAAAGCATTGAAAAGCATGAAGTCTGCTACAGGGGCATGTGCACTATAAAGCCTTTCTGATTTCATGATGACTTATTATTGCTAGCTACTTTATAATAGTTAATCAACTTACATATCACTATTATAGTCGGGTTATTTTTTCAGAGTACAATATGTCAGATCATAAAAAATATTTTACAAAATTAAGTATATTACATCTATTCAACTAAATTCACATCTCAAACTTTTAATCTCACTAAAAACTGATACCAGGACTCACAGTCTATTTTTCTTAAAATTATGTTGACAACTATTGTTAAAACATATTGTCTTAATTTGTGTTGGTTAAGTTTAAGTAGATTCCCCACACACACACTTGAACTGGGATACTGCCAAAATGACTGAGCTCTAGTTGGTCAGGCAATTCCAAAGATATTGGTGCTGCATTACTGTTCTTCTACTCCCCTGGAATTTCCTGGACTTTATTATTATTATTAAAAATGACTGCCCATAAACCAGCAAGGCTTCTGGAAGCCCCCATGAAACCCGGTTTAGGTGAGAAGTGCCAGGTCTTTGAGATTTTCTGCTGGAAAATTAAGACTCTAGAGCCTGGAAGTTTTGTGATGGGGTTTGGGCTCTGTAACACCAGCCAGGCTATGGGCACTGCAATTCCTCTTTTCTGACTCAGGCAGATTCTTCAGCAGTCCACTTTGCTAATCCCACCCAGAGATGAGGATGATGCAACATCAGCTAAGGTGCTGGGCAGTCTTTAATAATCACTATAGGATGCTGCATGTACTTTTCAGCTGCTATCTCTGCAAATAAAGCTTGCCTGCAAAGCTGTAAAAGAACAGAAAGCTACCAAAATCCACAGAAGCCACAAAAATCTATGAGCAGGCTACAAACAGTGAGAAGCTTCTGGGTACACATAAGACAGGGTAGTATTTTTCAGTAGATCAGCAGACTGCTGTAACAAAGGTAGGAGAGACAGATTTATATACAAGATCAGAGAAGACAAAACGGTACAGAAAGACCGTGTGATGTGGAGGAAAGCAAAGTTCAGGCTTGTGATTGTTTCCAGAAGGTAGGATTGCCCAGATGCACAGTAATCCCCCTGTACTCAGCACTGGTGAGGCGTCACCTCGACTACTGTGTCCAGTTCAGGGCCTCTCACTTCAAGAAAGATATTGAGGTGCTGGAGCAGGTCCAGAGAAGAGCAACAAGGCTAACTGCCAAAATGACTGAGCTCTAGTTGGTCAGGCAATTCCAAAGATATTGGTGCTGCATTACTGTTCTTCTACTCCCCTGGAATTTCCTGGACTTTATTATTATTATTAAAAATGACTGCCCATAAACCAGCAAGGCTTCTGGAAGCCCCCATGAAACCCGGTTTAGGTGAGAAGTGCCAGGTCTTTGAGATTTTCTGCTGGAAAATTAAGACTCTAGAGCCTGGAAGTTTTGTGATGGGGTTTGGGCTCTGTAACACCAGCCAGGCTATGGGCACTGCAATTCCTCTTTTCTGACTCAGGCAGATTCTTCAGCAGTCCACTTTGCTAATCCCACCCAGAGATGAGGATGATGCAACATCAGCTAAGGTGCTGGGCAGTCTTTAATAATCACTATAGGATGCTGCATGTACTTTTCAGCTGCTATCTCTGCAAATAAAGCTTGCCTGCAAAGCTGTAAAAGAACAGAAAGCTACCAAAATCCACAGAAGCCACAAAAATCTATGAGCAGGCTACAAACAGTGAGAAGCTTCTGGGTACACATAAGACAGGGTAGTATTTTTCAGTAGATCAGCAGACTGCTGTAACAAAGGTAGGAGAGACAGATTTATATACAAGATCAGAGAAGACAAAACGGTACAGAAAGACCGTGTGATGTGGAGGAAAGCAAAGTTCAGGCTTGTGATTGTTTCCAGAAGGTAGGATTGCCCAGATGCACAGTAATCCCCCTGTACTCAGCACTGGTGAGGCGTCACCTCGACTACTGTGTCCAGTTCAGGGCCTCTCACTTCAAGAAAGATATTGAGGTGCTGGAGCAGGTCCAGAGAAGAGCAACAAGGCTAGTGAAGGGACTAGAGGGAAAGTCTTATGGGGAGAGGCTGATGGATCTGGGGTTGTTTAGCCTGGAGAGGAGGAGATTCAGAGGGGACCTTATCACTCTCTACAACTACTTGAAGGCAAGCTGTAGTCAGGTGGGGGATGGGCTCTTCTTCCAGGCAACTAGTGACAGGACAAGAGGACATGGCCTGAAGCTGAGCCAGGGAAGTTTAAGGTTGGGTATCAGGAAGCACTTCCTCATGGAAAAGGTGTTCAGATATTGGAATGGACTGCCCAGGGAAGTGGTGGACTCACCATCCCAGGAGGTGTTTAAGGAAAGACTGGATGTGGCACTTAGTGCCATGATCTAGCCCATGTGGTGGTGTTAAGTCATAGGTTGGACTTGATGATCTCAGAAGTCTTTTCCAGCCTCAATAATTCTGTGATTCTGTGATATTTGGTGAGAGAAAAGAGATGGAGGACACCAAGCAGATTTTATTATTTAGATCTTACTTGTGTACTTCATGTTCTCATAAACAAAGAAGAACATTTTACTGAGAAGCTTCGAGCAAAATGTATCTTAATGTGTGCACATCTCTTTGTTTATAATGTTCATGTACTTAATGAAAAATTATGCTGTAAAATCCAAGTTGCCTATCATTGTCTACCTGGGAAACATGCATTTAAACTACCAGAGAAATGTGACTTGTTTATCCCATTTGCTAAATGCTAAATAACTAGAAGACAGGTTTCCATACTTGAAAAGAGAACATAATCCAACGGTAAGAAAGATTAAGCCTACTAGCAAGTAGCGTTGCACAAGTAAGAACAGACTCAAAAGTTTAGATAATTGGTGCTGAGGACCTGATGTTCTTGTGATACATATTTAAGAAGTTTTGTTTGTTTGGACTAGCTATAGTGTGCCCACAGTCTGATCAGGGAGAGGTTGTTGTGTGAGTTCCTGGAATACCACTTCTAGTTTAGTTTTGTCTGGTACAAATATGGTTAATTTGCCCTAATACTGTCCTGTACTGCAAGTTGAAGCAAAAGAAGTGAGGATGACCGGGAAATTTTCTTCTAAAGCATGGTTTATATTAAGAGAACAGCATACCCAAAATGTCTATAATCTCTAAAGTGAGGAATGCTGAAATGCTTTTCAGGTTCATGGTCTTGAAATATGTGGTTGATTTAGCAGTGTATCCCTCTGACCACAGCTGGCTTCCAAACCATCTTTAACACTGTTTCTTCCACAAATCTTGTCTAAAAACATATCTTGTTTTATCATTTGAATATTGAACCATGTCAGCAGTTTCAAATTATTTGTATTCTGCCCTTACAAGCTGCACTTAAATATAAGCATTGTTACAGATGGCACTTTTCAGATCAAGTAAGGGATACTTTAAGAACTTTTCTGTTTTGTTTCTGAAAACATAAACTTGTAAATGCATCCCTTCTAGAAGTTCTTTTGGAATCCATATGGGAATAAATAATGTTTTAAATAAATCATTTCTTGGCATCTGTGATAGATAATAGAGTGCAGAACATTGTTATAAAGCACTTTGATGAGTAAATAAGATATTTTTGGAAATCGGGCTGGGCAAAATTTTAACATTATTCCTGTTAATTTAGTTGATCTATGCTTAATATTTTCTGGTTCCTTCTTGTAGGAAAATGCAGTCATGTATTATTGAGTCAGGGCAAGATAATATTCACAGGCTCTGGAATTTGAATGTCTATGTAGTTAAGTTTTTTGAATGACCCTTGACACTGTTGTGGCCCATGCCAATGAATATTCTCCAAAACAAATCTTCAGCAAAGGTTTACAGTTATCATAGGACAGAGACCTACATTCCCAGTGTGGACACCCTGTATTGGAGAGCAAGTAGCTTCATAGCATGGATGCAGTTGCTCTGCTCCACTTGGCCTCACCGTGAGACTGGAGTCCTGGGTATACTCAATTTACCAGTTTAGGCATAGCCATATGGACAAAGGTTTGGAGAACATTGCAGCTTAAATCTAGTGTATTTTCTACATAACCTACAGGACCTTGAAGCAGATTATGTGCATCACTCCTCTAAGACACTGCTGTGCTTATTACAGTGTAACATAGCAGAGTGTTACGAAGTACCCTATCCAAAACAGATCCACAGGCAGATAGATCTGTCTGTTCCTCTTCCATGTGTCCAAGAATGCAAATGCTGCACCACACAGTGCTAAATGTCATGGCTACTGAAATATAATACTGAGCTGCTCCTACAAAAAAATGTTACAAGCCTACAGGGTAAGAGGAAATAGTCCTTTACAGTTCAACCAGTTACAAACTGGATTGCCTAAACATAGAACACTAGTTTTGAAGAATTTGAACAAATTAATGTTTAATGCTGCAAACTCTATGCCCTGTTGGCTTTTCAGAGAGACCAGTATGTGGCATATTTATAGAAATAGTTCCTAGGCAGTTTGATTGTTCAATAAGAAAAACTGTGTAAGGCACATTTTTTTATATAAAGTCATGTCTGCTTTATTCTCCAAACTTCTCTTTTCCTGTTTCCAATTTCATTTCCCAGTCATGCAGAACAATGTGGTGTAACCCAAAAAGGAGACTGAATAAAATGAAAAAGGGCAGCAAACACTGTAGCATGCAAAATGCAGCCTGACAGTGGTGCTGAATGCTAATGAGTTATTATTTGGTCTCACCCCAATCAGTCTTGATCAGATAATTAATTCAGGGGCTGACCATATGACCCAAATTTCTGAAGGCAATTGCTGCATAATATTATTTTTTTCAACGTGCGAACAGGTGGTTCACAAAATGCATTCATTTCTAGCAAAATTAATTCCCTTCATCACATTTTTTTCAAAAGCTTAACAGCATAATGTGCTCTTAGAAAAATCTATAAGCCTAGGTTCATAAT
Organism: Chaetura pelagica; assembly: GCF_000747805.2. Lineage (NCBI taxonomy): Eukaryota > Metazoa > Chordata > Aves > Apodiformes > Apodidae > Chaetura > Chaetura pelagica. The sequence continues at coordinate 7,630,958 of NW_009953295.1, read as the reverse complement.
ATTTTGGACTCAAAATGCCTTTCTTCAAGATCACTGCCCATGCAGAGGTCTGTTTTATTACTTTTTAAGCACAGTAGAATTACCAAATAGTTGCTTAGAACCTCCAGGTTATCTTAAATTCCCACTACTAAGCATCTATTTATTAACCAAAATGCTATTCAAACAAAAATTTAGATCTACAAACTCACCCAGGCTGACTCACAAAATGCAGATTCCTCCTAGAGGTAGAAAATTGAATTAGTTACGGATGGCGTATTATTTTAAGTATTAGATTTTGTGCTCTTTTATTTTTTCTTGTTTTGAAACTTGGTTTAAATTCCTGTGAGACAAACATGGATAAGGGATACTGGGGAGAGAAGACACATTTTGTTTCTTTTGAGTATGTACCTAAATATTTTCGCTTCATGAATACAGGAAAACATGGAAAAAAGGCAAATGTACTGTCTGGGGAAATCACATTCCTGTTCTGAGGAAATCACATGTATATGCCACCTGAAGACCTGAATTACTGAGTTCTGTCTTGAAAAAGCAAGTATTTTATGTGCTGTTACTTGCAAAACTTGATGTTTAAGGTCTAACATTCTGGATTCTAGTTCACGCTATCAAGAAGGTAAAGATATCACTTCCTCCTTCTTCTCTCATAGCTACTGATTCAGGATGCAAGTCAGAAAAAAAATGTATCATTGAGCAGCCTTGATATGTATAAACAAATATTTATATGTATCATTTAGAGATTTAAATTAGTATTGGACCAAGTGGACTTGGCATTGAGGTTTTCACTCTTGTTCTTGTGCCTTGGATTTGGGAGGGGTCTTCTCTGAGTCAGGAGATAAATTTGGGAAGTGGGGGAAGAAGGAGTGAGAAAGATTTGACACAGGATCTTTAGCACAATCACAAAAAATTTTAGCATCAGAGGATTCAAAGCAGTTTTAGTTAGACACATGATGAGTGACATTTTTATTGACACAGACCTTATCTTTAGAGGTAGGACTGACTACAGATCAGTAAGACATGTTGGGGAGTGTGTTGGTTAAAAGAAAAGGGAAAATGGAAATCATGGTGCTCCAGGTTGAAGCATGACTACCTTTGCTGAATTTCTAAGTGCTCAGGAATCTACTGTATTAAAATGAAAGAAAAATTGGAAAGGAAATGAAGAGAAAGAAATTAACATTGGAAATGTTAGTTAACATGTGTGAACAGTCTCTCTGAACATGACAGACTCTCCAGTGGATGAGCAGTATCCCATGTGCAGGAAAACTTGAAAAGATGAATGAAATGTCTGAACTCTGTGGTAATAACAATGGAAGGTAACTGGCAAGTCTTTGAATCCTATGGGACACATTTTAACATCCTGCCAATCCTAATGTAGACTTTTACAGAGAGTGTTTCATTTTCTGGCGGGTAAGATCTGAGATCCAGAGGAATCATAAGACAATGTTGTACTCCTTTTGGGGGTTCAAGGAATCTCTTCTTTTGGTTTATGCCATCTGGTATTTATTATGGGGCTTTGAAAACTGCTTTATATGTAACAGGTATACATTTCTCTAATACATCAATTCAGAAGTCCATTTGAGCCAACATCCTGTCTCAAATACTTTCCATTTTCTTGTGCTGTATGAAAAAAATGTAAGAACAGGTGTAGAGTGATCCTTTTACCCTTAAAACCTCCCAGTTTCCTGGAACTTGCTGAAACAGATTTCATTTAATTCATTGTGTTTAACAGCTACTGATGGGCCTAATGTTTATAACTTTCCTTAATCCTCTTTTTAAATCTACTTATATTTTTTTGGTTGCCATTAACATAGATCATATTTCTTTCTGAGGCAGCAGGTTATTGATGTGTAAAACAACATCGCATACCTCTGTAAAGTTTAGGACCTGGAAAAGAAGGTATTTGTTCTCAAGTTTCATGTGTCAGTTGTACAGGCAAGGAGATAGCCAGAATACTCTTTAGTAGGTCTGAGTAATGGTAAGCATAGGATATAGGATATGCTGTGGATTGCACCAAATCTGCATGTTAAAGAGAGCCTTTGTATTACAATTTATATTGCACACCTGAAGGAAGAAGTTGTTTTCTTTTTACTGACAGTTTGCCAACAGTGATTTTGAGTGTTTACTTTTTTAATAAGGATTTCAATTGTTTAGCTGTTGTGACCAACATCTACCCCATATTTATATGTTGACACTTATTTAATAAAGGTGATATTTTGAGATATTCCAATCTCAGGAAGAGGTTCTTCCACATTTTTTTGGCGAATCAGACATTTGTTCATTTTAGATAAGAAGTATTTATGTGCTGTTAACTTATGCAGTGTGTTAATACTCTCTTGAACTTAGGTGTGACAAGAGATGGGATTTGGGGTTGACATGGTTTGAAAATAATATTTTTTTGTCTCTAAGATTTTTAGAAAAGTCAAAGACAATTTCAGAAGGCAAAAATGAGACAAAGAGCACACAGACAAAATGAGAGTTGTCAAAGTAAAACCTATTGTTTCTTGTCTGTGTTCTTTTGCAGGCTGTAAACATGTATCTGTTATCACTTCCTAAGATTGTGACTGTAAAGGAGACCTACATCTGGTAACCTGTGGAACTCATGGACACAATCATCCTAAGGAAAGTTGTTATAGGAGAAAGCTGGATTTGTAAAGGACTATAGATGGCAGAAAAACCTCCTTCAGTGTATTACAGAACTGCAAATAGAAGAGTAAACACAGGTGGGATTATGAGAGGATAAGCATACTTGGGAGGGTATAGAAAGAAACTGCTGACATGCTGAAGAAAGTTCAAGAGTATTTCAGTAAACTCAAGGACAAACTATTCTTTCTTTACTGCAGAAACATTTTTCAATAAGCATTTCAAGTTTTCTCATTTTAGTGGTTTTAGTTGGAATGGATGGACTCTGCAGTTGATGGAAGGAATGGTATTAATTGAAACATTTGTTATCACTTGTTTTTCTGTATCACAAGTAAAATTGTTGCTTACCTTGACAACTATTTTTCAGATGTTCAGAGACAATGAATGTTATTTATAAAGCATCTGCTGACCACTTGAAGAATTTAGGAATGATTTAGATTTAGGAATGTCCAACAGCCTCCTTCAGTTTGCTCAACTGAGAGTATAGATCAGCAGTTCATTTTCCAACATCACAAAGAAACATCAAGGGTTTCCCAATTGCTTCTGATGGAAGTGGACAAGAACAGCTTTCTAGTACGTGTTTTGTTTGTCTGTATTCTGACTTCTGTAATTATTATTTCAAACCTTTTATTTGACAAATAAAAACACTCAAATCTCAAGTGTAAGCTGCTTGGCTCAGAAAATGGCAGTTAGTTTAATCTAGAGTTGAGGTGTATGTGTATCTTTATGTGTCTTGGAGCATCCCTTCAAAGACATTAATAAACAAAAAGGATTGCACACGGCTATGCAATCTGCATTTGATTTTCCGTTGCTGCAGATGGCACTGCTCATCAGCTGGGTTGGGGTAAGAAATATGTTGATATACAGTTACGATTCCCTCTGACCTGAAAAAGGCCTGCTTGCCAGCGCAGAAGCCTT
>NW_009953295.1:7590536-7627368 GCF_000747805.2 Chaetura pelagica | reverse complement strand
ACCAATGTTGTAAAATAAGAATGTAAGGGAGGAGAATGGGAAGAAGTTAAGATTCTTTCCTGGAAGTGTAAACGGAGGTTCCAGAGAGATGAATGACATTAATGGTTATAAACCATTCTCAACAAACTGTCTAAGAAGTTAATAGCTTACACTGAGCATCTTTACTTACTGGTTGAAATAATTTATCAGTTTCTGGTTGACCACTGTCCTCATACTCCTGTATTTAATTTCTTCGTCCTTTCCCTGCACCTTTTTTGTTATGTTGATGCCAAAGGAACATTATGTTTTGGAAGTCTGTAGACGTTGGGAATGCAGAACCTTTACAGTGGACTCATTCCAGAATCTAATGATCTAATGATCTAATCTTTGTGTAGCTTATCTTCAGGGCCTTAATACCTTCTCTCCAATCAGCACCAAAAGTCAGAGCTCAGAGTACTGCAGAGGGCTTGGCAGTGTTCTGGGCTTACTGCTGGAGGTTTTATGACCAGTTTGTGCTGATACTTGGCAATCGTGACATACCTGTGATGAGTAGAATGTTTGTTCTATAGCTGGTGGTTTCAGGCCCACGCCAGATTGTTTAGTTTGGAGTTAGAAAACTTCTATGGAAAGTTCTTTCTGAAATATCTTAATAAGATATTTGTTTACAACATCTACAGACATGCTTTCTGAAACCTGGAAATCCACAAGGGCCTTTACGAGGTGGGTGAAAGTCTCTGAATGAAGAGAACGGTCAGAATGAATCACTCAAGTTTTGTGTGTGCAGAATCTTACTCTAGGTGATACTTTGGCTGCTTGGTAGAAACAGAATCGGGTAAGTATGAGAAAGTAAATGTACAATCCATTTCCTAGGTTCTTTGAAAGAATTCTGGTCAGGGATTCCTCCCTCTTTTGCCTCAGACTACCACATCTGGTGTAACTCCATCCCTAACACTGTTCTACGCATGGAAGCTTTATATGACTACTCTTTCAAAACTGCAAAGTGTTTCCTTTGCTTGCTGTAATAGAATTACTGTAACATAGGCTTGAACTTTGCAACCAGTTCCTCAGTATAATCAATAAAGTCAGTTTTATAATGTTGTAGATATGATCCTTCCACTCCTTTAGTGTCTGAAGCAGCAGATTCAACAAGCAGATCAAACAGGCCTTGGTCTCTCAGCAGTAACTACAAACATTCAGGTGCTATCCATCCACCAGCTGGAAAATCTGCTGTTCCTTTCAGCAAGTGTGCTGCTTAAAAAGCTCACTGAAGAAAAAAAAAAAAAAATCAGTAAAAAGAAAACTGGTTTCATCCTGGCTCAAACCAGGACACGGGTCCTGGAGGTCTTTCTCTTCCTCTCCATTTCCTTGGGATGTATCTTGCTGATGCCTGGGACAGGAAGAACCACTACTCACCCACCTCTACTTATGCCACTTCTGTACTGCACTCAGTAACATGCACTGAAAGTAAAAGTACTGACTTAGTAACTACATGCTTTTGTGTGATAGAATAACTGTCAAGCTCCTTGAGAAGCTGCTTATGTATTTTATCATGTTAACCTTATTTGCTTTATTTTCATTTGGAATTTTTCTCTTTTGAGCTTCTTTATGGTACATCTTGGAGGTACTCCTGTCTAGTGAAGTATCTATTAGATCAGGCCACAAAATGAGCAAAATGCAAAATATTTCTGGAATGTAGCCTTGAAATACCAATGTAAAGGAATAACTCCTATGAGTACTGTGTCCAGTTCTGAAGTCCTGAACAGTCATCCACAACAGCATCTCCCTGTGCCTCTTCCCACATGCCTTCATGTGTGGTCAGCTAAAATGAGATGTTGCCAGAAATCCTCTCACTTCTATGAATTCAAAGGTGTAGATGAACATTTCAGAGAGCTGATAACAAGTGCACTTACTTTACAATAATTATTCAGCTTGTTCTAGTTTAAGTGAAAGTCTAGACTTTACATGGGCCATTATGAGAATGACAAAGTAAAAAGCCATGAATTTTTTGTAGCAATATATCTTTAGTTAATTAGTTCTCTATGGCTTCCCCAAGCCCAGATGTGGTACATCAAATTATAGTGTGAATATATCTGAAGGCATATAGTTCAAGGGAAAACCTTATTAAAAAAACCCCACACGTAAATAAGTAAATTAAATAATATATAAATAAAACCATCTTTGGTTGAAGGGCATGAGCTCTTACTAGCATTTTAATTAGCTTTTACTTTATTCTATAAAAGCTAGCAGAGGAAGAAAACTCAGAGCTGTTGCACATGGAAATGAAAACACACACACAAAATATTGAACTGTACAAGTTGCTTGTTTAATGTAGTTCTGCTCCCTGGATATTTTAAAAGTGTACTTAAAGACTAGCATTTTTGGCAGGTTTGATCAGAATACATTGGAGAAGGTATCTAAGAAATTTTATTTAAAATGTTAAAATATATTAGAAAAACTTCAGACAAGAACATAGGCTAATAGTACACCAGAGGCCTTAAGGAATGTATCTAGAAATAGCTTAAACATCCTTAGCAATATGGAATGAAATTGCTATAAACCAAGGCTTTTACATTAATGTAAACAGTATCTTGATGTCTAATTGCTAAATTGGCCAACAGTTCTCAAGACAGTACTGAGCCAAGTGAGAGCATGTCTACTTTAAACCGTGGGTCACTTGGAAAAGAAGGCAGTTAGTTCGTCTTGCTCTGAGTAATGTCATAGAATACAGCTATGAAAAGATGACTTGAAGAGAAAGAGAGGTTTTCCTACAAGTTGGCAGGTCCTTAGACATTGATCTAAGCCAATATGTATATGATGTGTTCTTAATTGGCTCTCGATTTCTTGAGGTAAGAGAAAGGCTGGGAGATCCTCAGTATTGGAAGAAACTTGACAATAGGATTTCTATGAAAAAAAATAAGGCATTATGACCAGGTACTTCTGTTAGCAACTAGAGCCTGTGGAGTTTTGCACAGCCCTTCTGTGAATCCTGGAACTTGTGCTGGTGGTAGAGGTGAGAAATAAAACTGTTGACTCAAGCCAGCCCAGCTCAGCTCTGTTGTCACCTCTCAGATAATTTCACCAGTGTATGTGTGCTCTGCTGCATTGTCACCTTTCATCTTATTTACACAAAATCACTGAAACGCAGTTTGGAAGGAACCTCTTGAGATCATCTAGGCCCCCTTCCTCACTCAAGTATGTTGCCCAGGACTGTCAAGTCAGGCTTTTATGACCTCCAAGGATGTATATTCCACAAACACTGGGAAAACTGTTCTTGTTTTTGACCACCCACACAGTAAAAATCTGTTTTCTAGTGTTCAGATTGAATTTAATATGCTTTAGTTTGTGTTATTTCCTTCTTGTCCTCCCACAAGATACTAGTGAGAAGAGTATTGTTTTTAATTGTCATTTAGCTTTACTGTGCTCTACATCACAATAAATATAAGCCCAGAAGCTAGTAGTAAACCATTTTGATCCTTTGCATTAGGTAGCTTAACCATGTGACATGCTGAAATGATGAAATACTAAATATTTGTTGAAGATGTGAAGTACTTAGAATTACTTTTCATTCACAAAGAACATTTTGGAAGAGGACTTGCAGAACAGAAATAGCATGATGGAGGATAAGACAAGTGTCTTTCAAGGTCATAGGCTGTCAAAGTCATCACATTGAAGCACAGCCTTTAGAAGTAGGAGTTTTGGTTTTTTTTTAAAAAAAAAAAAAGCTACAGATTTTTCTCAGAATCTGTATTACATAACTCCAACCTTGGCAAAAATACATATTTTCAGTCTAAATGCATCATTTCAGACTTTTCAATTGTATGATATATTCTGTTCCAAAAAGTTTAATAAAACAAACTCCAGTTTAATGCATGGTCTACCTGAAAAGGGAACCTGTTTTTCACCCCATTAATCTATGACTGTACAAAAGCAGAACAAAACTTTTTTCCAAAACATATTACAATTACTTTTCTCTATGTCTACCCAAAAATTCTTCTTTAATGACTTTAAATAGGATTTTGAAAGTATATGGTTTTCATTACACTTTGCATTTTGTTATATATATATATGTATGTATAAATAAAAGGATCTATTTTATCTGAAATGGCATATACTGCCATTACAATTAGTCTTGAAAGTTCACAATACCTTCTGTAAAAAAACAGGAGACATAAATTTAAATGCAATTATTTTATTAACAGCGAGCTAGATGTACTTTCCTCATATGAAGTATCTCTACAAGCATTCCCATTTAAACTGTGGTTCACACTACATCCTCCAACACAAAGACTTCTGCCTGTTTTAATAAAGAATTACCATGTCAACATAACTTCCCCTTTGAGACATTACATAGGAAATTACATAGATACAAGTGTGTGGAGATCATTGGGAAGACTGTTGGGAGGGAAGATCACAAACTGAAGGATGAATCCATCTAATGAGCCATGCTCTAGTTCCTTCAAGTTGAGATGATGTAATTTATACAATTTGGGTAAATTGTTGAATACTGAAAAATAGGGAAAAATGTTAGCATGTGCACTTTTCATGGGCTTTTCATCCATAAAAGAGTGGTAAAAGGTCCTGCGGATGTTTCTGAACTTAAAAATCCTTTTTGAATCAGGCTTCACCAAGGATCCATAAGGGCTATGTGGTCAAGAGGAACTTAGAGCTGGCAGAGATTTGCTTAAGAGTTCAGGTGAAGAAAAGTGCTAGATAGTTTTCTGTAACAAGGTCTCAGCTATTGAATTAATTACCACAGGCATGAGTTAGCCCACATCCTTAACACACCTGAACAAAAATGCAAAATGTACTTATTTATAGAAGACATTCCTGTAACAAAGCAAAAACAAGAACACATACACAAAAAAAATGGCTAAGAGATTGAGACAAAGAAAAGGAGACCTCTGCAGACTTCTGATGCCAAGTAATAATTAAATGCTTGACATGTCAATATTTTGATGGGCAAACAGGAAAATGATATTAAAATAGGCAATTATTATGCAATATGACCTGAAGAAAGTTAGATCTGGTAGCCAGGTTTTATGTTACTCCAAAATGTTTTTTTCACTTGCAAATGCATCAAGGTGTTTTTTTCTAAAAAAAAGAATCTAGCATCTATTTTTCCTAGTTTGTTTCCTTTCTACACTTCAGGTACTACTACCTTATATTAAATGATCAAATCTCTGCCAGATTCTTCCAACAACCTCTGAAAGACTAATGTCTCCTTGTTAGTTTACCTGCCAAGAAAGTAGCAGAGGGAAAAAAAAGAAAAAGCAAAAACAAAAAAAGCAAAAAAAAAGCACAGGCTTCTAATCAAAGTTTTAGAATTCACCTTCAAGGAGACTATGCCAGAATAACTTTAAGGTCACTGTGAATTAAACAACTGATGGATGAGAAGCAATATAGCAGACAATCTTGAGTTTCAAATATAACTCAAAATGTCCACACTTTAATTACTTTTGTCAAAACACATATTTTAGAAGTATTGCTTAACACCAGCATTGTGAAATGTCATGAAAAATTGAAAACTCAAATACTTTTTCTTAAATGATATAATACCATTACATTTTTGAGTGTTGTTCTCCTAAGGTGTTTGCAGAAAAATTACGTTAACAGTTCCTTAGTACAATTTAACTTCTCTCTGGTTACATTTATGTTCAACTGAGGTAAAAGATGATGAAAACTAGGTTGACTGAAAAATTAATTAAAATGGAATGGTCATTAAACTACCATTAGCACTGGCATGCATAGTTTAGTCTAAAATATTCTTTTTCTCATACATATATAATTTTGGTAATCTTACTATTGATTAATACTGCTAAGTAAATAGAGTAGCATTGTATAGCTATGAGGGAGATGGGCTTAGATCTGACTGTAAATAATTTTACAGTCTTTCAGGTTGGAACAATAAAGAAAACTGAGAGAGAAAGGTATGAGAAATTAAAACCCAATATTTTTTAAAGTACAGTTTAAATAATTGCAAGAAGTGAGAACTGTCAATGCTAATTTTTTGTCTGAGCTAGTAATGTAGACTCCATCATCAACAGAGGGAGAGAGGCACTTCCAAGTGTGAGATTAACACCGTCCATTAATAAGAGCCTAAGATAGTTGGCATGACTCTAGGTTGGGAAGTAATTTCTCTCTCCACTGGCAAAAGAAGGAGCTTTGATTACCAAGCTGGACCAAGTGCCTCACTTTTGGCAGACAGAGGTGATGTAACTGCCAGTCTGAATCGTATCTCAACATATTTGGGCAGAAACACTTTGTAAATCTACAAAAGCTTCAGAAAATAAAAGAAAATAATGGAATTAACAAAAAGACACATTGCATTGATTTTACTTATTGATCTTACCCAAAATGATAAAAGAATCACAGAATCGCCATAATTGGAATGAACCTCTGAGATCACTGAGTCAAACAATCATTAAAAAATCGAACCCAAAAACCAAACCAAACCAAACACCAAAACACAGTACACAAAAAACCCTCACCACACCCACATAACAAAACTCCAAACAAACAAACATCACCAAATAACACCCAACCCCCCCTGCCCCGCGATCTAGTGGCTGAGAAGTCCTGAAGTGTCCTGAAGTTCCACATCTACACATTTCTTGAATACCTCCAAGGATGGTGACTCAACCCCTTCCCTGATCAGGCTGTTCCAGTGCCTGACCACTCTTTCATTAAAGAAAATCTTCCTAATATCCAATCTAAACCTTCCCTGCCACAACTTCAGATGACTTTGTCTGGTCCTGTATTATTCACTTGGGAGAAGAGGCCAACACCCACATCCCTACAACCTCCTTTCAGGTAGTTGTAGAGAGCAATCAGAGCTTCCCCCAGCCTTCTCTTCAATCTAAACATCCTGAGTTCCCTCAAGAAGGAACACTCAAGCTATGACTCAGAACTCAATGAACCCCAGAGGGCTGTGCTGCCATCCAGTGTGAACAGGACAGGCTGGAGAGCTGGGCAGAGAGGAACCTAATGACGTTCAACAAGAACAAGTGTAGGGTCCTGCACCTGGGGAGGAATAACCCCATGCACCAATATAGGTTAGGAATAAACTGTTTGGAAAGCAGTTCTGCTGAAAGTGATCTGGGAGTCCTGGCAAATACTAAGTTATCCATGAGCCAGTGGTGTGCCCTTGCTGCCAGGAAGGCCATGGAATCTTGGGCTGTGTAAGGAAGAGTGTGGTTGAGACAGGTCGTTCTTCCCCTCTCTCTGCCCTGGTGAGGCTACATCTGGAATACTACATCCAGTTCTGTGCTCCTCAGTTCCAGAGAGGCAGGGAACTACTAGAGAGAGTACAGTGGAAGGCAATGAAGATGACTAGGGGGTTGGAGCATTTCTTTTACGAGGAAAGGCTGAGAGCTGGGTCTCTTTAGCCTGGAGAAGGGAAGACTGAGGGGAGACCTTATTAATGCCTATAAGTATTTAAAAGATGTGTGCAATGAGGATGGAGCCAGACTCTTTTCACTAGTTCCCAGTGACAGGACAAGGAGCAATAGATACAAGCTGGAACATTGGAAGTTCCATATAAAAAAACTTCTTTACTATTTGGGTGGCAGAGCACTGGAACAGGCTGCCCAGGGAGGCTGAGGTGTCCCCTTCTTTGGAGATATTCAAAACCTGCCTGGGTGCAGTCCTGAGTAATGTGCTCCAATCCATCCTGCTGTATCAGGGGAGCTGGACTAGATGATCTCTAGAGGTCCCTTCCAACCCTGACAATTCTGTGATTCCATGATTCCATTACTCAGTGACATAACTGCAGACTTTCAGTGAGATTTGTGCTCTGAAACAGAGAATTATTATCAGGGCAGAAGAACATTCCTGATATTGACATTTTATACAGCTCACTGTCTATTTGATAGTATTGAAAGGTGCATTAGAACTCGACAATCATAAAATGTCACATAAGAAAAAAATATTGAGATACAATTAAAGCTTAAAGTTAGTGATTATCAGAAAAGAAATAAATGTATACAACAATGTATACAACAACTTACAGGATGCAGACCATGTAACAGTAGATTACCTGTGATGGTTCTGTCTAGGACAGAGTTAAATTTCTTCATAGTAGTTGGTATGGGGCCAAGTTTTGGATTTCTGCTGGAAACAGAATTGATAACACAGGGATGTTTCAGCTGTTGATGAGTATTTCTTGCACAGCACTAAGGCCTTTTCTGCTCCTGGCTGCACCAGCAAGTAGTCTGGGAGTGCACAAGAAACTAGGAGGGGACACAGCTGGGTCAGCTGACTCACACTGACCAAAGGGATAGCCCATCCCATATAATGTCATGTTCAGCATATAAAACCAGGGGAAGGAGGAAGTGGGGGATATTCAGACTGATGGCGTTTTGTCTTCCTAAGTAACTGTTGCACAAGATGGAGCCCTGCTTTCCTGAAGACAGCTGAATGCTTGCCTGCTGGTGTGAAGTAGTGAATCAATTCCTTGTTTGGCTTGCTTGTGTGTGTGGCTTTTGCTTTATCTACTAAACTGTCTTTATCTCAATCCATTTTTTTTTTTTTTTTTTTTGCTTTTGCACTTCAGATTATGTCCTATGTCCCTACTTGATGTGATTGAATGACAGGCCCTGGGGTGCTTAGTTTGCTGGTTGGGGTTAAACCAAGACTCTACCTGAAATTTTCTTTTTTTTCTTACTTTGCTTCATATTTCACATATAACATTGAGTACATGTGTACCTCATATTTTATCATTAAATATTTTTTGATGGTTGTTTCAGAATCCAAATCCATTTTAAGTAAAATAAGCTTTGTTTTCTTATATACAGCTCTGTTTTCTCATGGAGTGAAGAAAAGTTTTGCCTGCACTCCAGAGTCAGACCTCTAGTGTGGATTTCATATGCTGTATTTCTAAGGATCTCCTGTTTAAATGCATATGTTCAAGCTAGTTGTCTGAGCCTCTACTATATCCAAAGAAAATGAAGCATTTTCAGACCATGACTTCCGTGATGTTTCTTAAATATTTACTTTTAAATTAGGTGAATAATTTTCTCAAAATAGCCTTCCCTCCCATTAGTTGTAAAGATATTCTGGATGGCTAGTTCAGAAGTATCTGTCTATGCTTTAGATAAATAAGGTTTGGCAAGATTAATCATGTAGTCAGTTACTCAGTCATCTAAAAATCCAACCATTGAAATATCTGAAAATAGAAAAGAAATCAGTTGAGGTTTGTGGGCCACGTTTCTGCCATGAAACTGAGTTGAGCTTTATGCAATCATTGTCTGGAGTTAACCAAAACTCTACAGTAACTTCCATGCATATCATCCAGAAGGAAATAATATTCCTCAGGGAGGGTTCATTCTTCATTTATAGTTTGCAGAATGTATACCAGGTTGCTTAAATCCAAATAGAGACAAAAACACACAGATAATGACAAGAGATGTTCATTAAGAACCAGGGAAGAAGGGAAAAGGAGAATACAACTCCTTATCTGCTCCATGGTCTTTCAACTTTCAAGAGTATATTTATACTGCAGAAAGAGCAGGAAGTAAATTGTTTGCTGATTTCATACTGGTGTTGAGGTAATGCCTGAGGGATTTTTATTTTTTTTTGGTCTTATGTTGTTTGTCATTGTTAATGGAAGTATTTAACCAGATTCTTAGCTTCTTAAAAAGTGTCTGCACATAAATTATTCAGATACACAGAAATAAAATACAGCAATTATTTAGGCTTTCTAAAGATAATGACAAAGTTTCCCCGGAGATTTTTTTGAGGATCAAGTACTCTTTTGATGAGAAGGGAAAAACAGTCACGGATCAGAAGCTACCTAAAAAGTGCAAAACAAGGAGTAGGAATTTATTATTATTCAACAGTGTGAAGGTTAACATACCAGGCACTCTTAAACTGTACTGGTAAGGAATTTTCATGGTATTCTGAAAACGTTGTGGTAGGCAGATAACAAAATTGCGTGGGAATGTTGAATGCTTAATATCTGTCTGGCCTACGTGTACTGATAACATTTATGTATGTGGGAATGGAACAATCCAGCACTGGAGACAACACAGCTACCCTAGGAAATCAGAATTCTACTGACATAAAGTTCCCCTTTGCAAATATAAGATGTTTTGCGTTTGAATTGAGACAATTTCTGCTCTGAAAACAAAACAAAACAAAACTTCACTAATCTGGACAATTTTGAAGGAGAATATCTGCATCAAAGCACAGATGATTGTGTCTGCTTTATTCTTAAAGTGACAAATCATAGAATCATAGAATCCTAGGGGTTGGAAGGGACCTCGAAAGATCATCTAGTCCAACCCCCCTGCCAGAGCAGGGTCACCTAGAGTACATCACATAGGAATGCATCCAGGTGGGTTTTGAATGTCTCCAGTGAAGGAGACTCCACAACCTCCCTGTGCAGCCTGTTCCAGTGCTCTGTCACTCTCACAGTAAAAAAATGTTTTCGGATATTCACCTTGAACCTCCTATGCTCCAATTTGCACCCATTGCCCCTTGTCCTATCACTGGACATCACTGAAAAAAGCCTGGCTCCATCCCCCTGACACTCACCCCTTACATATTTGTAAACATTGATGAGGTCACCCCTCAGTCTCCTTTTCTCCAAGCTAAAGAGACCCAGCTCCCTCAGCCTTTCCTCATAAGGGAGATGTTCCACTCCCTTAATCATCTTTGTAACTCTGCGCTGGACTCTTTCAAGCAGTTCCCTGTCCTTCTTGAACTGAGGGGCCCAGAACTGGACACAATACTCCAGATGTGGCCTCACCAAGGCAGAATAGAGGTGGAGGAGAACCTCTCTTGACCTATTAACCACACCCTTTCTAATGCACCCTAGGATGCCATTGGCCTTCTTGGCCACAAGGGCACATTGCTGGCTCATGGTCATCCTCCTGTCTACCAGGACCCCCAGGTCTCTTTCACCTACACTACTCTCCAGCAGGTCAGCCCCCAACCTAAATGGTTAAGGCATAGACAAATCTTAGGGTAGCTTGTACGACAGACTGCATAACTTAAAAGGTAGCTAGTACAGACTCACTGATTTTCACATAACAGTCACTAAGAAAGCTTCAGAAGAAATCTTGGAAAAGATAACACATTTCAGCTCTTTAAACATTTTCTAGATAGTGTATTGTCTACTCTTTGGAGCAAGCTTACATAGGTAGACCACACAGGAACTATGTAAACGGAAGATACTCAAGAAGTGGGGTGTGCTGTACTTTTGTCTTCTTCAGAGACTGCTCTTTTAAAGTGTAGTCAGCATTCTTCTATTTTGGTTTTTTTTTTAAACTGAAATATAATTTTTGTATTTCATTAGGTATGTGTTTGCATGTTTTTGTATTATAATGTATTATAATGTAGAGTAATTGTATTATAATGTAGAGTAATTGTATTATAATGTAGAGTGTTATAAAAAGTTATTTTAACTTTTCCTGTTTCAGTTTTAATAAGCAACATGCAGAACTTATTCACTGCTATATGGCATAATTCAATCCAAACAGGTGTTAGTACACAAGAGTTAAAATGTGATCCTTAGTTTGGATAGACATTACAGCAGACAATTCTACATAAGGCTTGATGGATAATCTAGCTACTGACCATATTGAATAGTAATGCCTCTTCAAATACATTATATTGTAAACTTTCTGCAGATTTCTGATGATCAGAGAGAAGATATTGTACTAGATAGATTATCAGGATCTTCAAGTTTCCTTCCTGGTAACTAAGCTATGGCACTTCCCTTTGGGGAAAAAAGCAAAAAAAAAAGCAAAAAAAAAGCACACGAGTTATTTAATAATTTTAAAGTTATTAATTAACTCCTCAAAGCCATCTTCATGCATATCAGGGGTAGATAAGAAGTGAAAGAACAAGAGCAAAACAGGATAACAGCCAAATTGACCAACAGTTAGAGACTGTGAAGAAGCTGCCCCAGTCTGCTGAGAAAATCTTATGCGTACGCATAGTTTCCCACACATGCACAGGTACAGAAGTGACTACAATTATCCTCAAATGGAAACATTGCCAAACATTGAAATAAAACTGGTTTGCAAATAAAAATATCATGCTATTAATCTGTGACATTCCAGACTTGTGGGGTTTTTTTTTTCTTACATGGGAAAGAAAAGTAGTGTCTCTGACATGGAAATTATTACACTTGAAGAAACTACATCCCTTTTCTTAAAAACACATGGTCAGAATGATCTCCTGAGTGGAAATATTTGATGACTACTAATACAATGTATTTAATATGCTGGGTGTAGGATACAATCTAACCACTACATGTTTGGTTGACTACTGTTCTTCTTTGTAACATTTTCCAAATGTTGAAAAAATAAATGTTTGCCTGGAGAACTTTATGCTTTTTTGCTCACGCTGGAATTTTCAAATGTATTCAGAATGTCTCTTTTCTGGTTTGTACATGCCAAAGCTGCTTTCCCCTAAGAGTTTCAACCTTCATACAATCTCCAAGTCTTTAACCTTTCAGTTAAATTTGTTATTGTTTCTACTTTAACAGAAATTTCAAATAAAGACTACAAAAAATAAATGGAGGGAGCCTGAAATTATTATGAAACAGGAATTTCTTCAAATACACATATATAAATATGTGTGTGTATACAAGAATTACAAAGAGAAAGGAAATACTTTCTAAATATCACCCTTGGAAAAATTCAGTCTGGCAAGTGAAAAAAAAAATCTGCATTAATTTATGTTGCATTGTTTTGCACAGCAAAAAAAAAAAAAAAAAAATCCATTCACTTAAACAGCTGCCATTTTAAAACAGACACTTTTGCAGTGTAGAATTTCCCTTTAAAGGTTATCTCAACATACTTCTCAACATTCAATAGACAGTTGCAATTTTGCAATTGGAAATAATCTTCTCACACTCCTGAGTTGCTGTAACATTTTGTTAATTTATACTATTTGTTAAAGCATCTGTAAAGAAGAGTACTGTATTTCCATCCAATAAACCGGATTCATTAGTGTGTTGTTATACACTGTGGTTTTGAAGAATGGATAAGAAGCTGCAAGAACAAAGCACTTTCCCAGTTCTTTGCTTCATTAAACAGTCTGAAGGACTTCTCCAAAGGGCACAGCTTTGAATGCATAGGTTATCTCAACTAAACCTCTGCATTGAAGAACCTACTTCATCAGGAGAGACCCCTCTATGCCTGTATGTGAATGATAAAAAAGAACAAAAGATTCATCTCATTCAAAGAGTAGGCATGCATTGAATCCAGGTTCTGTGTGGAAGCAGAGTTTAGGATGCTTGAAGCACAACAGAACAGTGAGGAAATAATTTACTCTAGTGTTACAAATTTGGAGACTGAAAGCTCTACCAAGTGAGGGAGGATTGCTTTGAAAGCAGATGAATCAAGTTAATTAGTAGTGTTTATATCACAGATTGTGAAATAGGCCTTTAGGTTTCAAAAGTATCAACCTAAAACCATAAACATGCAGAATTTTGCATTTCTTCTATTATAATACTTGTTAATAACTGAAATGAAATGAAATGAAATGAAATGAAATGAAATGAAATGAAATGAAATGAAATAGGGATGTGATTGAATGACAGAATAATAACCTCCAAGAGCAAATCTCTACACAAAAGTATTTTATTTTAATAAAGTATTATTACTAGGGTTTTTCAAAATTATGCCAAGCTTTCTGCAAATAGCAAAAGCAAGATAAGCAAAAATACAGTCTTTGCAAATAATAAGCTTGACAAGTTCATCAGCAAGGTAATGCAGCTAATAAAGCCCTTTGATCTCGTCAGCACTGAAGGAGAACAAATGACAAACATGACTAAGTTTCAACAACAGATATAGATATTATAGATGTGAACTTCCTTGAGTCTGCCTCTCCTCAGTCTCCAAAATATGTGAATCCCTGAAAAAAAAAAGCATACAATAGGGATTAATTTGCACCTAATGGAAATGAGTGTTGATAATTTTTAAGTAAATATAAGCAACTCTTAAGGACACCTCTTCCAGTCTTCATATATGCTTTGGTCACAGGACTTAGCAATGAATCTGACTTATAAAACCACTTTTTATTAATACTATTCCTTTTCTGGTTTCCTATGGCAGTGACCTTTCTGTACATTTTAAGTGTGAGTGTGAGAGAGCACTCTGGTACAAGAGCTTTTAAAGTTCATTATCACAGAAGCATGTCAAGGTTTCTGCAAATAAGTAAACCTTTAGTGATGAAGGCACCTCAGCTGAGGGAAAAACATCAGCACGAACACACATAGAATCTAGAATGATAAAACAACTTTGCTTGGAATGTACCTTAGAGATGACCAAGTTCCAAACCCTCTGCTTGGGCAGGGACACCTCCCACTAGAACAGGCTGCCCCATCCAATCTGGCCTCGAATGCTTCCAGGAGAGGAGCATTCACAATGAGACACCTGAGAGTCTAGACCACATCAGGAGTTGGAAGAGAGCCCTTACAAATGCTACAGTAATGGGAAAGGTTTTCATCAGAGCTAGCACCTTTTAAACATCAAATTTAATCCACTGTGAGACATGAAAATGTAGAAAAATAAACTTCATTAGCTCTAGTGCTTATTCTCTTCTAGAACAGATTTTCTTTAAAAAAATGTCTTCAGAATGGGTCCTCTTGGTTTTCTTCCCATTCCATTTTTCATTCTGCTTTTTATCAGAAGATCTCACCAAGGTTGAAATAATGTGTCTTCAGCACCACATAAAACTGCTGACATTTTGACAAATAATTTTAGTTTAGGTAAAATCACATTATTTATAAAGGAGTATATTTTATGGGAAATATATTGACTTGTTCCCAGAAGACATGAAAAAAACACATATTTATAAACCAGCATTTTTTGACATAACTTGAAAACTAGTTAAGAGTCACACTTGGCAAACAATTTTTTCAACACACAGTTTAAACAGAGAAGACCCTATTTCATCATAGGGAAGGTATTGTTTCCTGAGGAAGAAAAGTATATACCTTGAAGCTGCCAGCCATGTGTACCTACAAACAGATATATTTAAAAGTAAGAATTTGATTTGTAGATAAAGGATTTCAGTTTTCAAATCTTTATCAAAGAATTAAAGTCTTCACAAAGGAATAAAATTATTTTACAGGTCATGTAACAATCAAGGCTCTTCAGTTCAAAATCTTTAGAAACAACTAAAAAGAAGTTAAATATCTGTAGTTGTGTCTACACAGGATATTATGAAACAGAAATACCTGAACTAGCCCTGGCACCAAAATAAATAAATCAAGTCTAGAAAGATTTTGTTCTGGCAGTTGCTCACTTTTGACTTCAGCCTAAACTTATACAGATAAAATAATGAAAAAAATTACATATACATTTTTTTGTTTACTTTTTTGATTTGCTAGGGTGACATTGGGAATTCTCCAGATGATGAAATGGCATGGCGTTAAACCATGTCAGAAACATCTATAAACTAGTATCCACACAGCTGCTACAGATATATCTCCCTGTGAAGTTTAATGTGTATTTTGGCCAGACTAGTTAGTCACTGTTAATAAATACTTTCCTAAATGCATCTCTGAACTGGTTGTTTATTTTGGCGCATTTGCTTTTGCATCAGAGTGCATATTCACATTCAAAATCTAATATTATATATATATTACATTATTATTACAGGATAGTCATACAAGTATGATATATGAATATAGAATATTCATACTATGGGAGTAAGTTTTGTTATGAAATCATACTCTTTCCTGAAAGTGAGCAGAAGGCCTGAAGCCACTGACAATCAACACCTCAATTTGCATAAGAATACAATATTTTATTTTCTTGTATTTATGGCAATAATCACCAAACAACAAAACCCAGAAATATCAGGTGTTGGCATATAAAGATCTAAGTACATACACAGAAAGACAAAATGTGTGCATAATTTAGGGTGCAAATTTGGTTAACATCAAGACATTACTTTGACCGAGAACACATTGGATGGTTATAAGATTTGGCACAAAATGTTGCCAGAAAAAGACTGCCTATGGAGTGAAGTTTGGTGCTTCACAAAATTTCCTTTTTGATATATGATGTTTAGACTCACCACTGAACATTTCATCCAGCCCACAATCGTGATTTATACTGTGCTGTTCATCACCATTTGTTAGAATAATGCTTGCCATATCTCTAAGGTCTTTCACCTTCTGAATGATCTTTCACAGGTGAATGAGATGACTAATATAACTTACTGTGTCCAGAAAATAATACTGTAATAAATTACAGACCTTACAGCATGTTCTGTAAAGTAAAGATAAGTTATAGATAGGAAAGTAGCGAAATACTTACCAGTGAACAAAGAAATATAGTGAAATAGAATCACCCTGCTTCTCATCTCATTTTGAAACTGGCCCATTCTGGGAATAAAACCACATTTGCCCTGAAGGTTGGACATTGTCTTTTAGCTAAGTTGGTAGAACTGAATACTCATATACATGTGTGTTTATGTACATGTATATTAATAAATATATTAATCTAAATGTAAGGAATCAGCTGTAATCAGCATATACATTTGCATTTCTACTCAGATTTGTTGCTAATTATAAAAGCGCATTCTGAAGAAGGACAATGAATGTAGTCAAACAAACAAACAAAAAAACCAAAACAAAAAAAAAAGGAAAAAAATGGGGGGCTTCTATTATTGATCATGTATTGAATTATCTTTTGGTGTTTATGTGGCATAACACTCATTTACATAAACAAATAACTGGATTCATTAGTATGTTTTTTTTAATGCAAAGATCCTTTTATCTTTCTCATTTTTTAGGTACACACTAAAGGGATAGTAGTCCTTTCACTGAACTGAGAGATCTTTAGAGTAAAATCTATCTTGCTGTCACATTTTTGTGCATTCTTTGATAGCAAACCTCTCACTGTTCCTCAACAATGATGTTAATAATAGTCACAAAGAGCTTTACTGAACCTGCCAAGTAAGAAGAAAAAGAACAGTGTCATGTTTTTGCTCTAAGCCATAGTTTGCCAGTTTAACTACCTCAATCATAGAATCATAGAATCGTTTGAGTTGATAGGGACCTTAAAGATCATCTAGTTCCAACCTCCCCTGCATGGACAGGGACACCTCCCACTAGATCAGGTTGCTCCAAGTCCCAGCCAACCTGGTCTCAAACACTTCCAGGGCTGGGACGTCCACAACTGCTCTGGGCAACCTGTTCAGTGTCTCACCACCATCACACTAAAAATTTCCTCCTAATGACTAACCTAAATCTCCCCTCTTCCAATTTTGTTCGATTACCCCTTGTCCTTTCACTCCATGCCCTTGTAAAATGTCCCTTCCCAGCTTTCCTATAGATCCCCTTCAGGTACTGGAAGGCTGCTCTAATGTCTCCCTGGGCCCTTCTCTTCTCCAGGCTAAACAACCCCAACACGCTCAGCCTGTCCTTGTAGGAGAGGCGCTCCAGCCCTTGGATCATCTGCTCCAATTCAGTAACAGATCGTACAGGAGTTATTATCAAAGTAGCTAGCAGTGATAGTTGTTATTGTTGAATATTTATGGAATGACTGAGTGTGCAATGTTCAGTTCTGTCCTGTGACGATCAAGGGGAGTTTCCTTCTCCTTCATCATTCTTGATCTTTTTCTTAAGTAAGCCTTAGTATTTATGTGGTCAGCCAGGTAAGACAACTGTTCCAGCTCATGATTATCCCTACTAAACATCTCTTTCTACCTCCCTATGTGTGTGTGCTGGGAGGAGGGAAGGGAAAATTTATCACTGAATCATATCTCTGTTCAGCTAACAGTGTGGTCTGAAGAGTGTATCAGTGGTATAAGAAATGAGGTGGGAAGACATAACCAAGGGCAGGAAGGTGAGACTACTTGCTCTAAAGCTGACTTAAATCAACTGTGAAATTGCGTCCCCCTTATAGACCTTCACTGGCTGAAAAGTTCAGCGTGAGACATGAGGTTAGATTCCATAAATGCACCCAAAAGTCAGGTACTGCAAGATGTGGAATATTTATATTTGCCCTTTCATTCATACAGATTTTGAGGAAAATTCTTAGCTCCTTTCTCCTTTGTCCCTCACCCCCCCAATTTATCTTAGTGTGTGAGTTAAGTGCTACAGTGTTAGACAATCACCTTAAAGTGACATCAGATAGAAAGTACCTTCTGATGTCTTGCAAGCCACACTAAGCAATACAGAATAGTAGTGAAAATTAACTGATTTATGCTAAAATTATAGAATCACAATACCCATGAGTATAGGCAGATAAGGAATTATTTGTGGTTTTAAATGTATTATAGAATCATAGAATGGTTTCAGTTGTATGTGATATCTTAGTTGAGAAAACATAGAATCACAGAATTCAGGTTGGAAAAGACCCTTGGGATCATCAAGTCCAACTATCATCCCTACTTTACAAAGTTCTCCCCTAAACCATATCCACCAACACCATATCCAAACGACCCATAAACACATCCAGGGATGGTGACTCAACCCCCTCCCTGGGCAACCTATTCCAGTGCCTAACCACTTTTTCTGTGATTTTTTTTTCCTAATATCCACTCTAAACCTTCCCTGTTGCAGCTTGAAGCCATTCCCTCTTGTTCTGTCACTAATCACCTGTGAAAAGAGACCAGCACCAACCTCTCTACAATAACCTTTCAGGTAGTAGTAGAGACTGATGAGGTCTCCCCACAACCTCCTCTTCCTCAAACTAAACATTCCCAGCTCCTTCAAGTATTCTTCATAAGATTGCTTCTCTAGGCCCTTCACCAGCTTTGCTGCCCTCCTCTGTACTTGCTCCAGCACCTCGATATCTCTCTTGAATTGAGGTG
Organism: Chaetura pelagica; assembly: GCF_000747805.2. NCBI lineage: Eukaryota > Metazoa > Chordata > Aves > Apodiformes > Apodidae > Chaetura > Chaetura pelagica. Next base: position 7,608,606 of record NW_009953295.1, on the reverse strand, counting down.
CCCAAAAATAGATGCAACACTCCAGGTGTGGCCTCACCAGTGCTGAGTACAGGGAGACAATCACCTCCCTACTTCTGCTGGTCACACTATTTCTAATACAAGCCAGGATGCCATTGGCTTTCTTGGCCACCTGGGCACACTGCTGGCTGATGCTCAGCCACTTGTCAATTAGAATCCCCAGGTCCTTTTCTGCCAGACACTTTCCAGTCACACTTCCCCAAGCCTGTAGCATTGCCTGGGGTTGTTGTGGCCTAAGTGCAGGACCCAGCACTTGGCCTTGTTGAAGCCCAAACCATTAACATTAGCCCAACGATCCAATCTGTCCAAGTCTTTCTGTAGAGCCTCCCTATCCTCATGCAGATCAACACACCTGCCTAGCTTGGTGTCATCTGCAAACTTACTGATAATACACTCAATGTCCTTATCAAGATCATCAATAAAGATGTTAAACAGAAATGGTCCCAACACTGAACCCTGAGGAACACTGCCTGTGGTTGGCCACCAGCTGGATTTGACTCCTTTGACCACTACTCTTTGGGCCTGACAGTCCAGCCAGTGCTGGATCCAACAGATTGTATGGTCATCCAGGCCATGGGCAGCCAGGTTTTTTTTATTAGAGTTCTATGGGGAACTGTGTCAAATGCTTTTTGCAGGTCCAGATAGACAATATCCACAGCCTTTCTCTCATCCAATAGTCCATATCATAGAGCCCCAGAAATAGTCCTTCAATAAAAAAGCAACAAGGGTAATCAGTGTTTTTTTGTTAGTTGAAGCTTTAGTCAAGATCACTGGAAAATCACGAGCAGTATGAAATAATGGATTCTGTGCATGTCACATCATTCCTCGATTTTCTGCTACCTGGCAATAATACTATCTGTTTAGAAGCCTCTATGGAGGGCAGCAGTTAATAAAAATACTTGAGTCAGATAAAAAGTGAAAGCACAAGAGAAAGAAATATGAGGGATGATCTTTACAGAGCAAAGAAAGGAAAGGAGTGACACTGGAAGATTACTTTGAGCAATTCAAAGGAAGAAGAAAGCGACTTGAAGAAGTGAAACAGGTACTGAAAGGTTGAAAGATAAGAATATTGTTTGTGATATTTAACAGTTGTATCTAAACTCTCATATTCACACAGGAATGATCATAAAGCCTGTTGTGCACATGTACTTGCTATTTGAGGTGAAATATTTTGTGAACATTCTTCTCTCCAACAACCTCCATGTCATCTGACTGTGACAGAGAAGAAATCCAGAATGATTTGGTGGGAAGGGAGCTTTAGTACACATTGTATCAGGACCTCCAGGCATGCCACTCAGGCACACTATCCTCCTTCTCCCATTACTTAAGGGCAAAGGAGCACTTTTAAGAAAACCTTTACATTGGTCAATCTCTCCAGATTTAGAAATTACATTCTGTAACTATGCGATCTGCTCATGTTAAAACCTTAGGGCTTGGCACACTTATAAAACAGAAATACAAATATCAAATGCTAAATTCTGAACTGATTGCAAAAAAGTAATATGGCTGTTTGTTTGTTTTAAGTTAAGCTAAAAATCAATGGGAATTTGCTTTATTACTATATTTCTGGATTTAAACTTTTGATTTGCTTTAAATGTTTATAGACCGGAATGAGCACAACATGCAAAAGGTCCTCAAAACTACAAAATGTTGAGATGGTGATAATTTTCATGCCCTTATCAAGATTATGTACTTCATAAAATGTACTGATAAATGCTATATTTTACTGTCTCAAATCCACTCTAAATAACTCCATTTTCTGGGGTGTGTCCCATCTCTCAGAATTTTAGACATCCAAGAGCAAAAATCTCTGAGCTTAGACATATTGGCTTCCTCTCTAGCTAGTAGAGGAAAATAAGTGCTTCCAGAAAACAATTCATCCTGCTTAATTTAGAAGCAAATTAATTGCTTTTCTGGAGGGGCTTGCCTTCCTTTTACCACTGATTGTGGTAAATAATGCCAACAATTTAGCTAGCCAAAGCTAGTTACAATAAATCTAAACTTTAAACCCTGACTCAGTTAAAGAACTACACTTCGAACTCCAGATTTCAGATCCTGCAAAGTCTGGTTCAATCCCTGACTAATTATGGAGGCACCTTACATTTTACATTGAAATACTCAAGGTAGGGAACTACTATATACGTGCCTGCTTTTGTAACTCCTGCCTTAAGATGGGAATTCAGAAACAAGGTAGCATTCTGCCTGAGCATCCCCAGGACTTTTCTAGGAATGACTGCCCTACTTGTGTGAGCTTGAGTTCCACACAGAATCTTTTTGCATTTGCTACAGTTTTTTAAAACATCACCAGAAACGTTTGAGTACCAAGGGGTTACAGCAGTCCCATGAGAATGGAGAAAAAGATGGTCTCAAGCCTGACACTTTGGTGTTTCAAGAAACTGCCTAAAATGTCAAGCTTCAAGGCTAATATGGGCAGAGGGAGGAGGAAATGTCCACACACCAAGCAAAATGTAGGACAGTGAGGTGTTTTGTTTTTTTTTTCTCATCTTCTCTCTAATGTTTTCATGATTCTCAGTTAACCATACAAAGAATTCATTCATTAGCAGCAGCTTACATAACTTGTACAGAGGAACAAGGTAATGATCTGACGAACATCCCTAGAACATATTTAAGCTTATTTGTAGGAATAATTCCAAAATAGGGTGTGAGACAATTGGTATAAGATTTCCTGTCCAATAGGCAACTGCAGACTGCAGAGTAAATACTTATATTCAGGATCCCTTGATCCCAAACAAACGAGTCTCTCTGGTCTCCTTTTATGTGGGGATGATGAGGTGTTCTTTACTCTTTGTTTTTGTTTTTGTTTTCATTTGTCAAAATGTTGACAGATTGATTTAATTAATCCTTATTCAAACAATGTTTCCTGTAAAGAAAACTGCTATGAGCCTTAGCTTTCTGTACAGCAGTCAACGCACTCTGATCACTGTTTTACCTTGTGATAAAAACAGGGGAATCAAAGAACCCCAAAAGGTACACTGCACAAGGATACACAGAAGCAGAACCAAAACAAACTGCCTGCTTTTAGTCTGTTAAAAAAAAAAAAATAAAATAAAAAAAAATCAGTCCCATCAAATGCAAATGTAAGAGCTGCTAGCAAGGGAACAAAACTGAGTCCAGTCCAATAAAACAAGCTAAAGACCACCAGTCCACATCCGTTCAAGTCCTAGCAACCCAAATTTGTAAAAACATTCCTCTTCCAAATTGTTAGCACTGGTGATAATTGTAGGGATGTGAGTCTGAATTCCTCTTGAGTTGAATAGCAGTCTTAGAACTGCTGGTCTGTTTACTTTCTTGGCTGCACGGTTAATGATATAGACAGCTGAACAATTGGAAGGGAATTGAACTCTATATTGCAAAGTTTTTTCTCCGATGCCAGGAGGATAGATGACCCTGCTGTGCTTTCATTTTCTGCCCACCCAAAATTATTTTTCCTGAAAACCTCCTACCAATCTTCTGCTTGCAATATCTTAACATGGTACAGTTTCCTTTCCTTGTAGTGGTGTCTTTTGAGGTGGCATTTCCCATCCAATTTATTGAACAGTACTAACTTGCTGTGTTGGAGGCTTTTGTTCCAACCTCTCTCAAAATATTGAGACAATTTATAACACAGAAGGACATCTGAAATCTAGGAGAAGACAAAAAGTACTTCAAATTTATCAGCATTGTCATAGCAGGTATTTTTTTTCTTTTTCTCTCTTAACACAACAGACTCACACATACAGGAAGTCTGGGCTGAAAAGCAGAAAAACCTGAAAACACACTTAAGGGTTCACAGAAACCCTCCTCCTGAACAATCTTCCTAATTCCTTGTTACATTTCATGGATCAAAGGGCATGATATGCTAGAAAAGAGAACAAAAATGCACTCTACACAGCTATTCAAAGGCAGAAATATTGTGCATATGGGTACCTTCAGGGAAAAAATATGTACTCTATGATTTTCCCTTTATTTCTTATTTACTTGCTACTGGAACAGAAGCTTCACTGTCTCAGACTATTTAAAAAATACTCCATCTTATTCTAAAAGGATGTGGGAGAACTTAGAAATAAGTTTGATAGTTTTTATCCACTTTTTGTAACAGTCAGGGATTAAGTATCTCTCTGTGACCCTGAATCTATAAAAAGTCTATCAGGTAGATTATACAAGTTGCCTGGCAACATAACACAAACAAGGATCAAAGCTAAATAGGAGCAGATAAGAAATGTTTAGGAGACCAGGCATGTGTACTCCTAAATTGGGGAAAGAAAATAAAAAAAAAAATTTAAAAAAGGAAAAAAAAAGGAATTTCTCTCTCTCTTCCTGGAAGCCAGTATGAGATTCCACAGGATTACAACTTGACTCCATTTAGGAGTCGCATAAGGAATTGTGATTTGTTAGTAGTTTTTCCTTGCCATGCATGGTTTAACTGATATCTACCCCATCACTTCAGTATTGTTTTTTTCTAGGCTAAATATACCTACTCTTTACCTCTGCCAATATGTTGTCTCCATTATCTATACCTTTTTCAGTTTCTCTGTAAGTTTCTGGGAGAAAGCCACAAGGATATAACGTCATCTTCATTAATGAAGACTTATCCTAGATTATACAATAGCATAAAGGCAGTAAAAATTCTACTTAGTTTCAAATTCCTTCCTTTATAATTCTTTATGTTCTGTCATTGTTCTCCACTTCTCCTGACTACTGCGTTGATATCTTCAGGAGACATAAACTGTGACATTGTTACGCTTTTCTGAGTAGTAGTATCAAACTCAGAGCTTGCAATAACACAGATGTTTTTATGGCTATTCTTTTCCATGAGGCACTTTCTGCTCACTGATACTGAGTTTGAGATGTTATTTTGCTGCCTACTTCCCCATATATTATGAAATTTTATTGGACTTTTCACTGTAAATTTTATAGCCAAGTTTGGAAATTATTTTTTTTGTTGTCTGTAACTTTTGCATCTAAATTTTTTCCAGAGTATTTATGATTATTTAAGATTGTAGAGATCCTAGGCCAGGTTTGAAGTCGCTAATATATGCCATAATTTAAAAAACTGAACTTGTGTTCCTGTCCTTTTTTTCCTTCTTATAGGCCACTTGTCAGCTTGTAAGAGCACTTCTTATACTAGAAAAAAAGTATATTTTTTGAGGTCTTTGATGAAGAGTCTTCTAGAAAGTTAACAGCAGTAGACTACATTATTTATGACATTTTCTTATTGATTTTTTTCTTTTAAAAAATCTTATTAATTGTACGTAGTCTTTTATTACTGTGATAATTCTCACTTCCTCTGATCTTAGAGAAGTTATTTGAGCAATGGATATTTAACTCAACAGAAGGCCAAATTTCTCTTTTCTGTCAGTTTTCAATTAAAAGGCCAAGATTTTCAAAACCAACTTGATTTTGGAGCTTTAACTGCATAGTTGCAAACACAGGACAATTTTAACTCTTCAACAAATAGTTGTAACTTATCTCATCTTAAGGTACAAGTCTTAGAGCAGGTCAGACGAGTCAATCATTAAAAATCCCTGGTTTTTCCACACTATCTAAAAAGAGAGCTTAGATTATGACCTTGGATGTAGAAGCCTGCAGATGTGGGGGCATGCAGATACATCCCACCTTGTTTATCTAGAAACAGTTTGCATGAGGAGATAATATATTTATAGCATAGCTAATGTCAGAGCTATCAGGTCTCTTTGTTGCTTAGAAAGAATAAACATAGGAAAAATTGCAAGCACAGGACATTGCATGAAGATAACTAAAGCCTTCTGAAAGTTTACAGCCCTCTTAGTAATGTAAGAGGGAAAAAGACAATGGGAGACCAAAAACTCAGACTCACTTGACAACAGTCTTCTCGTAAACCTGTCAGGAATCCATGTAGGACATTAACACTTTTTTCAGTAACATCTTTTTTATTCTTAAAGACAAGGGGGTAGGAAGGAGGGCTGTTTTTACTGTTGTTTGCTTGGAATGAGAGGTATTTCTGGTCTTTGAGCAAAAAAAAGTTAAAAAACTTCTTAAGGCTAGCACGGGCATGGAAGAGCAGATGCATCACCTCACATGGACTGCTTAAAGCAGACAATATTGTAAACAGCACTCTAGGGAAAGGTTTCAGAAGTGCATTTAATTGCATTTTCCACTTCTTGTAACAGCAAGGGATTAAATTGAGATAAAATGTAATGGAACCAGCTCTTTCCTATCTGCTTAGAGAAAGACAGGAACCCAACTGAAAACTATGTTTATTAACTTGGTAGGAAAATAAAGTCTATTCAAAATTAATGAATTTATAAGCCTATTACTTCTCCTGACTAATGAAGAATTCTTCAGCTGGAATATAAATGAGTGTTATGAGACGTTAAGAAATGAGAATTGAAACCTACTGCATTTATTTACAAGTGCATAATTCTCAAAACGCAGTGAAGCCAACTAAGGACATTGCAGTGTCCATATGAAATGAGAAACAATGCTCAATTAGATATTGTACGTAACTCAAGGATGTAACAGGTGGCACACATTATTCAGTGTTTGTACCTATTAATGAGAAATACCTGTTTTCTGCACTGCTCTCCTAATTGACTGTAATATTTAGATTTGCTAGAGTGCAATTTTCTGAAGTTCTTTCTGGAAGTTTTCTTCTACAAATTATAGCATTTTAAAATTCCTATCTATGCTGCTACTTTCTTTTTCTAGGAGGATTCTTTGCTGGGATAAACAGCAGGTGGATAAAATATGCTTCTTCAGACAAACAGTGACAGTGATTGAATCTACATCTTCAATATGGATCAGTGGATACCTGCATGTTTCAAGATAACATAATTTCATGGTATGCAGTGACAGTCTCAACTGGAGAGAGAATGATACGAAAAAACTCCAAAAAACCAACAATTTTAAGTTCCAAGAAACAGTTATTGTAAATACTCATACCTAATATTATCTTTCTGCTTTTCCAGGAATAGGGTTTTTTAATTCTGTATACCCATACATAGTCTTTCTAGAAATAGATGACTTGACCTCTTGACTCACTAGAGCAGTTAAGAATCATAATTTTAAGGAAATAATTAGAAGTTATTGAAAAGACACCTAGTCTTAGAGTGTCAAATTGTCTTGGAGACTTGAGCTATCACATGATTATATAAGGATGGACATCTTCAATATGACCAAAATTCCAGCAAAACCAGATTTTAGTCTCTGACTATTGCCAACATCAGAAAGAGTAAGGTAGTTATGTGGCAATACTCTCTTCGTATGCCTTGTCCATTTTGACAATTTGTTGCTAAAGGTATTTTGAAGACAAATGAAAAGCTGGACCTGACATATCTTGATAGATATTTCTTCTAGAAATTAATATGATCTTGCTTTTTGAGATCAGTGTGCAACAAATGTAAGAAATGTCTATGCCCTAGGGTTTGGTTTAAGTAGCCTGCACAACAGCATTGATTAACATGCACCTTTGCTTGCTTTGTACCTCTGTTGTGTGACCAAGTAAACTTCTCTTAGGCATTTCACTTATGTAAGAAGTTAACTTGCCCCGCTTTCAAACTGCCAGGCTTCTTATGGGTGCAGAGGCTTTAACCCTTCTTTCTGAAAGGCTCTAGGCTCAGAGCTTGGCAGGATGAATTGACTCATTTTACAGCTTAAGTGGGAGGCTAAGTTTTATGGTTAGGCAGCTGGTCTTTACTGCTCCTCATCCTCCAACATCAGCTGCTTCAATTTAGCTGGTGATGTAGACCTTTCCCTGACTCGGACAAGAAACCAAACCTGATATAGAGTGAGCATTTGCTGTTGTCTCTATGCTGATCTACTGTACTGTCTCTGCTCACACCTGGGTGTTTAGATGGACATGGCCTTATCCTTTTTATAACAGACTGTCAATTTTGTTCATCTACTAGTTTAAAAAATGAAATTTGAGAGTTAGGTTTGGCCTTGGACCATACCTCTTTTTTTTTTTTTTCAGTATTGTAGAGTCCATAAAGCGCTAAGGTGCAAATCCTGAAATCAGTTGCTGCTAGCAATACAAAATACAAAGATTTAGAAGAATCTTTGACTGTGATTTTTAGTCTTGAGAGAGTTTTATTAAGCCCTACCTTGCAAAGTTCAAAACATTTGTAAGGCAGGAGGGGTTTTTTACATTTTTATTTCGTATTATATGTAAGTCTTCAGTCCGTTATAATTTTTTTTTTGTCCATTCAAAAATCTCTTTTTGATGACTCTGTCTTCTTCATGTATGTACAGCTTTATTTCTCTCACCCTGTCATCCTGTCAGCTTTATTTTATCTTGACAAACACAACTGGGAGCTACTTTGTGTTTGAAGTGGAAGAATGAAAAAATAAAGGTAGCTTTTAAACTTCTGCATTCTGCCTGCCCTACACTCTCTCCTACAGCTCTTCAGTAGGTTACTTTAATTTTGCATTGAAAAATACAATCAGGTGAACAAAGCAGCAACCAATTGGATTTTTTTTTTTAAATTTTATTTTTCTTCACCATTAAATAAATTACCCAGCTGATCAGATGAAGGGAGGAAGGCTCTCAAAATTCAGGGGAGTGATTAGAAAAACCCAATCAACCCTGTGTGTTTAAAATGTAAGAGCACTAAAGCGAGCTTTTCTGCTAACTACATTGCCAATTACTCTGTTATTCTGATTATATTGTTTACCACAATATACCTCATTATATTGTTTAATACAAATGCACTAGGCAGTAGATAAGAGGGTTTCTTGAGAGGTCTTGCAGCAGTAGAAGTAATCTGGACTAGAGAGGCTGATCAACAGTGGCAGCCATGGGCAAATTAGAAACTAAGAGGAATGGGAGACTCCTGAGTAAAAAAAGAAGCTTTGGAACAAGGAGAGACAGCAGCTTTATACAAATGTGTTTAGCATATCCAGCCTTGCACTTATTCACAGTGATGATAGGATCTACTTGAAGAGAAGTTTTAAACTGTGGTGTAGCCTGCTAATTAAATGCACATGCACCCTTGCATTGCCTGATCACAACCAAACCAATTTGAAACATGAGGCAATTTCTGTATGACTTTCTTGCTGATCTTTAAGACTTTTTTGTTTTATTAATCTTAAATTTGCAAGATTAGATGCACAGGAAAAACTTACTCATTGTATTGTCCTAAGATGGAGCAAATGACTTTTACAGTATCTAGCAGAATCTTTGGCATTTAGGTTCAGTATCCAAACTACTTGTTTAATACTAGAGAGTTGACTAAAGGAGCTGATGAGCTCAAAATATACCATTTGTAGGGGAAAGAAGTGTAATTGTGGGATCTTTGAGCTGGAGGAGAGCTAGAGCAGGACCAAGGCATGCTGAAACGACTCTAGTAGATCCATGTCCTTGCCTGCATCAGAATGGGATTCACAAATAGGGTTTCTTTAGTAGGACTCTATTAGCTTCCCAGACATGAACTCTGGGGTATCTGAAACCTGAAATCTCTTCCTTCTCTGAGTTTAGACTCTTATTTTGACAGAATGAAATATATCACTTTGCAACAGATTTGCAGTAGCCTTAGAGGGGAGTAACTAGGGCATAAAGTAAAAAGAGGAAATACTGAGAAGGTTTTGAATAAAGAAAACAGCAGGTTCTTTTTCTGCTTTATTATTCTGCCTTTCAGATGCTAATTGTTATATCTAAAATAAATAAATAAATAAATTACAAGCTACATTTTCCCATTTAAAAATTATGGGCACAATGCATGAAACAAAATAATGTGGTAGAGAAAAGCATAAATGAAAAATATTTAATTCCAAATTTAGCTCTTCAGTTTCAAAATCTTTTATCAACTTATCCTGTCTTTATATGGAATCCTTCTTTTTCTGTTGGATTTTGTTAGAGAAATCATATGAGCTAAATACACATCTGATCTAAGCAGATGCCATTTAAATTATTTGCAGTGTGCTTGTATGTGGCTTTCTGTGTTTTAAGTCTTTGGAGTGATGATTGTCCATTAATTTATGTTTTTCTTGCTGCTTTTTTCTTAGAAACAAAATTATAATATGCTTACTCTCTCTTTCTTTTTTTCTCTTTGTCCACCCAACATCATGCACACTATAGTCTGAAAAGATCACAAGATTTTTGCACACATACCATTAATCACAGTCTCCCTGGTTTCTATACAACTAAAGAGAGATATGGATTATTTCAAAATTCTTTGTGGGTTGAAATAAAAAAAAACCCTGAATGTCTGTTTTTCAATGTATGAGCTTACTGGGAATAATAAAAACATGGAATTTGTGTGTGTACTGAAATGAATTACATCTAGTTATATCTACTTGCCTTGACTTTCAAATGCAGATTTGTGGCATATGCATACATAACACAAAATCAGATAAAATTTTGCAGCATAAGCATATGGACCTGTGGGATTGACTGGCAGCTCAAATAACTTCCTGAACTGGCCACCAACATACTGTATAGACACGCTAACTTTCCAGTGATGAGTTCAGTGTGAACTTATTTCATTCACTTGACTCCCTACTGACTGAGGTTTTCATGATCAGGTAAAAATGGTCACTCTAATTGCATGCAAATGCTCACTCTTTGATGGACAGCTTTGAATAAGAGAAAAAAACTTTTTAACTGAAACCTAACTTTAAATGGGAACAAGTGCAGAATAGATTTGTGAAATAATATTTTTATGGGACACTATGTTACCAGCTTTTGATGAAGGGGTTCACTTGAGGTCGAAGAGGTCAATATCAACATTATGTTTGACAAGTTCAGATAAAACAAGCAAGTTCTCATAATAATTTGAATGAAATGCTGTTAAATGACACCGGCACCTCTGTATAAAAATTGCAGACTGCGACATGCTTCAACTAATTTTACTAAATTTTACTAATTTTTAGATGTCCAGGTTTGACCTACTCACTCAAGATTTGTTCATATTCAGCAAAGATTAATAGGCATTCTTAGACTCCAGTTTGTCTCGCCTCTCAGATTTTCCTGCCTCAGGAATACTAGGGTGAGATGAGTCACTCAGGTTCCTAGATCCCTTCATAGATAACCTTGGAAAACTGTGTGAGGTGGTGAACACAAACTCATAAAATCATAGAATCATTTTGGGTTGGAAGGGACTTAGAAGATCTTCTAGTTCAGACCCTCCCCGCAAGGGCAGGGACATCTTTCACTAGACCACGTTGCTCAAAGCCCTGTCCAACCTGGCTTTGAACACATCCAAGGAGGGGGCATCCACAACCTTCCTGGGCAACTTGTTCCAGTGTCTCACCAGTCTAACAGCAGAGAACTTCTTCCTTACTTCTAAACTACATCTACACTCTTCCGGTTTAAAAATAACATCCCTTGCTCTGTCACTAAACACCCTGGTAAAAAGTCCCTCCACAGCTCTCCTGTAGGTCCCCTTCAGGTGCTGGGTGATACCTATCCTTCAGATGCCAGAGTAAGATGCTCCATCATGACCAGTCATAAATATAGCATTGTCCTTTCTATTCCCTAATTTGCATTGTTGAGAGTTTAATGCATGAAGATCTACGTGTATATGCCTTTGAGACATAGGGAGGATGTGGGAGCTGACTGTGAATGTGCAGCATTGATCTAATAATTGCTTATGAGTAATTGCTAAGGTGGAGAATAGATACTATATGCCTAGGTGTTGCGGATAAGCTAAGTGAAATTTGTGACATTTTCATGCAGAATCTCTATCAGTTCTTCTGGAAGGTATTTTCTATCTGAAGTGCAGTAAAATGTCAACATAATTGTCTCTGAGTTCAGAAAAAGTGAATGCATTCAAAGGATTTTATTGCAAATGAGCTTCTGAGGCATTAATGCAAAGAAGAGAAGAGAATGGTTATGGTGTCTTCAGTTTGTTTGTTTATCTCTCTTGGCCTGAATTTATGACAGCTGTCTGGAAACCTTCCACTGGGAAATGCACATGCAACAATATTTCAAATGTTCCACTGAAACATGTCAAATTCTTATAATTTCCCAATTGAATCCAGGAAAGTTTATCAGGAAAAATCTGCTTGATTAACAACCTGCTTTCTGCTTCCTTGGCACTCCCCATCACAAGCTCCTGCAGTGCTGGTAACCTGGGGAGGCCAAGGAACGTTGCCTCCAGTGAGAGTTCCCAGGTTCCATACTGTGCCCCCAGGCCACTGGGAGCCCTGAGGATCTCTGCTTGCCTTGTAGCTCCTAGAGCTTCCAAACTTCTGGCCATATGGGAGAAATCCTGGCTGTAGGCCAGCTTACTTTTGATGAAGTTTGGAAAGTACTAAAAACAAATTAAACAAACTGTATTTTTCCTAATAGAATGATACCCAAAAATTGCCTTTCAAGGAGAAATATCCGTGTACTTCTCAGATGGCCTCTGAAATGGGTTAGAGTGGGAAACTACTTAGCAATACGACTCAGGATGGTGAGAGGTTTTTTGAATAGAGATTTTGTGGTGGTTACAATGGGGCAAAAGATGAGTCCTGGCACCTCTATTTTGCACTTTTGTGAGATAGTTTTTTACCAGTTTAAGAGTGTGATCTGATTGGGGGAAAGTTTCATGCTTAGAAGTTGAATCAGTTTGAACCCATGAGAAATGAATTGCAGGTTTGGCTCATTTTGAATGAAACATTTTAGCAATTGGATGAGCTTCTGAGCTGACTCTTCAGATGGAGATAAAACTAATGGAGGTGTTTGCTATGACCGAAGTGAGGATCTGCTGTGTACAGTAACAGCTTACTCAGACCTGCTATAGCTGAAAGAAGATGCACATTTGCAACCAGAAGAAGGTCTCTCATACCAGTGCAATTGCTTCACACTGTGGAGGTGGCATTGCAGTAATTTGGTCAAATTGACATAGTTCATTTAAAGAGGTACAAATGAATGTTTTTATGGTAATTTAAAACGATACTTGCCTTATACTCTAAGTTCAGGCAACTTCTGCAAAGAATCAGCAGAAGCTGCAATAAAGTAATACACCTGCAAAGTCAGTGCAGCAATCAGTAGTGAGAATAGCTGAAAAATCTCTGAGAGATGCACCAGACAGATTGTGGAAGATTGGCTAAATAAAATACTAAAAGAAAGATGACAGGTCTTCTGTGGAAAGGTCAGGCAGCTGAGAATAAACTGGAGGTTTTGTGAAGAAGAAAACAGAGCTAGGAAAATAGGCGTGAAGAAGAGAGGATGAAGAGCTAAGAAAGTACATGCTATTCCCCAGTTTCTTCAGAGACAGGATTTTGTGCTGTTCATATTTTATAGCTCTACTTGAAACTGTTCCCAAGATGTTGGGCTAAAAATGAGGATATATGTATCAAGGCAAAATGAATAATAAATTTTATTGCTTTTTAAATGAAAGTAAGATATTAATTAGATTGTAAACAACCTAAAAATAATAATAATGAAACATTTTTTGTGACACATTTAAATTATTGATACAGAGCAATACATTTAAAAGCATTTAAAAATTATTGGGCTGAGCTATTAATGAAAGAGGCTGCATAATTTTCATACTATAAAGGAGTGTTGTCACTGTGGTCTTCATCCTTTTACTCTAGTATCTCCAGTGTAATGATAAACAAAGATCCAAAGACGACACCAGCACTGCTGAAACATACAATATGGGTGTCTAATATAATTCTAATTAACAGTTTCCATTCATTTGCAGGAGATGCCCTGATGGCATTGCTCAGGAGTGGGGGAGCATTAGTGGTAATTATGCTTTGACTTTGTAATGTTGGATTGAAATGATGGTTTCTGACAAAACCAGAAATGAGTGGTTGCTTCGAATAGCGTAACAATACTGCCATCTAACTGCTGCTACAGCAAATCACGAGCTATGAACAGAAGAATACTTTAATTCCACGAATCTACAGAGCTCTTGTATTTTTTATGGTGACTGCATAAAGGTAGTATCTCTCTCTACAAATATATTTAAAAGCAGAAATTATCTGATTTTGCTTTTTCAAGGAGCAGTGTTAAACCTTTGCAGTTTTTCTGAATTTGTAAGCCGTGAAATTTAGTTTGTCTTTGAATGACAGAGGGGCAGTTAAAACTATGATGGGAATGTACTTGGCTTTGGAAATTTGTTTTTGTCCAGGGACAAGATGCAAAGTGTGTATGCTGGAGGGCAGTGAAAAGCCATAGGAAACAACGAAATGCATGATCACAGGAATTTCTACTCCAGATCATCCAACTGGGCTATCAGTTTGCTGGTATCTAACCAATTCTCCTTGAAGAACACAGAATAGAAAATGGTAAATAACTACCTCACAGACAGTATCAATCTATAAGGTTCTGTCTTATCTTTACGCTACCTCAAGTAACTTGGTCTCATTATTGCTATTTTCTTTACATCCTGTTAATGATGCTGCTTCTGAAAGTGAATTCACCAGTAAAGAGTATGCTGAGTACAAAAGTTTCTGATTTCCCTTCTCTAAACCCAATGCCTTTCAAGCCTGTTTGAGGGTGGATTTTTTTCCCTGTATACCTGATATAAGGGACTTTAATAAATTATTTTTCTTCTCTTTTTTTTTTTTCTCTATGGTTCCCCTTGATATTTCCAATTATTCAACTTGTCTTTTCCAGATATTCTTATTGTGTCTAGTTGTCTTAATAATCTGTTTTTAAAATCTTTTTGCTTTCTCCCATTTTTTTTTTTATTTTTTTTTTTTTTTGAGAAAAAAACCCTATGGCATAGTGAAAGTGCCCATTTACCAATGTACTCTTTACAACTCAGTTTTGTTGTCTTGTTTTCAGGTCAGCTGAAATGTAATTAAACATAAGACAGTCCAAGGCGAATCCAAAGGGATGGGAGCTAAGACTGAAATATCTGCATGAAAGGTTCTAGATACAATATACCTGGAATTAAAAACAAAACAAAAGTGGTATGAGCTTTTATTTTGGTTCACAGAGCTTCTCCTAAAAGACAGTGGTGCTTAGGATCTCAAAACACATTAAAAAAAAATAATAAAAAAATCTACTGATCTTTAGCTGTATCTCAACAGCAGTTTTCAAAATGAAACACATTTATGGGCTGGAGCTTTGAATCTTTACTTTTCAGAGTGTTGTGATGATGTTGAAAGCTGAGTTGCTGTTGCAGGGCTCTCAGCTCTTTAAAAGCCAAATGACAGGAGAGGGAAAGCACAGGACCTCTTTCTCTGCCATAGCTGTCAAAGCTCCAATAGAAGACAGAAGCAAACTAGTACTTCAGGCTGAATTATTATTAAATTAGCTATTTTACTTGGGTAGAAAAGGCAATTAAGAAATCTATATAGATTTTTTTTCATGATTATTCACTCTGGTCACTCTCCAGAAGGCTGAAAATATGACATGGTTAACGTGGATAGGGAAAGACCCTAAGTTAGTCAAACAAAAAATTTTTTTACTGCGAGAGTGACAGAGCACTGGAACAGGCTGCCCAGGGAGGTTGTGGAGTCTCCTTCACTGAAGACATTCAAAACCCACCTGGATGAGTTCCTGTGTGATGTCACTCTAGGTGACCCTGCTCTGGCAGGGGGGTTGGACTAGATGATCTTTCAAGGTCCCTTCCAACCCCTAAGATTCTATGATTCTATGATTCTATGAAACTGGTGAAGAGGACTTTAAACTGATGTGGCCGTGGAGAGGGAACTTCCATTCATCCCAAGCCGATCAACCTGAATGTGATGATGGCACCCGTAAGAGATGCCCAGAGCCTGTAGAATGGGTGCAGGTCAGCAGGGGGCACCTGGAGTGTGGCATAATGCCTCTATGCAAATGTCCCCAGCACGGGGAATGAACTGGAGGAGTTAGAGATGCATGTGTTCTTGCAGGACTGTGATTTTATTGGCATCATGGAGACCTGGTTGGATGGCTTCTACAATTTGAGTGTCAGAATGGAGGGTTATAAACTCTTTAGGAAGGACTGGCAGGGAAGGCGAGGTGGGGGTGTAGCCCTCTATGTCAAAGACCAGCTGGAGAGCATGGAGCTCTCCCTGGGGATGGATGAGGAGCCAACTGAGAGCTTATGGGTTAAGATTAAAGGGAAAGCAGGGGGAGGTGACATTACAGTGGGGGGTCTGCTACAGGCTGCCTGACCAGGAGGACAGTATAGATGAAGCACTCTACAGAGAGATAGGAGCAGCTTCACATTCACAAACCATGATACTCATGGGGAGACTTCAACCACCTGGATATCTGTTGGAGGGACAATTCTGCAAAGCACAAACAATCCAGGAGGTTCCTAAAGTGCATGGATGACAACTTCCTTTTCCAAGTAATTGAGGAACCAACAAGGAGAGGTTCTCACCAACAAGGAAGGGCTGGTGAGGGATGCTAAGCTCAAGGGCAGCCTTGGTTGTAGTGACACTGAGGTGGTAGAGTTCAAGATCCTTAGGGCACCAAGGAGGGGTCACAGTAAGTTTACTATTCTTGAACTCAGGTGAGCAGATTTCAGCCTCTTCAGGGATCTGATCAAGAGAGTGTCATGGGATTCTGGAGAGAAGAGGGGCTCAGGAAAACTGGCTGATGTGTAAGAATTACCTTCTCTGGGCCCAAGAGTGATGTGTCCCAACTAAGAGGAAGTCAGGTAGAAACTCCAGGAGGCCAGCGTAGATGAGCAAGCAACTCCTAGAAAAGCTCAGCTTTTAGAAGGAAGTTTAGAGAGGATGGAAGCTAGGGCAGGTACCCTGGGAGGATTACAGATAGGTTGTCTGAGCAGCTAGGGATCATGACAAGGATACAGAGATGGTGAACAGTGGCAGAGCAACTGATGCTATCTATCTGGATTTGTGCAAGTCATTTGACACCATCTCACACAACATACTGTTCTCCACATGGATTTGACAGATGGACCACCTGGTGGATAAGCAATTGGCTGAATGGCTGCACCCTGAGAGTTGTGGTCACTGGCTCAGTGTCCCAGTGGAGGCAGGTGATGAGTGGTGTTCCTCAGGGGTCAGTACTGGGACCAGTGCTGTTCAACATCTTTGTTGGAAACATGGACAGTGGGACTGACTGTATCCTCAGCAAGTCTGCTGATGATACCAAGCTGTGTGGTGTGGCTTCCCTAGAGGGAAGGGACACCATCCAAAGGGACTTTGACAGGCTGGAGAGGTGGGCCAGTGCCAACATCATGAAGTCCAATATGGTCAAATGCAAGGCCCTGCACCTGGGTCTGTGCAATCCCAGGCACAAATACAGGCTGGGGGGATAATGGCTGGAGAGCAGCCCTGAGGAGAAGGACTTGGGGGTGGTAGTAGATGAGAAGCTTGACAAGAGCCGCCAGTGTGTGGTCGCAGCCCAGAGGGCCAACTGCATCCTGGGCTGCATCAAAAGAAGTGCAGCCAGCAGGGCCAGGGAGGCGTTTCTCCCCCTCTACTCTGCTCTGGTGAGGCCACACCTGGAGTACTGTGTACAGCTGTGGAGACCTCAGCACAAGAAGTACATGTAGCTGTTGGAGAGGGTCGAGAGAAGGACTGTGAAGATGATCAGAGGGCTGGAGCACCTCTGCTATGAAGACAGCCTGAGAGATTTGGGGCTGTTGAGCCTGGAGAAGAGAAGGCCCCAAGGAGACCTTACAGCAGCTTTCCAGTACATGAAGGGGCTACAGGTGAGCTGGGGAGGGGTTTTTCATCAGAGAAGGCAGTGATAGGATATGGGGTAACAATTTTAAATGGAAAGAAGGTAGATTTAGGTCAGACATCAGGAAGAAATTCTTCACCATGCAGGTAGTAAGGCACTGGCACAGGATGCCCAGGGAGGTTGTGGAAGCCCCCTCCCTGGAGGTGTTTAAGGTCACTTTGGACGAAGTCTTGTGCAGCCTGGTCTAGTGGGAGGTGTCCCTGCTCATAGCAGGGAGGTTGGAAACTGATGACCTTTAAGGCCCCTTCCAACCTTAACAATTCTGTGATTCTATGATTCTGTAACAAGCTATCTACAGGCTCTTTGTGAGACAATATACATCCTTCAGCAAAACACATTTTTTTTCAAGGTTAGCTGCTCAGGACTTAATGAGGTGAAATATGTAATTTAGAAGCATGAACATGGTTTCATCTAGTTTCTCCCATGACAAACAACATAGTATAATAGTCACCATGGAGATACGTTTTTCTGCTATATGCTTAC
>NW_009953295.1:7579734-7590482 GCF_000747805.2 Chaetura pelagica | reverse complement strand
TTATGATTGCCACCTGGCGGCTACTATAGAAAATCAATTCGGTTTTGGAAGCTCAAGGACTGCTAAACAGCAGTACTGAAGGTGATTCAGTAAAAGTATTTCTGGACATTCAGGTGGCATCCTGAGGAAAAGTCAGCTGAGTTTATGCAGGGTAATGTGTGCAAAAAAAATTCATTAATTCTTTTCCTCACTTTTCATTTTTTTAAAGAGTATTTAGATGCTAAAAGAGAAACAAACACATTGAGCATGAGCTGAGATTCAGCATACATCAGTCATGAGGGGCTCCCTGAACAACCTTCCATCAACATACAAAGATTTTTCTTAAGGTCTGAAATTTGTTCGCAGTGAAACTTATTTATAAGCAGTAGCCCTGTTTATAGGGAATTAAACCCACCAAAAAAACCCTGCAAAGTTAATTTCCTCTGGTTGTTTTTTTGCCCTATGTTTACAATTAGGTTCTAGAGGAACTTCTATTATGGAAATAACAATCAGAACAAAAAAAGAACATATGTTGTCAAGATTTAAAATGCTGGATTATAAATCTCCCAGTATCATTCACTGTTCAGGCTTATTGTAATGAAAAACTAAAGGAAATTGCATTAAGTCACCAGTAAATGCCCAGCTGTTTCAACTAACAGGCTAATTGTACTTTAACTAACAGAAGAATTGAAGTCTGGGATCACTATGACATTTTTAAATAGCTAGAACTGTTTAGATTTTTTTTTGTTTGGTTGCGATAAAAAAATAATTTAAAAAATATATTTGAGTGAAGAGAAATTATGAATGGAAAATAAAATACCGGGATTTGGAATTCCTGTGCCCCCTAGGGGATGGTAAGTCTGACTCTGCCTTCTCCAAGCCAGGTGTCCTTACAGGCACATCCCTGGAGAATAACCTTTTGGAAAGAGAAGGTAATGAGTAATAATGTCTGTATGTTATGGATAATGTGAAATGTATTACAGCAAGATGCTGAGACTTGGAGAAAGAAAAAGGATATGAACGAAGCAAATTTATCTACCCTTTTAACTTTTTCATCCGTGTTTTCAGTCTTTCCTTTTTCTGTCCCAGGTAATTTGGAACTGGAAATGTGTCACACATGATGGCAAAAGAGCAAAAAGAGTAGGGGGACTATCCTGTAAGTGAGGGCACCTACATGAAGGATGTATATGTCAGCCACAAGAGGAAAACTGAGCCACCATCACCCATATACTGTGTGCATTTAAACCACTTTAATGAAAAATGTGAGTGTGTTGTAATACAAGGGGGGTAAAGGAAAGAAAATGAGAAAGAGAAAGGAATTATCTTTTCCCCTCCTAATATATAACAGGTTACTAAATCTCTCCTCCTGATTTCAATTCAGTCCTTTGGCATTCAGGGAAAAAACAGGGGTACCTCACCTAAGGAGAGGAATTCTATTTGATATCCTTGCATACATTCTTTCTGCAGTGTTAAGTATGTAGTCCATATCCTGCAAAGAAAATTACTTTAATAATAAGGAATACTTTTGGGTATAGGGAATAGGGGAGGTCTATCTTTCCTTTGACTAAACA
Organism: Chaetura pelagica; assembly: GCF_000747805.2. Lineage (NCBI taxonomy): Eukaryota > Metazoa > Chordata > Aves > Apodiformes > Apodidae > Chaetura > Chaetura pelagica. The sequence continues at coordinate 7,588,932 of NW_009953295.1, read as the reverse complement.
GTTTTCTGAATGTGTTTATAATCAATAACAAACTTAATTTTCCCATATATTTTGTAGAACCTGTTAACCTGACTCATAGCTGTAGTTTTGCTGTAGAGCTGGCAGATGTCAGCTAGGTACTGCAAGCCTCAATTTGCACTAAGTGTATTTGTTTACTTAATCCACTATGCTGATAATGGATGTATCCATGCATTTAATTTAGGGTAGAAATTTATTTTTTAAAATTTGACACTTCAAGGACATCTCTGAAAGAGTGAAACAAGGTCTGAATTATAAATGAGACTGAGCATCAACACCTAAATGGGAATTTTAATTGCCAAATGATCAGGAAAAAAAGTGATTATTCAGCTTCAGGTCTTGGATTCAATTGGACAAAGTATCTGGAAGAAAAATTCAGTTCCCAGTACCTAAATGCTAAGATTTATTAAGAAAAAGATTGTTCAGATCCTATGGAACATTTGTTTCATGTCCATCTTTGCTTTAAACAAAATACAAAAGCAGGATATATTGGTGTTGATATATAAAAGCAGGATATATTGCTTAATTCAGTGCTCTGGCTGAAGATGAAGAAACATAACTGCATTCCTCTGGGTAAATTTTGCCCCAGTTTCTGTGCTTCTCTAAGATATAGTATCAATATACATGACACCTCATGTAGTAATGATAACCAGAAAAACCTATCCCAAACTCCATGAAGCTAATACAATCTGGAAAATCTCTGTAGAGCAGCTGTGGAATTACTTCTTGACTGTATCAGGATTCCTCCTGCTGAGTATACAAGCCCCCTGAGTAACCAAAAATTGCCTACTCCTATGTATAGAAGTTCAGAATATTACTGAAGCCAAGAACAACATACTGGGTATTATGAGGGCCAAAAGTTCTGTAGAGGTTAACTGCAGACAAGTCAGAGTAACTTTGATCCTATTGTGTTTTGTCAAAAGCAGCTAGAGTAAGTTTGTATCTGGAGTAAATTTGTAACTGGATTTCAGATGCAGAGGATTTGACATGTACGGATGCCTCAGTACCAAACCAGCTATGGTGCCCGTTTTTTTCCCTAAACAACAAAACAAAAAAACAGTGTTTTTAAGTCACAGGAGGCTAAACTTTTATGTATGATTTGATATTTCTAAACACTCAGGGTTTGGATACAATTCTTAATACACATTTTGTTGCTTTGCAAGGCTGGTTTTTACAACTTCAGGTGAAATACTTAACTTTTTATTATTCTGTCACAATCATAAGTCATCTTTAAGAAAATATCTAATTATATATTATTTTTATAAACTAGGAAGGCAGGGTGTGACACTAACGAATATTAAAAAAAGTATTTGATTTGAAGCTTACACTGATTTTTTCCCTGTGTGAATGTAATAGTCTTTATAATAAAGTTATTATTGTTAGGAAAGGTGCACTTCTTATGTTGTATAATTTGGATCATTCAAAGTGAGTTTATTATGACTCCTTGTTATTGGATACGCCCAATTACTGCAGCACTACAATAGCTTTGCTGCACTTTTCAATCTATTTCATATAACAGATTGTTTCTTTTCCTTTTTTTTCCCCCCAAATAAGAAATTCTTCCTAGGTCAGAAGAAAAAAGATTAATACACTGTCACGATCCGTGACCTATTATATCTCCTTTTTGGAGTGTATTAAGCTTATCAGGATTTGCTGAGAGATCCACACGTGGGTATCGCCTCACCGCTCCAGTCAGACTCAGCTCAACCCAGCTCATCCTATCTGCGCCGCCGCGTGGTGAGACATCATACACACATTTGCTGTAGAGAGGTTAACATGAATTGCATATTTTTATGTTAAGAATCAAAATTTTGATGGGTTGTTAGTGGTTGGTTTTTTGGTTTTTTTGTTTGTTTGTTTTGGTTTTGTTTTGTTTTAATCAGGAGCATAATCTCAGAGCAGTGTTTTATCAAGGACAAGAGGACTGGGCAATTCCAAGCACAATTGCAGGTTGGTCAGAGAACGAGAACAGGCCTGAGAAAAAGGACTTGGGTGTGCTAGTCCATGAGAATCATAGAATCATTAAGGTTGGAAAAGATCTCTAAGGTCATCAAGTCCAACCATGAACCCAACACCATCATTCCAACTAAACCATGTCCTGAAGTGTCATGTCTACACAGTTTTTTAAAACCTCCAGGGATGGTGACTCCACCACTTCCTTGACAGTCTATTCCAAATCTTGACCACTCTTTCAGTAATTTTTTTTCCTAATATCCAATATAAACTTTCCCTGGCACAATCTGAGGCCGTTTCTTCTTGTCCTGTCACCGATTATTTGGGAGAACAGACCAACACCCACCTAAATCCACCTTGCTACAACTTCCTTCCAGGGAGTTGTAGAGAACAATACGGCCTCCCCTCACCCTACTCTTCTTGAGACAAAGCAATCCCAATTCCCCAACCACTCCTTGGAAGACTTGTGCTCTAGATCCTTTACCGGCTTCATTGCTCTTCTTTGGAAATGCTCAAGACCCTCAGTGTCCCTCAATGTAGTGAGGGGCCCAGAACTGAACACAGTATTTGAGGTGCAGCCTTGCCAGTGTCAAATATGGGAGTACACACACTTCCTTAGTCCTGCTGGCCACAATCCTTCTGATACACACCAGGATACTGCTGGCCTTCTTGGCCACCTGGGCACACTGCGGGCTTATGTTCAGCCAGCTGTCAAGCAGCACCCCTAGGTCTTTTTCTTCTGGGCAGCTTTCCAGCCACTCCTCCCCAAGCCTGTAGCATTTCATGAGGTTGTTGTGAACCAAGCACAGGACCTGGCATTGGCCTTATTGAATGTCATACAATTGACCACAGCCCAGCTATCCAACCTGTCCAGGTGCCACTGTAGAGCCTTCCTACCTTCAGTCAGATCAGCATTCCCTCCCATCTTACTATCGTCTGCAAACTTACTGAGGGTGCACTCAATTCTCTCATCCAGATCATTGATAAAGATATTTAAAAAGACTGACCCCAAAACTGAGCCCTGGGGAACACCCCTTGTGACTGGCCACTGGGTGAATTTAACTCCATTCACCACAAATCTCTGGGTTCAGCCATGAGTTCCATGATCATGGAACAGATCCTCCAAGCAGTTATGCTGAAACATGTGGAAGACAGGGAGACAATTAGAGATAGTCTACATGGCCTCACTAGGCCAAATTGTGTAGTTATGAATTTAGCAGCCTACTACAATGGTGTGACTGCAACAATAGATGAGGAAAGAGCTGTGGCTGTCATCTACCTGGACTTCTGTAAAGCCTTTGATGCAGACACACACAACATTCTTGCTGCTAAATTAGAAACATACGGGTTTGTGAATGAACTGTTAAATGGATAAGGAACTAGCTGAATGGCCACGTCCTAAGTTTTAGAGTCAATGTCCAAGTGGAAAGCAGTATGAGTGGTGTACTCCAGGGTCTGTACTGGGGCTAATCTCTTTAATATCTTCATCAATGGCACAGTGGAATTGAGTGAACCCTCAGCAAGTTTGTGGATGACACCAAGCTGAGCGGTGCAGGCTGCTTGAGGGAAGGCATGCCATTGAGATGTACCCTTACAATCTTGAGGAGTAGGCCCATGGAACCTCATCAAGTTGCACAGCACCATGTGCAAGATCCTTCACCTGGATAGGAGCAATCCCCAATATCACCACAGATCAATACAGTATGGGGGATGAATTAAGAGCAGCCTTGCAGAGAAACATTTATGAATATTGGATGAAAGATTGGACATGAACTGGCAATGTGCACTTGCAGTCCAGAAAGCAAATTTTATTCTGGGTTTCATCAAAAGAAGTGTGACCAGCAGGTCCACTGTCATGTGACCCTACCTGGAGTACTGTGTCCAGTTCTGGATCCACCAACATAGGAAGGACATGAAGCTGTTGGAATGAGTCCAGGGGAAGGCCACAAAGGTGATCAAAGGGCTGAAGCATCTCTCTTATGAGGAAAGGCTGAGAGAACTGACGTTGTTCACCCTGGAGAAGGCTCTGGCTAGACCTTATTGTGGCCTTTCAATACATAAAGAACTTTTAAGCAAGATGGAGAGACACTTTTTATCAAGGCCTGTAGTAATGGCAAGAGGGGCAATGGTTTTAACCTGAAAAAGGTAGATTAGGTTGAACATAAGGAAGAAATTTTTTACTATGAGGGTGATGAGACACTGGAACAAGCTGCTGAGGAAAGCTGTGGATATCCCATCATAGAAGGTGTTCAAGGTCATGTTGAACACGACTTTGAGCAACCTGGTATAGTTGAGGGTGTCCCTGCCCATGACAAGGGGGTTGCGCTAGGTGATCTTTAGAGGTCCTTTCCTATCCAAACAATTCTATGATCCTCTGATATGAAATGCTTGGGGGATATTCACCAGGAGGCCATAGCAGGCAAGAGGGAATGGAGGAGGACTGGATAAGCTAAGTAGGTAGAAGTGATGAGCATATGCTTGAAAAAATCATTGCTTGTTTGGTCTGGTAAATGCTTTACTTCTGAAGAACATAGTCTGTCACTATTCTAGATTATAAACCAGTGTAGTCTCTTGAAGCTTTTTTAAGCAAAATGGAACAACTCAATCTAAAAAGATGGAAAGTATGTTATAAAGAAAAAGAGAGGGTTCTTGAAATAATATTACATATATATTAAAAGCTTAATGAGTTTTACTTCGGTTTATATATATTGTTTTCTTCTCATCTGAACATGAAAAATAGCCCGCTAGAGAAAATATTTAATTCCATGTGCCAAATGTTGTTTGTTTTGTTTAGTTTTTTTAAATAGGAACTACACTTGACAGTAATTTACATTATGCCTGATGATGTTGCATACATAAAATGAAACTTTGATCCTGTTGAAGTCAGGGAGATTTTGACCACAGGTTTAAAGCAAAGTCCAGGCCTCACATCTCCTTCTAGGTAACCAATGGCAAAATGATGAACTGGCATTGCTGGTCCACTGTTTTTTCCAATACCTGAAAGGGGCCTGTAAGATGTCTGGGGAAGAACTGCTCACAAGGGCATGTAATGATAGGACAATGGGTAAAAGTTCTTTGATATGAGGGAGGGGGATCACTGGAATAGGTTGCCTAGAAAGGTGGTGGAGGCCCCATCCCTGGAGACATTCAAGGTCAGACTTCATGAGCAATCAGATCTAGTTGGAAACGTCCCTGCTTATTGTAGTGGGTTTGGATTAGATGACCTTTACAGGTCCTTTCCAACCCAATACATTCTATGATTTCATGATTTTATGGTAATGAGTCAGTGAAATGACTCTCATTCATGGTGCCTGAAAAGCTCTTCATGGCAGGGAAAATCTGACTTCATACCATTCTGGCATGCAAAAGGAGTTTGTATAAATAATGTATGTTGAAATAGAACAGTCATGGTGGACTTCATTCACCCATTACATGCACCTACCTTTGCAAGCAGGTGGTTAGGTCAAAAAGATGGATGGCTGTGAAGGTGTGAGTAGAGATCTCAGATAGGTTACAGGGCTGTGAGGAAACTGTGAGACTTCTGCCTTATTTCCTCATCATATTTACTTCTCAGATTGTTACAAATGAGTTCTTATTTTCATCTGTTTTTCTCTGCAGTACCTTATGCCGACATCACCATACTTTGCTTCATCTTATCAGGAAGATCAGCATTGATATCCACGGATGCATTGTTATAATTTACATTCACTCAAAAGAGTTCTTAAAACATCTGAAATCTAACTTATCAAGTCTCTATACTTACCTCTTTGAACAGCTGAGATTAAAAAACCGTCGTGTGACCAGACAAATACCTAACATGACTTATTAATTCAGACCCTCATTGTAAACTATTTAATATTGCATAAGTAATATATATGTGAATATGTATTTTTGTATATGTCATACCATTTAAATTTGACATACACACAAACTAAAAATGAAATGTTTTTCTTTTTTGGGCATTATTTTTCATTTTTTGCAATTGTATTCCCTTAATAAGAAATCTGAGATGAACAGATATGAACTACTGATGCTATGTTATACAGTCTGGAAAACCAGTTGAATATGAGGCAATTGCCTCAAAATTTATATTTTTGCCAGAGGCACTTTATTAAATAGGTAGCTGCAGTCCAGGTCAGAACACAAGTACTCTTTAATTTCTTTTACTTTTTTTTTTTGTTTGTTTATTTGTTTGTTTCTGTTTGTTTTGTTTTTATTTTGAGGAAAAAAGGAAAATTGTTTAAATTTAATTTAAAATATTTATCCCCCCAACACCATATGATTAATTTCATTCACAAATCCCTAGTACCCAAAAAGCCAGACTCACTGTTTGCATCTTTAAATTTATTCTTATTAGAGCATTATTTTTAGGGTTTTTTTCACAATCTTTAACAGTTTCTCCTGTCATTTTGAAAACATTTTTTCTGTGAGTCATTGTAATAAATTATTTCATCAAAGTTCTCTGTAAAAAATTAAAGATAGTATTAGTTGCTTAACTAAAGTAGCTATAATAATACAATATTTTATATATTATTACAATTTACAGCTTTTTTTCCTTTTTGTTTCTATTTTTTCTTTTTTTTTTTTCCTTTTTTTTTTTTTTTTTTTTTTTTTTTTTTTTTTTTTTTTTTTTTTTTTTTTTTGACAGGACCATGTAGCCCTCTTTTCAATGGTAAAAATCATAGGACATTCCATATAGTTAAAAACACTGATGCCAGTTTAGCCCATTTCAAATAAAATCCAGTCCTTGAATCTGATGAAAGAAAAAGAAAAAGAAAAAGAGAAAAACATAAAAATAAAAGAAACCAAAACAGAAACAAAAGGAGAGAGGGAGAAAAAAAGGAAAGTTAAAGATAGAGAAAAAGAAAGTTAAAGCTAGAGGAAAAGAAAGATAAAGACAAGAAGAAATGAAGAGTAAACACAGTTAATCAAATTTACTTTTAACATGAGCTTTCTGTTAACACAATTTGGGAATAACAGAAGAGTAGAATTGTTTTAATTGCAAATCTGTTAACATAAGCATGTAATTTGTAGCTGCATAGTTCAATATAAATATTTAAAAGGCCAAAAATCTAGTCCTGAAGAAAACAAAGGAAAGCAAACAAATGAAACCAAGCAGCTTCTGAAGAACTACATAAATATATTGTCATTAAGAGTTAATGGTAAAAAAATGCAATTATCATTATTCTTTAATTTTCACTTGTAGGAGTGAAAATATTGTAATTTTTTTTCAGTATTTCTTCTTTTATTTATAATCCTGTGTAAGTTTTTGCATATTCAAACCCTGAATGGAGCTTGTTAGATTTCAGAAAAAGAAAGGTCTATCAAATCAAAGCTCAAAGCTTTGGCTCAACATGACTTTTGCATAGAGCTGCAGCTAATTATTTGACCAACCACTTGGATAAACCTTTGGAACATTTCAACCTTTCAGCTGTTCACATGTGTATTTATCTTATCCATGTGAGTTTATATGTGCTCAAAGGGACCTTGGGCTTTCCTCTTGAAGTCAGTGGAAGGAGTTGCACTAATCCATGGCATTAATCCTGGATCCTTCTAAGTGGAAAGCATGAGTCCCATTGAATTCAGTGGACCTGTGAAGTAGTGATGGATAGGAAACTAATGGGAGAACAGTTCTCTGTGAATTAATTAATTAATTAATTAAAATTTCTTTTTTTTCCCCCCTACCTGTAGAATACATAAAGTAAGAGAGTGTTGCATCTTATCAAATGCATATAATTTTTCAGAGGGCTACTATGGCAAAAATATGTCCTAGGTCAGATTGGTGACTCTGTCAGAGAAAGGGAAAGGTGGAGGAGAGGCAGGAATGGAGAGAAAGAAAATACTTTTTTGTTTGTTTTTCCTTCTGTCTTTGTTTTTATTGGTCTTCTCCAAAACCTACAAAAGCTAATTACTATTTTCCCCTTGTTCACAGGCTTGATATCTTCCAGTGAATGTAGTTTTCTTTTGTTTTCTTTTCAGTTTTCCTGGAAAGCTTATAAGTAGCTGACAGTAGCTAAGTACCACTGCCACATAGGAACTTGGTCCTGTAAAGTGCTATGTGCTCTTCATCATCAAATGAAATAACTAGAACTGAGAAAAGCTAGTTGTAGTCCTGTATTATTTGTGAAAATTGTAATAAATACTGTAAAATTTAGGTAATGCTACTAGCTTATCGACTGCTTAGTATATATCAAAATTCCTCAGAAGAGGAAAAGATCCTTTCTTTCCTAAAGGTATGCACCAATCAGACCTTCCATATTTTTACCAGCCAAGTAATAGTTCAATAATTTGTGTCCATGGAAGGAACACAGGAAAGGAAAAAAAATAAAGATACTTATTTTTTATTCTAGTTCAATAGAGAGTAAGACAATCACTGCATTCTAGTTGGTATTGGGTTATTACTTCATCCTTTGTCCATTTTTCATGACAAAATGCCAGCTTAGGAGCCTAAGTCTAGTAAAAAACTTTAAAAGTGTGAGCTTCTGGTGAAGATAGCTACTTCCTGGATGCTCAGAGAACAACTCTGAGAGGGCAAGGCTAAAATAAGACTATGCTGTTCAGTGTGGACCACTGGCTTAGGTGGCACCTTGCTCAGTAGATTCTCTTTTGTATATCACCAAATTCTACTGTGTATTACACTTCAACCAGATTAATTCAGAGGTGTGTATTAACCACTTTGGAGATATATTAAATGCTGATCTACAATGCTCAGTGTTGTCCTGACTAAAGATATGTTCACATACATCTTGCACTGGTGTATGAAGACATTTTTCTCCCTCTGCTACCTGCTTTATCCCTCTGACAGAAAATATCCCTATTCTGTCTTTATCCCCACTGCTAAAGACCGGATGGAAAAGTATGTACATGTGCCTGTGTCACCGAGGTCCCAGTTAGCAATCTAGTCTTCACCCAGGTGCCCCTCATTTTGCACTGGATTGGTACATCACGTCTTTTCTTTTGCTTATCCTTCTCTGGGAGGGATAAACCCTGGCAAAATCATACAGGGGGCAGTTGGGAGGGGTACTGTCTGAACTGCCACAGAGAGATTTGACAGTGATTTGTTGTCAAACCTCTTAACCCATTCTGCTGAGATAGTCCTTCGTGTGAGAATAGCAAAAGGATTTGAAGACATACACAGCTGCTAAAATCTTCACCCTTAGGCAAAGGGCTGGTTATAAAGCATGTCTGTAGTTTTAATTCTGTTTCAGCTGTTTAGGAGGTTCAGCA
>NW_009953295.1:7562761-7579713 GCF_000747805.2 Chaetura pelagica | reverse complement strand
TTCAGCAGATGTATTGCATTTAAAGTAGTTCCTCTGACATCTATCATGGGGCCTGACTGAGACTGAAAGTGTGAGCAGGAGAAGCACAGTGCCTTCTGAGGAGCAAACTAAGTCAGTTTGTGTATGTTCAAGAGACAAATGTAGCATCAGGAGAGAGTGTCTAGGGACTGGATGGAAGTGCTGAAGTGTAGTCAGCATTTTGAATGAAGACTCTCCCGTAGGACCCACACCTGAGGCCTCCTGTGCTATTGATACCCTGTGGGTCTGCTGGGATGGGGTCTGTGCTGGGAATGTTTTGCAAAAGTCAAAGATTTGAACGAAAAGTTTAGAAGAATAGCTAACCTTCTATCAGACAGAATGTTTGAATGAATAGCCAAATATACCCCTTCCAATCCCTCAGATTTTTTACTTTTCTTATTACATAATATATATCTGCTGCTGAAAATCTACCTGGAACTTCACAGTCCATTAGTCCATAATTTTTCCTTATTTATTTAAAGGGTCTTATCTTCGGTATTTTCCATTTATGATATGCCTTATTTCTAGTAATTGCAAAGAACACGTATCTGTGTCTCTTTTAAAATAGAGCTTTTTCTATATTGATCTACACTTCCATATGCACTTTTTTTTTTTCTTTTTTCTTGCACCTCTGCTATTTTTTGAAGTACAGCTGTTTCTCAAATCGGTTTTCCAAGTTGGCACAACTATATATGTTTTTGTTTGTTTGTTTCATCATTCAGTTTTCTCTCCTTTCTTCCCCTTCCAGGGACAGATCAAGCTTGTTAGTGTTTGAAAAAATGCTGTAAAACATGGGAAAACTTAGAGGTGTTCAGTAATCATGATTGCTCAGTGTTGTTGCAGAACATATTGGCAAATTAAATCCTTCGATTTAGATGGTATGTGCTCCAGTCCTATTTGCCATCCAAAAATCTAGTTTTAATGAGAGCTATCATATTCAGAACTGAACATATTATTTTCCCAAGCTTTTCTAAAGTATTGATGTTTCTTGACAGCTGCTGACAGATGACAGACCCTCTTTCTATTTCAGAAAGGCTATTGAATTTGATATTGAATTTGAACAAGGTTTCTGTTAGTTTCTCTTCCATGTTCCTAGTTACATTTTGAAACCACTCCTTCACTAAATTAATATAACAGTAGGCAATAATAACAAACCAGAACCATTCACCATTAATATGCCATTGCCAGTCTCATGTTAAGACTTGGTTGGTTAGGGCTGAACCCACTGATCATAGAACAGTTTGTGTTGGAAGGGACATTAAAGATCACCTAGTTACAACCCCCACTGCCATGGGCAGGGGCACCTCCCACCAGGCCAGATTTCTTGAAGCCCCATCCAACCTAGCCTTGAACACTTCCAAGGAGGGGCATCCAAAACTTCCCTGGTCAACCTCCAGTGCCTCACCCACTGTTGATGCACTATGCCCATGAGCAATTCCTGAGTAAAGACTATGGGACAACAAATTGAGACATATGTGCTACAGCAAATTTTTTTGGGGTGCATGCCTGTACCTGTATGGAGGCCCACTGAAGTCAGTGTGACTCTGAGCCCAGCTAGAAGGCTGCCTGTGCAGGCTGTGACACTGATGAGAGGTATACAGTGAAAGCTGCAGTAAGGACCATGTACCTTCACAGACATCTTGCTTAGGTGACTGTTTACATCTGTCTTGAAATCCCCTAGGACAAATTTGTTTTACTTTCCTGAAAGCTACCTCTACTTTGCAAATGAGTTTTGTTTGTGCTTTGGGTAGTCTCTTAAGACAGGTTTCACTGTGTAAATTTGTGTGCACATAGATAAGTTGTCTTCAGCTCTCACAAAAAGCAGGTATCTTCTGTGCAGTGAGGCAACAGTTACAAAAAGGAAATTCATTATCATTAGAAATAGAAGAGAGCAGAAGACAATGTCCTTGTCCCTCACTTTTTAATCAAAGAGTATAACTATATAAGCTGAGAGCCACATCATGTACCAGATGAAACCTGCCATCTCTGCTGTTCCAAATATAGCTCTTGTTTTTTTTCTCCTTTCCTCACTTAGAGTAATGTGATTTTTAACCTCCAAGAAGGAATTTCTTGAAAGTCTGTGTTTGGTTTGTATCTATTGTTACACAGATTCTTTGGCAGCTGATGGCTTGCTTTCATAATTCATAGAAATAAAACTTCATTCCATTGTTTTGTTGGTTTTTGCCTTTAAATTATGGTGTGCAGAAGGACAGCCTCCATCTGCTATGTTTTCAAAAAAAGAGATACTGTGTCTTTAATGAAAGAAAAGCATCAATATAATGTATTACCGAATGCAAATGCAATAAGGAATAACATATAGCTCTGGTTATGTTCTATGACATTTGTCTTAGCAGTATTAACATATTGCACAAAATCTGGATTTTCCCTATTGCAGAAAATAGATAATAAAAGATGGGAAATTTCTCTCTTCCATATGATCATAAAATAAATACTTTTTTTTTTTTCTTTTTCTTCTCATCAGTCATTTGCAGAAATATTTTAGTATTATTCTTTGTTAAGCCAGCTCTTCATCATGTATGTTATTAGGCATACAGTACAAGGAGAAATGGAACAAGATGGCATTTATAGCAGTGGCAAGATGCAAATTTATTCTGGCAAAAAAGTAATATGTGCACAATATCAAGCATGCTTAAGTTTGTGCCAGGAAAACTATTACGAATGAGGAATGGATGGAATGGAATTTTGCATCATACATGATTACGTGTTGCTTAACTTCATACAAGAGTCTTTGTCTACTCCTGATGTCCCATGTGCCACCAAGAGAAGCTGCATACCACACTGCCGGTGGGAAAATGGCAACAGATACCCCAGCAGTAGTCACCTCTGCAAAATGACTCTTTACTTCAAAAATTAAAGAAATAGACCTCAAAAAGATGACAGAGAAAATTCACAGACCATTGAAGTGCAGGCACTGAATCCAGGTAGGGAGAGGGCAAGGAATTTATTACATCGTGTACTTGTGTAATAATGGAAAGTCTGTAATTTCTTTCTGCTTCATTTTGCCCAAGGTTAATTTGGCTACTTTCTGCATGTGATGATGTCACTGTTCTTCCTCATGTCTCTCTCATATTGTATGACACATGAGTGAGTGTAGCCCAGCAGTGGAGGAGTCATATTTTTCACTGACACCACTTGAAAAGTTTTATAGAAAAATAAGGGATGAAGGATGAAGAAGAGCAGGAAAGAAGAAAGGAAATGTCTTAAAGATAGCTCTCTACATTAATTCACTATGAGATGAAGCAGAAATAATAACTCTTCTTCATGTGCCAATTCACTTGGGATGAACCAGACTTGCTACTGTAAAAATAGATGACAGTGAGTAATGGTGTGAACAAAAAACTATGAGGAACATCACAGAAATGTGTTGGATGGCCTTTGCACAGCAGAGGTAGATAAAGGTTATAACAAACTGTTTACTGACCATGTACACTTACTAGAATTAAGAGGTCAGTTGAACAAGAGCTCACCTAGTAAGAGCTTTCTCAGTAGTGTGACTCATCAGCTGTTGTACAGTACCAGAGCACTGTCCAGTTATTGCTCCATCACTTTTCAATAACATCTCTGTCCTTTCAAAAGTCTACATTCTACCATTAGTTAAGGCTTTTTCATTTGCATTTCTACATTTTTCCCACTTTTTGCATCAGTTCAATATGATTAATGCATGTGCCTCTAACAGAAAAGAAAATAACTAAAAAGCACCATGTTTTATTGAACAAAATATAGCATGTGCAAGAAAGGGAAGGAAGGAATTATAGAAACCAACCAGTGCTGAAGAATTTTGCATTAGCTGGTGCTTTTTGTTGTTGTCATATTTGCACAGATCATTTTAGGCTCCTCAGTCCAGGTTGTAGTAAAACACTATCAAAACAAACATGTGCATCTTGAACCACTTAAGCAGTGTGGTTATCTTCTTTTTGCTTTTGTCCAGAATTTGACAGACCATAAAGTGTATACAAAAACACATTATGCACCACTGATTAAATGTTCTTACAATATTAATATTTATCAAGGGGTATTTCATAGCTAGAAAGTAGATAACTACATTTTATTTCCTAAGAGAACATTTCCTATAGTTTTCCTTCATCTCCCAGCTACACAGCAAACATCTCTAAAGTGCACTTCCCAAGTGTAGTTAGAGAATAGGAAGGAATGTAAAGTTTTTAAAAACAGCCCTTATTAACTTTTCCTTCCATTGGTTCTACTGTAAACTCTAAAAAGCCTTTTTAAAAAGCAAATTCTCATACACTCAGCAGGTGAAGTGTCCTGACAAAAATAAAAATAAACAAATTGAAAACCATCCCAAACAATGGAAAATCAGCAATCAGATTACAATCTTTTCTCTTAACTACTCATATCCTAGAACATCTTTACTGTTTTTATTGCACATTTATGAAAACCATTGTCCTATATATTTAAAACAAAATAGTGTCTTTATCTGTGCTAACACATTCTTCTGAACCCTTAATAACTACATTAACTTTCAACAACATGTACTTATTAAAAAAACAGTGGAATCAAACCCAAAGAGATAATTGGTAATACAGATACTCAAAGGCTCTAATGTAATTTTCTTGAGACAAAAACACTGGGATTTTGGAAACTCTTTGCCCCCATTCCTTGTGAAAAGCTGCTGGTTATGTGACAGCAGGAGAACTAAAAACATAATTCACAATGAATGCCAATCCTTCACCTCCAATATGAAGGCTTCCCAACTACTTAACTTGCTGAGCATAACTGGTTTTACATAGCGTATCTAAAAAAGGCTGCTCCTGTTCAACTGACCAGTGAGAAAGGACTGGACTTCTTCAAAACAGGTATTGGAGCAACAGTTTGTTATATATTTCTTTACATTTTTTAACTGTCCGATCCCACCTTGTAAGGAGAGCACTTGTTTGTTCAGCTAAAAGGAACCCCCTTCATGCTCCTTTTGGGTTTGCTCAGTCAACTGGTTTGTGCAACAGTGGCAGAGGCACACTGGACCTGTGTACCCATTCATTGTGATTACACAGATAGAAGCAAATATAAGTTGTTTGTGATGGGAGATGGGAGGGGAAAGGAGATGAATGGTTCCCATGGGTAAGAGGACAGTTAAGTTTGGGGGTTTTTTTGGTTGCTTTTTTTCTTCATTTTTTTTTGCCTTTTTTTTCCTTTTTTGTTAAATTTTCTTTTGTTTTTATTTTTGTGTTTGTTTTGTTGTTTGTTGTTGGCTTTTTTCTTGCTGTGGGTTTTTTTTTCTTTTTTGTTGTGTTTTTTTTTTGTTTGGTTTTTTTGCTATGTCATGGAATCATAGCAGTCATTCCTCTAATAGAAACTGACAGGACATAAAAGACAGAACTATCAGATGAACACACACAATGACTAGAAATATATCAACAGAGAAAAGACTTAATTTAGCTTTGAGAAACCGTCCCAAAAATAAAATCCTGTATTAACAAGTGCAAAAAAAAACAACAAACAAAAAAGAAACTCCAAACATTAAAACACAGTGTATAAAATGGTGTGAGAAATTTAAGTCACCATACAGCCTTTTAGTCAATAAAAAGCTGTGTTCATGTGTCCTTGTTGTTTGGGTACTGGCCCGTTCTTTTCCTTTTACCCAAAAGGTCATTCCAGAAGAGATCTGAGCATAAAGAACTCAGTCCTTGCTATTTTTGACTGTAGTCATTTGGGCCTGTTGTGTTTCTATCATGTAAGATGAATCCTTTCTTTCAGTCCTCATTGGTTGAATTATCTTCCAAATTTGTTATGCCTCCAAAGCCCAGTCCAGTTGAGTTCTGTGCTGCTGAGACTGTAAGTACTGTATGCAAGAGAACTAATACAAGAACACACAGTTTAAGTCTGCTGTTACACAGTCTTGATGCTGATGAAACTGTGAGCGATGTCCTGTGACACATTGTTGAGCCACTTGTTTTTATAGTCCCTTTGGATTGATGATCTGATAATAGTCCCCATCTGACATCACAGCATTCTGGTTCTGCATTGGTTGGATAGTTTTCATAGAGCCCTGTAGGGTAAACACAAGAAAAAATACACATCAGGCACAAAACGATTGTCAGAAGTTGGTAGGTCAAAGGAACAGTTTAAGCTACCAAATCCACATCATTGGGTTAGCTAGAGGCCCTAAAACCGTTTGCTTTTTGTATAATTAGAATTGTTGAAGGGCAAGAAGGATGATCCAGGAAACTACAGACCAGTCAGCCTCACCTCCATCCCTAGAAAAATGACGGAGCAGCTCATTCTGAAGGTCATCCCTAAGCTCATGGAAGAGAAGTTGTTTATCACGAGTAGTCAGCATGGATTTACCAAGGGGAAATCATGCTTGACTAAAATAATAGCCTTCTATGATGTTGTGATGGAATGGGTAGATGCAAGGAGAACAGTGAATGTAGTCTACCTTAACCTTAGCAAGGCTTTTGACACTGTCTCCCATAACATCCTGATAAGCAAGCTCAGGAAGTGTGGGGTAGAAGAGTAGACAGTGAGATGGACTGAGAACCAACTAAACAATAGAGCCCAGAGGGCTCTAGTGATCAGTGGTGCAGAGTCCAGCTGGAGACCCATGACTAGTGGAGTTCCCCAGGGATCAGTGCCGTGTCCAGTCCTGTTCAACATCTTCATCAACAACCAGGATGAGAGAACAGAGTGTATCATCAGCAAGTTTGCTGATGCTACAACACGGGGAGGATTGACTGATTCACCTGCAGGCTGTGCAGCCATTCAGCAAGATTCGGAGAGACTGGAGAGCTGAGCAAAGAGGAACCTAATAAGGTTCAACAAGCATAAGTGTACAGTCCTGCACTTGAGGAGGAATAACAACATGCATCAGTACAGATTAGAAGCTGACCTGCTAGAAAGCAACTTCTTGGAGAAGGACCTTGTAGTCCTGGTGGACAAGTTAACCATGGGACAGCAATGTGGCCTTGTGGTTGCTGGGGTTTACCTTCCCATCTGTTCGGCATCTTATTCTTTCCATTAGTCATTTGTTCAATGCCTGAGGTGTGGAACTGATGGGAATCAGAGACCCCATCTGGAGTACTGTGTCCAGTTGTGGGATTCTCAGTTTAGGAGGGATGGGGATTTACTTCAACCCTACACTGAAAGGCTACGAGGATGATTAAGGGACTGGAACAGCTGCCTTATGAGGACAGGATGAGGGGCCTCGGGCTTTTTAGTCTAGAAAAGACTGAGAGGGGATTTTATTAATGTATACAAATATCTGAAGGGTGGGTGTCAGGAAGGAGGGGCCAATCTCTTTTCAGTAATGCCCTGTGATAGGATGAGGGGCAAAGGGTGCAACCTAGAACACAGGAAATTCCATTCAAACATGAGATAAAACTTCTTTACTGTAAGGGTTACGGAGCACTGAAACAAGCTGCCCAGATTGTTTGTGGAGTGTCCTTCTCTGGAGATTTTAAAGACCCATCTGGATGTGTTTCTGTGTGACCTGTCCTAGGCGGTCTTGCTCAGGCAGGGGGGTTGGACTCAGTGATCTCCAGAGGTCGCTTCCAAACCCTAATAATCTATGATTCTATGTGTGGGGAACGGTGCATCTTCTCTCTCCTCACATAGGACTAAACAAAATGCCTTTCAAGCCAGCAAAACAAGAGTGGCATCTTTTTGCTAATTTAGCGAAGGACGGACTGGAACAGGCCCCTTGCTCTACCAGATAAGTCCACAACAAGAACATGAGGATTATGATAACTGGCAGCAAAACAGACAATAGGTTAAAGATGCCTTTGACAGAGCACGTACCTGGCCAGTGCTAATTGGCTAATTTGAACATCTCTTGATGTTTCTTGCTATACATCTAGGCTATTTCTACCTTTAGAACTTTACTGAGTTAGCCTGATCTGATTATTAATTTTTAAACAGTTACAGGAATTCTGTCATTTCCAGAAGATACAACTATCTTTTTTGGATTTTTTCAATACTGTCTGCATTACTATACAGGAGATTAACATAAACAGAGTATTCAATTTACTTCTCACATATCTTCTTTTCTGCCAAATTAAAACAACCTGATTTAGCATGTTTAAATAATGGTCAAAGGCAAGAATGTTTAACATAATGGACAAATATATTTTTCTCAATTTAAACTGATCTTGAAAGAAATTTTGCAGTAAATGATTATTCTATGGTAGTGCCAGGTTTTACTAGAAAGCAATTAATCTGTTTTGAAATACTAGGATAAAGATTTTGAAAGCAGATACGCAATCGCTATAATTTATAAAATAACTTTGCTTCTTGGCCCAAGAATTACATTTTGTCTAAAGCATCAGAGAAATTATGTTATTTTCAAAAACTATTACCTACAAGTTCAAGAGTAACATTCTTAGGTTTGGGCACCGGACGGCCTGTATTTTGTGAATAACATGTAAAGGAAAGCAGCACACCTCAAAACAGGACAAAACTGAACTCTTTTATTCATACTTCCATAATATTGATCTACAACTAAAGATGCTGAGCATGTTAAAATTCAGATTAAACCTAGACTGGCACTTTTTTACATAGCTGACAAAGCAGTCTACTAAATTATATGTGAATCCAAGTAAAGTCGCATTGATTTTTTTATTGAAACAAATTTTTAAAGATACAGGAATGAGAACAGCTTGTTTGATTTTCTCTAAAGTCAAGGTTTACTCTGTAGCAAATCAGGCCATTTTTGCACTTATACAGTCTGATACTTACACTTGAAACACCTGAATGTTTTTTGTTCTCTCTCAGATCAGCACTGATTGCACTTCATGTTTTTTAAGAAATTCTGCTGCATTTAGGAATCTGTGGACAGTTCTTTATTGAAAGTATAAAAAAGCAATTTCATTGCTAACATACTTTCTGAGATCTATATTTTGCTATTTGTGTGCATAAGTGTGTTTTTAAACATGCTAACACACAGGAAGTGCCTCCCAAAGCAGGTAATTTGTTCTGTTCTGTGAGTGCAGTAGCTATTAGTAGCAATTGAAGACACGTGGAGAATGGTTAATGCTTGATTCCACTGAGCCTTGTTTACTAGTCAAACTGTATTTCCTGCCTTGTTATAGGAAAACCCAGACATACTTTGAGATCAAAGCCTATATATTCAAGTCAACAATCAAAAGGCATTTAAATAGTTCATATGCACTTACTGAATTATAAATAAATTGGAGGCAACTCCACATTCAAACCTATTTTGAACATGTTCCTTAGTGCAAAATTACATTTCCTCTTTATTTCAATTCAGCAATTGAATTTAGGTTTTGTATTTGCAGTTACTTTACATATTTAATAATCAATTTACTAGAGAACCACTATTCATATGACAGTTACAGAACATTTAGATAAGCTCAGTTGGACCTTTTACACTGAAGTAACGAAACTTAACAATTGTTTGTTCTGCACCACATATTTGTTTGTAGCCATGAGTTAGCAGTTTTGGCCCCTTGGATCTAATCAATCAGTCTGCTCAGTCAGATAGTTACAAACTCCAGAAAGCTGGCTACCTTGGCAAACCATCCAGGGAAAAAAATCCATTATGTTCTTTTAAAAAATATTTTACATGCACAAAGAACCTGGGATACCTTACCCGCAAAGCCACAAAGGTTTCCCCATTCCTATTCTGTCTTTATAGTTCAGTTTGTAGACGACATTTCTCTGTACTACCTGGATATTCAGTCACTATAATTCGGAGACTTTGCACTCACCTATATTACACCAGGAGAAATTTTAGTCCATAAGGATGTTCTTGGACCTTGATGCAAAAAAAAAAGATCTAGAATTTGCCATGATACTTTTTGGTACCAAACAATTCTCCAGACAGCCATGCTATTACTCACAAAGGTCATGTAAAAGCTCTTTCTTTGCTTCAATCCCACATATTTTTCTCACACACAAACAACATACTGATCATCAGCACAGCAGTTATATCTGTGTGTGCTACTAATACTGATGCAAAAATTAAAGCTACTCATTTGACTGAGATTATGTTAATGGAGACATGACCGTAGGTAAATCCCATGTACCATGCTCAGCTGAATCATGCTGAAAAAAAAAGGGAGTGACAGCATGAGCACTGTATTCTCTTTGTGGAGTAAGATCTTGGGGGAAAAACCAGCATACTGCAAATATGTTCTCACACAAGAATTAAAATTACAAAGACTGTCTGTGGACACACGATCTGCTGGTCAGCTAAGATAGAGAATGCTGTAGTTTCTGCCTGCGCAATTGTATTTTTCTTGGCACAGGAACCATCATGCAAAAGAGGTAGTTGCATTTTCACATCTTACCCCAAAACTGTCAGGATGTATCAAGCACGTAGCTGGATCTGTATCTGTATCAGCTGGTCTTGCTTAGCCCACTTCTTGGTTTCTTTGCTAGAGAAAGAGCTATGGAGCTACAGTACTCCACATCTTCCAGTCAAAGGAAACTGGTCTGATTGATATATTTGGGGATGTTGTTGGAGACATATTTTGGAAAGGTACAGACAACAGGTCTTTTGGTATGTTAAGTTTTTTCCTCACTTTCTTTCTGTTTAACTCTTAACTCTTCTTTTTAGCATAGATTTCTGATTCTTTTGAGAGGTATACCAAGATTCCTGTGCTTGAAGAAAAGATTATGACCTAAAAGAAGGAACCAGGTTAGTGGATGTAGTATGCCAGAAGTTTCAAATGTTCCATTTTACTGCGAAGCGCAAAGTAAATAAAGTCTGCCAAGAGTGATCCATCCAGCAGTGACATCATTGTACCAGTGAGTGCCAGCACTCTGCATGACATTTCTCTTTCTGAGGATTTCTGAGGTTTTAATACTAACATTTTCCATCTACAGAAGGTGAGAGAACATTAGATATGTTATGACTAGATTTCAATGCTTGCTTACATCTGATACTGAAGCCAGCTCTCTTCGATCTTATCCAGATGGCTCTCTCAATTTCTAAATTGCTGTGTCTGTGACACATTATGATACTTCTGTTCAGACATTAATTTTATATCTTTCATATTATAAAAAGTAATAAAATGAAATGTAGAAGAAAGCTTAAAGATAAACAAATTATTCTTTAGTCAAACAGATTATTCTTAAACTGTTGACAAAGGTTGTTAAGCTCTTTTGAAAAGGCTAACTTCCTTTTCAGATTTGATTCCAATTCTTGGATGAGATCTGTGTTGCTGTGTTTGAAGTTTGTTTTATTACTGTATCTTGATGAGTATTTCAGATAGTTGCCTCTGGAATATTTTGTTGTGTGAATGGGTCCACATTAAAAAAAAAAAAAAAAAAAGAAGTGTTTCTTCACCATGCATAGATTTTTTTTCCTTAAGATATGTACAGGACCAATTTCATCCTGCTGGGATAAACCAGTGTTTTCTTTATAAAACTGACTGAGCTGCTGCATGTCAGAAAAATAAGCAAATAGGTGACTCTCAAGGATATACAAAGAACCTTTTTAGCTTATGTTGAAATACAGGATAAGTGTGTGATAACTCTCTTCTAGCAAGCATTTGGCTGTCCCTATCCCCTCTCCAGTTTTTCTTCTATTATGTACAATTTGTGATCAAAAGAATTTACTACTTTGATATGATAGGAAAGGGTCATACCTACAAGGGTAGTAAGGCACTCTACATCCCTCTCTCTGTCTCCACTGGGAGAGAAATACAAAGAGAAGCAGTCCGTGGGTGGGACCAGTTCCCAGGCCATCTGCTGATTATCTTATAAGGCACAGGAAAAGCAGGAGTGGTGAACTATTACTAGTCTCTTCCCAGTGCTCTGCACATAGAGTCATGTAGCTTTCAGCTCTCTTTTCACAGTCAAAGAGCATGTGTGAAGGAAATCTTCCACATCTTCTATTTACACTTGGAAAAAAAAAAAAAAAAAAAAAAAAAGATGACTGCATCTATGAAAGAAAACAACCTAATTGATGTGCACAATGTTTTCCTAAGAGTCACAACTAAAAATCTTGATCTGGAACTTTGCATGGGACTCATTCATTAGAATTGCTGCATTTGTGTGTATATATGTATAAATACTACTATTGTCTCCCTCAAATAAGATTCTAGCTTGCATGGGCAATATTAGACATCTGAGCTGCAGAAAGAAACGGTAGATGAAACCACTAGAAACTTTAATCATATTGATATAAACTTCAAAGGTCTAAACGGAAAGCAACCATTCAGTGTTAATGAATACGAAAACCAGTATGTTCGAGAACAGTGCCTGATGGAAAGACTGACTTCTTTCCTTCTTTTTCCTAGAAAAAAGGGGGAAGAGTGAAACACAAACTTCTTTCTAGCTAACCATTTGTTTCCATAATCAGAACCACACTGTGAGTCTGATTGCTTTGATTAATCACCCAACTACTTTCTTTTGCACTGCAGTTGTTCCACATCCTTATATGCAATTCTACAGTGATGCACAACTAGAATTGCAGCCCCTGTCCGTTTCCTACTATCTACTTTCATTGGAGGCAATCAAGTAAGACATTCTCAGGCTAGAACACTTCTTATTAATTACATCAGTCTTTCAGGAACTACGAAGAAACAATTTAAAAAAAAAAAAAAATTGTTTCATTTTTTTAAATTTAATTTGATGTTGTCAAGGGACTGGAAAGTACACCACACCATGTGTGATTGTCAGCCACAATTATTGCTCCAGTCTGCCCCCTATAATGACTCTACATGGAGTCATATTTTAAAGCATTTTAAAAATACCTATTTAGGAATTCTAAGATAATGATTGCAAAATTTCTTGTAGAAAAAAAAAACAAGCCCTATGATTTTTTCTCATCACACTGACCTCAAAAGGAAGGATATAAACCCTTGTTACTGGTTTTTTTTACAGCCTCACTTTTTTTTTTTTTTTTTCTTTTTCTTACAGCCTCCAACTTAGAGAAAATCCTGCCCTGAAAACAAATAAAAAAACGGTATATGATTTCCCTACCTGCTGGTGCCATGGTGCCCCCACTTCCAGCAGCTGCCTCTGCACCCCTGCTCACTGCTGCAGTGGGATGAGGATGGTAAGGGGAGGTGGCAGCTCAACACTGCCATGGCAGCTCCCCGTGCTGCCAAGGAAATTAAGCTGCACCAGGGCCTTACCTAGCTGCAACTGGGAAAGAACATGTAATGTTTAGGCATATATCCTGTACTCTTTGCTGCAGTCTACTTCAAATAAAAACAGCTATTGTTGGTACCCCTTTTCCTGCCAGATGCCTTCCATGGTGTATTGAAATATTTTATAGAAACCAATCCTCTGTCTCTCGATTAACCTGAATTTCTACTGGACCTTAGAGGAAGTAATGTGTTACCATGGAGAGGAGGAAGGGAAATCCTAATTATAAAACTAGTGCTTCTAAAACATTATTAAAGAAAAAAAAAAAGAATCCACAAAGTCTGTTTCTCAGGGATAAATCACTATACAATCAGAGTAGCTCTTTTCTTTTTTTTCCTCCAGACAATATTTTATAAGTAACAGCGCTCTTTAGGTAGACAGCTAGTATTTTGTTTGTTTCATGGGGGGAAAATATACCAGCATAACCTAATTCAGCTTCTGCTGGATTTCTCTGAAAATGTAAGACAAAATTTTAAAAAAAGGAACTGTAGTATTTATCTCTGTGAGACACCATCAGAGTTTTGACTAGTAGAGATTCAAACCTAATTTAAATGAGTGATCAGCTGTGACAAAATACCATTTATGAGGAATCCCTGAAAATAAAGTTTTCTCCTGCTGTGTTTCCTGCAGCAGAGTTCAATGGTGACCAGTCAGCCATCTACATATCTACAACACCAAAATATAAAATATAAATACCTTTGATCTGAATGTTTTTATTTTATGTCAGTAAATTTCACCCCTCCCTAGCAAGGTGGGATCAGTAACTAGAAATATCAGAATATGTCTCAAGACAGGAATTCATAGAAAGTGCAGCAGGAGAAGAGGTCCTTCAAGACTTGGGCAACCTGCTTTTAGTTGCTTTTTTGTAAAATGAGTTAAAGTTAATCGTCAAGCCACAAGCTAAGCTGAGATAGAGTATTTTGTCTGCTGTTGAACTTGCTGTACTTGGCATGAAATAGTTCTGGTTTTGTTGAGCTGCAGAACAGCATAATTCTTTAGTTCTACAGCAGATTAGACTAATTTCTCATTGTTTTGTGGCAGGAAGTGCTCTTACAGTGACTTGCTGATAAAGAAAAGGGTGTCTGTACACAGTTTGTATTGCAGCCTTGTCCCTCTCCTCAGCATCTTCTCTTGCACAAGACTGCCAAGTGCCAGCATGCTGACGCCTATGGGTCCAGGAATACAAGCTCTCCTCTGCTTATGCTGGGTGGACACAGAGTTCAAACAAATATCAGTGTACTGAAATGAGATTCAGGCCACCCCAATTTTAAGTGTTTGCAATAAGAACTTGTTGATTAACAGAGGCTACAGCAAATAGGGGACAGCCATTACTCTTCATGGGATGTAGACAGCTAGTCAGCTCATTGGATGCAGATGCCCACTTAGGCTGAATTAAATAGCTCTCAGTGCTACTGACTACACCAGATCTTTAGTGACTCAAGTGAGAGCTTAGTCACAGAATTTATGTGTAGATACCACAGTACTAATCACATGCAGCAAAATTAGTTTAATCCTCCCCTAAATATGCTTTGTACCCTAAACTCAGAGGTCGCAACTGACAGTAATCTTTGCAAAGTCATCCACTGTACATGTTTCAGGAATAATTTTGGACTTGGAGACATATTAGGAAAATGAAGAAGTGCATATATATTTCCAGTGAGATTTTCTAAAATAATTAATCTAGTTTTGTTTATTGTTTGTTCATTCTTTACCATTGTGTATGTGCACAAGTCTGCACACATGCATATGTGCACAAACACACGTATACACGTTGTAAATAAAAATGTCCTGTGTCTCACTCGAACTTTTACTGTCCTACCCTAAACTGAAAAATAATACTAATTTGCTTGCCATGTATGCACACTGGAAGGCTATTAATATTTACAAAATGAATTGAAGCAAAGTGCTAAACACCATTATCTTATTGATGACTACCAAATTATAACTTGGTTTGCAATTCATTATATTATCTTCTGCATATGGATGGGTATTGTTTGATTGTGTGGAATAGGTTTATTTTTTAAGAAAAACACAGTAAACGTCTTGACATCAGAACTCTCTTAAGTCCAAACAGAATCACAGAATCATAGAATCATCAGGGTTGAAAAAGACCTTGAACATGATCAAGTTCCACCATCCACGCTACAAGCTCTAACTAAACCACCTCCTGAAACACCATGTCTACCTGCTTTTTGAACACCTCCAGAGACAGTGCCTGTACCATCTCCCTGGGCAGCCTGTTCCAATGCCCCACCACTCTTTCTGTGAAGAAATTTTTCCTAATATCAAATCTGAACCTCCCCTGGTGCAACTTGACCCCATTTCCTCTTGTTCTATTGCTAGACACTAGGGAGAAGAGGACAACACCTACTTCACTGCAACCTCCTTTCAGGGAGTTGTAGAGAGCAATGAGGTCTGCCCTCAGCCCCTCCTCTCCATGCTGAACAGCCCCAGCTCCCTCAGCCCCTCTTTATAAGACCTGTTCTCCAGACCCCCTAATCAGCCTAGTTGCTCTTCTCTGCACCCTCTCCAGCACCTCAATGTCCTTCCTATTCTGCAGTGACCAAAACTGCACACATGACTCCGGGTGCGGCCTCACCAAGGCCAAATACAGGGGCAGAATTACCTCCCTGGTCCTGCTGGTCACACTGTTCCTGACGCAGGCCAGGATGGTATTTCTTTTCTTGGCCACCTGGGCACACCGCTGGCTGATGTTCAGCTGGCTGTCAATCAACACCCCGAGGTCCCTCTCTGTTGGGCAGCTCTCCAGCCACTCCTACACAAGCCTGTAGTGCTGCTGGAGGTTGTTGCGGCCAAGGTGCAGGGCTCAATGTATACACAATGTATAAAGTGAAGTACATTGCCATGAACATTTGGTCTGCCTCTGAGATGGTATAGAGCATTTATAGGGTTTTATATTTTACTCTGTGTTTAACTAGCTTACCTTAGGCAACTAATTTAGTACCAAGCTTTCCAGTGCAACCCTAATGGTGGAGGCCATTTAATCTCAGATCTTTGGACCAAGTTGTTGAATGACCTATGTATTGAAATGCCTTTTTACTGATTTAGTGGGAGTAAGTTGTCTAAATATCTTCAAAATTCTCAGATGATACTCCAGACCACAACAATCTGAAGATAACATTTATATAAGCTGAAAGTTTGTGAGGATGATTCCATCCAGTCTTGAAAAAAACTATCTGAGGTTGTTGAGATGTACTAACCATATTTCTTGCCTACTATGTCCTCTCCTAATCATTCCTGGAAAATGTTTGAAGCATAAAGGCCTGTAAAAGGAATCAAACCATTTAATCAGCCTATGCATAGACCTGTATTAGCACACCTTTTAAAATGAAAATACTACCAGAATGTAACAAGACTAAAGAAGATATAAAAAAAAAAAATAATAAAAAATCTGTTCTTCACAGGGGAAAAACTTATTTATTTTCCTTCCAAGAGCTGCTGAATTGTTTTGAATGCTATGCCTCAGATTCTTCATTTATCTGACATAAGAATGCAGGTGAACAAAGCTGAATATAGTAAAAACTGATCTTGCTTTTCTCTTTTTTCCTGAATATTGCATGACACCATGTCTCTTCACTCTGAATACTGCATGACACGGAGCAACAAAAATCCTCCAGAAGATCACTAGGTGTAAAAAATTGGGAACAAATTTCTTCTAGTAATTTTGTTTTGTGAGCTAGCGACTGTGGCAAGCTGTAGTGTAAATGTGTGTTATTAAATCTGGGCTCAAATCCTAGGACCTCTGAGAAATCTTTGTGATGAGGAATACTTTCATGCTCTCATAGTTAGAGCTAATGAAAGAATGATTATCCACACTCTTT
>NW_009953295.1:7559419-7562103 GCF_000747805.2 Chaetura pelagica | reverse complement strand
AGCTAATGAAAGAATGATTATCCAAACTCTTTCACATTTAGACTTATGAAAACAAGTGAAATTAGCTTTTCCATACTGTACCTGTACAGATGAAACTTGATAGTCCTCCGTAGATGACATCATCATTGTCTGGCAATATAAAGGGACACCTCGTCTGAACCTCCAAACAGTATTGCTTGCAAGGAATTCTGTTGCTGCAGTGAAACTGTGTGACTTCAAAATACTGGGAACAGAGCCAGGCCTTGTAGACAGTCTGGAAAAAGAAGAACCAGAAGTATAGATGGATGACAATAGCACTGTCATTATTAGAGCACACTGTACTACACACCTACATTAATGCTGCTTCTGAAAGCAGATTTTGAGAGAATATCACCTGGGTAAATCATACTCTTGAATTTTGGCTGTCCTTTCACTTCAGAAATGAAAACTCCAGCCAAGTCACTTAAACATAACAGTTAGTCAGGACTAGGCTTTTGCTAAAATTTTATCTTAATTTGTAAACAGGTATGTCTCTTAGGTGCCACTTAAGACACATGTAGACAAGCTACACACTCCTATTCTTGTACATTCTCGTATACAAACTGAGAACATAATTTCATTTGAAGCTGGTATGGGAAAAATCCAGGAAAGTAAATCCAAGAAAGAGTTAAAACTGGGTTCAGGATGGTTCTGTTCTTTATATCATCTAGAGCTAAGCTACCAGGTTGCAATAGGTGGTGCTGCTTCCCTTCAAATAAAACCTTATGCAGTTGACAGCATTAAAATACACATTAGGGTTCCTGAACAGCAAGAGCTGTAATCTGGGGGGTAAATGTGCAACACTGAGGACCAATGTCCACATTTGGAAGCTAAAAGGAATATATTAGAGATGCTGTCATCTGATGATGTGCAGCCATGGCTCCAGGACCTGTGATTATTACAATTATTATAATCCTTTAAACAGAGAAGTAAAACAAATTTGTTGATTTTAGTTAACTTTGACTATTCTCTTCTGAGCAATGGTCTTTGTCATAAGAATTAAATTAGCCTTTTGGACACAAGAAAGTTTCATATCTGATCATACAAAAAATAGATTGGGCACCAAGCTACAAGGTGATGAAAATTCTATATCTCTGAGTACAGTGAGGTTTGCTTGTATCTAATTTTATTTTACACTTATCTCTTTTGAAGTACCTTATTTACTGGCTAGATACATGCTATCTTGGTTGTTATATAACGAAAATTTCCTTTTTGTGTTCATTCAAAATATCTGAAAAGCTTAGTAACTACCTTTCTTTTATCGCAGGCTGAAAAGCAATATGGTTAGCTGATTATTTCCCTTCTTCTTAGACTTGTTTTTAATAAAAAATGAAACTGAGATTAAATTTTTCAGTACTGAAAATTCAAAACCTGACATCTGAAAAGAGCAATCTAGCTGAGAGTTTGGTTTCCTTTCAGTATGTTTCATCTCGTCAGTTATAATTCCTATTAGTGTCAGTAGCAGCTTAAATTGTATAATTAATTTCAATGTATTAGTCCCAGAATCACAACATTTTTGTGTTATTTTGTTTGCAACAAAAACAAGTATGTGTGAGGTTGCTAGGTGATAAAATGAAGCCCTTATCACTAATCTACGGTTTGTGGTTATCTCTTTATAGTAGCTTTTACCTACTATATTCTGTAGAACATGACTTTTTTCATTACAAATTCAATTTTAATTGCTTACAAAGGTTTTCTATCCACAGTAAATGACTAATTAGAGGGAAGATTAGGCAATGTGTGTACTTTCTGTTCTTAAACTTCTAAAAAACAAGTAGGCTCCCCAGTGTTCACTGTATTCCTCACCACATTTTAATGTTTCCATTGCTATATTGACACTTGAAACAATAAAATAAATAAGGTAATAGTTTTTTTCTAGTTTTAATTAGTCAGAGTACATAGCCTATTGGTTTGAGAAAGGAATGCTGGTTCTGAGAATAGATATTCACAGATATTCCTTCCTGATCCCTAGCACTGTGTATCTGTTCAGTAGGAATCTACATTTTCTCTTCATAGAATGGATCTTAGAGTAGTAAGTTGGTTTATGAATCATGTTTGGAACTGTACATCAGTTTGTAGCAAGCATATCAAATAGCACACCATACATGGTAACAAGATAATGAGCAAACCCACGTGTCTAGTTAAGCAAGACAGGAAATAAACATTTATTCAAGACCAGAAGTAAATAACACAGTCATAGGTTTCTGTGAACATTTTAGTGTATTCAATCTCAGTTTGTACACATCATATTCCTGTTCTGATTCACAAGTTCTCAGCTTTGGCTCAAAATTACATTTGAACTCTTGTCCGTGTTTTTAAAGAATGCATGAATGTACCTGTAGCTGAGATCTGTTTCCCAAATAACTGTCTCCCACTCCACGCACTTTTTATTGCAACCCTTTTCAACCTCACCTGCAGTCTACATCCAGATTTATAACACATTTGTGCTCATTTTGCTCTTTTTTGACCAGTGGGGTTACATGAAAACTAATATTTTCAGAGTTCTATCTGGATAAGGACTGAGGTAATATCCCACTCTGGGGTGAGATACTGATACTTATCAGCCTTCCTACCCTCATGATCTGGTTTCTTAAAAAGAAACTTCAGGTTTGTGGGACAAGATAACTCTGCAGCAGACTGTAAGATGTACAAGAATTGGTAGGGAA
>NW_009953295.1:7536902-7558935 GCF_000747805.2 Chaetura pelagica | reverse complement strand
TAGGGAAAGCTGCAAAGCATCCTGAAAACCAGCCTAGAAGACAGGAGATGCTGGTCTCCAGCCCTTCCAACAAAGATCCATTTTTAAAAATCTTTTTCATGCCTGAGAACTTGCATGAAGGAGTCTGAACCATTGGAGGAGTAAACATCATGGAAAGGCACCAGTTTAACACTTGAGTACTTATAGTGCAGCTAAGGTGGAATTTAAAGTCACATCTGGATAAGGAGAAAAAAAGAAGAAAAAAAAAAGAAGTCAGATAAGAGCACTAGAGAAGACTCAACCATAGTGCCTAGCTGTTAGCCCACTGCCTCCACAGCTTTGGAATTATTAATTCATATACTTCTAGACAGTACCCAGCCATCATCTAGAAAAAGGTATATTCCAAGCACTGCACCTAGTCAGCAGTTTCAATGTGGCCTTGCTGGGCTGTTTTTTTGAGAAAAAGGAAAAAAATATAAATGTCCACAGATGAGCTGTGCTCAACAAGCTGGTGGATCAAAGAACATCTCTCCACTCTTAATAGTACAGGTGTGATTTAAGTTCATACTTCTCAAAGGAGATCCCAAAAAACCTCTTCTTGGACATTTTAGACTTCCCAGGCATTACAGCTTTTTCACAGAAATCTTCCTTTCATGCCTAAAGACATGCTACCCTAGAGGCAGTACAGAAGTTTAAAAACAGATCTTGTATTTGTACATAACACTCACTGCTCAGAAGCTTTTGTATGAGTCCAATGGGTGATCCAATTGAGTAGATCCAGAGTACTCCACCTTTGTTTCAATGGTAGTGAAATGTGATTTTCTTAGATTAAATTTTAGCAGCACATTATTTGAAACTGAAATGAATTGAAATGAATTGAAATTTATTGACATTTTCCTAATAGCAAAGCAGATATGATGGCCTTTGATCTGCCAGAATTCCTTCTTATACCCTAGGAATTCCCTGGGAATTCCACTCTACCTCCTAGCAGATGCTGATTTTCAGAGTCTTGAAACATGCGCTATGTAGCAAGGCCTGAAACTATCAACAACAATACATATTGACTTGCATTTTTGAGTATGGTATGCACTTTACAAACTATTCTTTGATAAGAGGCTATTTTTCCTTTTTTAAAGGATATAATTGGCTAACCCCATAGATTTATAAACACAATAAATGCTCCTGTTAAAAAAGATGGCATATAGAACATTTTCAAGTATTTTTCTATGTAATTTTCAGTGTTTCAACTGAAAATTAGTATTACTCATCTGAATGGAGAAAATATGTAAGTCTTTAATGTCTTGCAAATGGTGGAAATTTCTTTGTCTTATTGAAATAAAAAATATTTTGGATTTGAACATTCTGAGGACAATTTTCATTTCCTTTCTTTCTGCTTTTCCAGTAATTAAGCATTGTTTGTGGTTGGCTTTCCCTGCCTTTCATTTCATATCTGTTCTGAATTGCATATCAATTGCTGAACTGAATTGATCCCTAGGTATCTGTGAAAAATAAAGATATTATTTGTTCCAAGATATTATTGCTCCACATCAAAATAAGTAAAAAAAGAAACAAACAAAAAAAAAGTAAACACCAAAACCCAGCAAAACAAAGCTCTAGAAACCAAACCAAACAAAAAAAATCACAAACAAACAAACAACCAAACCAAACCAAAATCTTGAACTATCACATCTTGTAAAGAAACTGTTACCTACTACTTATCATGCAAAAAAGATCACATCTAAACATCAACAGGTCACCTGTGTGTATGGGAAAAGGCCAACCTGCCTTAAAAAAGTCCAGGAAAATGTCCACAACTGAGCAAAGTGCCTCTTTATTAGGTTTCCAAGACCCATCCCTTTTTTCTAAAGTCTGAAGCTTAAAATGCTGTATTACAAGTTGATATGACTTTTTCTGAGCAGGAAAATTAAGAAGAAGTAGAAGCCAATGAAAAATTCATAAATGCACGCTTTGCTTCACTGTTTTCCCTTGTCTTCCATGTGTTTTCTGTTTTCTATTTCAGGATGGTATGTCTTCACTCCAATTCTAAATGATATTATACCACTGTATTCTGACTGCTTCTTTCATTCTGCTCTCTGCACTTATACTAGGTTTTCTCTGAAGACAGAGAAAAGATAGAAAGTGTATGTGATGAGACTATGTTTCAATATGCCAGAGGCAGGGAAAATCCTCCAGCTTTTCTATGAAGTAAAATTTTCTGGAGAAAAATTATTGCTCCTTCAAAACATGCACTTTTTCAAGGTTCAAATCAATAATACAAATGACTTTGCATTCCAAGAAAAGTAAAGAGAATTTATGGTAGTGGTAGGTAGGGCTTTCATTTTATTGTATCTTCAATTAAAGAAAACTAAAACTAAAGATACATACATTGTAGAGAAAATAAAAGAATAAACAACTATGAATAGTTTTTGAGTAAACAAGTGGAAATCTAGTGTTTTTCATAAAAAATCAGAACTTTGGAAAACAAAAGCATCATTTTTATTAATAGATATGTTCAAGCCACCAAAAACAAACACAAAACTAATACACAACATATTTTGGATTTCTAAATTAATATTTTCTGATAAATATGATCTTCTGTATATGTTGCCTGCATATAATGCAGAAAAATAATTAAAGTGGATTTGTGTTTTCAGCTGGCATGGGAGACATTGAAAACCTTTGAAAAATCACAGTTGCTAATAGAAATCTGATGTACTGCTGTCAAAGAACAGAAAACCCCTATGGTTTTCTGTTTTTCTTTGTTTTGTTCTTTAACATGGAAAATAACTCATATAATTTGGATTATTGGTGTATCATGGCAACAACATATATACAGTAACTGTATATATCTAAAGGTGTCATCTTTTTAACATCAGGAGAACTGTATTTGAAAGAGATGCAGTCCTGGCTATTGGACAAGACATTGCATTGGAAAGACAGTATCATATAAAAATAAGGTGTTTTTCATGTACAGGGTCATAACTACAAAATATCCGAAATATTTAGTGGTAGTTTTGCTCACCTAAATAAATTGAATGTATGTTGAAATTTACACTTTTAATAAAGTTCACCCATCAGTGCTGGCTTCATATACCTCTATTCATATGTATGGGTGCCTACCCAGAATGATCATAATAAAAATCATGGTATTTGAAAATAATTAACAATATCATAGTAAAAATATTGTTTAGGCAGATAAATTCACTATTTTGAATTTCATTTTAAGTCAAAGTCTGGAAGCAGAAAAAGCTTTTATTACTTCTGTGACCCAGCATCTAGCACAAATTACCAGTTACAGCCATTCAAGGTAAGAACTCTTCACAAATGAAACAGACACTAAACTGCATTTACTTGTCAAATCATTACAGATAATAAATGGATTCAGAGTTAAGAGGAAGAAAGAGAGATTGTGTGTGGAGAACTTTGAGAAACTGAAAGAGCAGAGTGTAATCTTTTTCTCTCAGGACATAAGTAACAACATTTATTTTTTTTTTTAAATCTCTGTGGGGAATAGCAGTCCAGATATTGTCTCTTTCTAGGATATTCTTTGTCTCATATCACACATGAGATTAGCGTCTCAGATTTGTTCTTTATGATCTTGAAAGGCCTTCAAACAGAACTACTAGGCAATATGGCTGCATTGTTTGCTTAGAGAGAAGCCAGTAGCTGCTGTCCGCAAAGTGTGCGGTATTGCCAGGTAGAGTAGAGTGCTGACTGACTACTGCCATGGTCATTACACTAACTGACTTGCAACTGGCTGTGCAACTCGACAAAAGTTGTTTCAATTGTATGAACAGCATTTACTAAGGCTGAAAATATGTTGGGAAGATGAAATTTTAGTTACTGTGTATATATGCCCACAATCTCTCTCCTTCCCCTTCTCATTCTTACTCACTCATGCAGGCACAATACGTGTGATTCTAAATAACCTAATTTTGGTCAAAACACATTGAGTACATAGCCTGGATCATCTGAGTCACACTGCATGTAACAGTACAGCAGAATGAAAAAGCTCAATCAGTTTTGTTCTTTACAGCTGCCAATTCTCCTCAGTTTTCAAGACATGACTTAATTCAGCTCTCTTCTGCCCCTTCCCCTGTAATTCCTGACTGTTTTTGCCATCATAGTTCTTAATCCACAGGGAGAAATTTTCAGGAAGTACTTACTCTAGCTATTCTCCATGGAAATGACTTTTTTGGTTGTTTGTTTTGTTTTTCTCACTGAATAAAACTTTGATGTTACTGGCTGCTTTGTCTAATAATAAAAAAGGGAACATCCACATTATCCAACAGCTCTAATTGTGTGGATGTGGAGGACAGTGGAAGGGAAAGAAAGGAGGAAGAGAGATGTCACAACAGAAATTCTGAAAAATCGTAAATTTTCTGAATCAAAATGAATTTTCACTGCATTGCACCAATGTTTTGCAACCACATTCATTAGACAGTATGAAAGTGAAGTCTTCAAACAGAGAACAGCTTAATAATTTCACCTGCCAATTGAGAAGGAAAAGGCCCCTCATGAACTTCAGTGGTACTCTATTCATTGACATTTTCAACCACATGTATACTATATTGGGATAAAGAAACAGTGTGATATGATTCCAGCTCAACTGCTCCCAAAGCTTGTGAGTATTTGAAGTTACATTCTGCAATCTTTATGTGTACTGAGGAGTACCTCAGGCTGTGACTGACTAATCAATTCATTTTTTCCACGAATATCAATTTAATAACTTATTATGTGAGCTGAGCTTTTTCAGCAGAACTAGGTGCAGACATAGATTTCATTAAAAAAACCCAAAACATAAAAAGCCAAAACAAAACAAAAAACCCACCCATCATTCATTTAAAAAAAAAAAAAAAATAAAAAAAAAAATCTGGATTGCAGAATAGTGGTGCAGCCTTCAAGTACCTGCTGTGTTCTAGCCCAGTGGTCCCCAGCCCATGCTGACCCATTGACAACAGTGAATAAGCTGTGTACGGAGAGCAAAACCCTTCTTTTCCTAGCCTCATTTTTAGCATATGATTTTCTGTAGCCAATAATAACCTTTTAGATTCTAGTATGCAACATACTGCCTGTATGCAATGGGTGATGTCAACTTCACATGTCTAATATCTGCTGATTCATAGACTTAGGAATGTATGAACTATTTAAAGGCATCATATGTGCATTTAAAGTTATAGCATATGTTTAAATCTAATTTGGGATATTTTTTTTTTTTGAGTTTGTGTGAATAGTTACCTCTGTGTAGTATCCTGTGACACTACCATAATCAATAATATTGTCTCTTCTATGGTTTCTATCTCAGCATTTCTGTGAAATCTTTTGAAAGTATCTACTTTAGCCTAACTTCCTTTACTTCACTTTAGCTGGTTTTAGTATTTCTCAGTCTTAAAGGGTAGGGTCATGAGGTATATTAGGGAGTTAAAAATCGTAGTAGTAATCTTCATGAGCTGAGAAGCTGTTGATAACAGAGTTGGGGAAAAGCTACTGATAAAGGCTGGAAAACCTTCTAAACCTTCACTTACCCAAATAATTACATCCTCTCAGATCTGTGCCTGAACATAGGCCAGGCAAAGATTAATATATTGAATAATATCTCTTGGAAAAAAAGGAACAAGATCTCAATGCATTTAGAGGGTTCATACCAGCACTGAAAGACCTCGGAAGGGCACATTTATTTGTTTTTGTGATAATGCTTCTAGTGTAAAATTGACTTTAAACCTTATACATGCTGTAAAGCAGAGAAATAATACCTACTGTCACCTACAGACTCACACACTGTCTGTGCATCACAGTCTGTGAAATGCTTTTTATGTTTGGATCACCAGGGTATTATGTGTTTGTTTGAATGACAGTGCATCTTCCTTAAGAAGTGTCTCAGTGTCTGCTTTGTGTATCAGGACCTGAGATATCATGTTGTACAAGCAGAGATGTCTTTGGATATCTTACAAGTGTATTTTATATAGACTACACAACCAAAATATAGATGGCTAACTGCTACAAGATCTGATTAAGTCTGACAAGTGTAGTGTTACAAACATGAACTCCCCCAGGAACTTTATTGGTTTTGAGCAGTAAAGAATGTCTGGCTTCAGGAAAACTGCACTTTCCATGTGTACTTTGGAATAGGAATCAGCTCTTTCAACCCATGAGAGCTGTAGGACTGCTGGTGGCACTCCTGCCATCGTTTGTTCCCAGTCCCTTTCTGAGACTGGGACAGCCTCAGGGTAGGGCTGGCTGAATACATGAATAGTGCAGAAATAGTGACCTGATAGGAAGGATCAATCCTCCATAAGGCACCCTTGCCAGTGACAGTCAGTGGTACTATCAAGTGATTAAATGTCCTTAATTACATGCAGAAGAAAACACATAACAAAGCAGTGGCTTTCAGATCTGTGGGTTGCTGAAAAGAAGATATTTCACAGGAACAGGTTTACAATGGATAAAGGTAAAACAAAAATAACAAAAAGAAAAGTTATAATTTTCATTTTATTTCAACATTATCAAAATCAAATTATTTCGACTGGGAAATATTTTCAATAATTTCAACCATTTCTTTCCAAAGAAACTATTGCCATTCTGTTTTTACTGCAAAACATTGTTCATAAAACATTCACTTAAATACACACCACAGTCTTTTTTGTATTTTATTATACTAACATTAATATAAAGATGCTCTGCTTTTTGGAATAAAAATTAAAATGAAATAAAAGTATCTTTGTGCATGCACACCCACCTTTTTTTTTTTTCTTTGTTTGTGGATTACTGATTGATTTCTTTTTTTTTATTTGAAGGTAGAAGAAATGTAAGCCAAGGTTGAAATTTATTTACCAGATCATTGTTGATCTTAACTTCAGTTCATATACTATATAACAAGTGTTCTTTTAGCCAAATAAAATGAGAGGAATGAAAAGCCGTTCTGCTCACATCTTTGTTGTTTATATTGCAAAGGACAACCAGAAAGATACAAATATGCCAGCTCCTAATACAATTAGGTTTCTTTGATTATGGAGAAACTATTGCAGAAGATGTGGCATGCATGTCTTGTTGTCATTTTGGTAATTTTAAAGAGAAATTAGACTCAGTTATAGAAGAGTTCTACAATGTCCCTATCTGCCAAAATAAATTAAACTTCTGCAAGGACCAGATGTTGTGCAAAAATCACATCCACCATCCTTACCTTGGTGATTAGCAAACCAGTTAACTGGGGTCACCATCATCATTAACTTTGTTTAATAATACCCCAAAACCTAAACTCATCATCTGTATTAGAATTCAGCCTTAGTTCTTACTTAATATTGCAAAGAGACTTTCTTTTGAAGATGATAAACATCCCTTTGGGTGAGCTTAAAGGGAACTGAAAATTAAATAACTCATTACAGAAATAAATTATCTGGTAAAAAGTAAATAGGAGGCATTGATCAAACACTGTAATAAAATGTTCAAATTATTAAAATAAAACAAATTAATTATCTCTAAAGTGTCTGATCAGCTTCCATGGAAGATCTTAGGACCACTGACTTCAAGTCAGTTTGCAATGGGCAGGGACCTCTTTTAAACTTTTACAGTCTGTTCTAAAAATACATTTGAATCCATGAACGAAGTGACGTGTCAAGGCTGGAAAGTCTTTGTGTTCAGTTCTGATCTCCATAATTTTGAAACTGATGGCAGTCTGTATAAATCAGCTGAAAATTACATTATTCAGAAAATTGCTACTTCTGACTACCATTGTATGCAGGAGGCCAGGACATTGTCTGTCTATATATCCTCTGCTTCCTCAAATCAAACACCTGATTTTTTTTCTGCCTGCAAATCTCCAATGTTGTGCAGAAGAGACAATCCCCTATGGGCCCAGAGGACCCCCAGTCAACTGACAACAGCTGCTGCAGATTCCTGGCAGATGAGAGAACTTGTCATAGGCTGATAGAAACATACACAGAGAAATAGTTCTCTGTGCCTTGAATTTCTCTTTTTACTTGAAATTCTAAGCGCTGTAAGCATAAGACATTGAATTTTGATGTTGATTTCTTAAGCATGCATACAAAAAAGTTCTCTGTCTAAATTCAAACAGACCTCTAAAAATTCAGTAAATAAATCAAGAAGTCAATGAATCTGAAAGAAATAAGAAAATTAAGGCACCAGAGATGAGACAAATGCTTTAGAATCAGAAATCTAATAAAAAAATAAAGTAAAAAAAGAAGAAGCCAGAACTCATAACAACAGAAGGAGACTGTAGTAGTGTAGACACTACAAATGATGCTATTTGTATCATCAATGGAAGTTTATTTTAATTATGGTCACTTGACACTGATTAGAAGGACATTATTGTGTTGTAAACTATCTAGAAACACAGCAGATTTGCCTTATTCTTTTCTCTAGACATGTCTGAAGGCAGTGACAGGGTCAGGGAGGCCACTGCACTATCCTACATTGCTACACTCAATGTACTCAAGTTGTGCTACCTCTCCACCTTACATTTAACGCACAGATTGACATAAAGACTTTAGTGTTGTGTGCTGTAGTTATGAAATTGACATGAGACATCCGGACATCCAAAAGGGCAAATACCAGAGCTTGAAAGGAGCTCCCAAGGCTAAGAGAGAGGACCCCCTTTTTCAGTTTTTTTCCTCAAACAGCTCTGGTTTGAGGCCATATAACTGCCAAAAAAGATGGCTAGAGCCCAAAGTGCAAAATCTTACCTGGATGGGGATATATATGGGGCAATACATGTGAAGATATATATGTCATTGCAATCAAAACAATGACAGCTTGTGATCACACATTCAATAAATCGTATTTGCTGGGATAGCACATTAAGCTCTCCAAAGAGTTCACCAGTAAGTTTCAACATAAGATCATCCAAGAACAGGTGTCCCAAGTGAGCATTTTCCCCATTCTGGTGTGGTTCTGCAGGGGACTATACATTTGCCACAGCAGAGTGAAGCTTGTTATCACAGGAGATT
Source organism: Chaetura pelagica (assembly GCF_000747805.2). Classification (NCBI taxonomy): domain Eukaryota; kingdom Metazoa; phylum Chordata; class Aves; order Apodiformes; family Apodidae; genus Chaetura; species Chaetura pelagica. The sequence continues at coordinate 7,549,993 of NW_009953295.1, read as the reverse complement.
ACAGAGCAGAAGGCCAACTTGCACATACCTTTTGCCATTTCAACTGCCAATCTGGTGATTATCAACATAGAAACTGCAACACAATATTCTGAGGAATCAAAGGATTGCTGGAAGTATGAAGGGTCTGTCTAACTGTCTGTGCAAAGTGTTTGCAGTTTGTTCTGCAATGTCAGCTCAGATATGTAACGTTCAGCAGTCAGAGCTCTTACAGCATGTAATAGTTTTCCTGAGACTTCAAGCTTTTAACTACCTTAGAAATCCTGTGGGCTTTTTCTTTTTCTTTTTTTTTTTTTTTTCTCTTCTGTATGATCTCACTATATTACAGTTTGAGAAATCCCTTGAGAACTAGGATATATGTTTTTTACCAGCACAAAACCCCTATGATGCCTCTGAAGTTTATACTTCACCAGTGAGCTCATAGTTCATTGGCTGTCTTTGAACTTCTCTTTTTATATATTAACCTTCCCTCTATTTGGTCTACCTTGGAGAGATTTTGAGATATACTTGTAATCCTTTCACTAACATCTACTCATGTATAAATAGAAGTAAAACAAATTTAAGATATTTAAGGCCCTATCCAATTATTCAAGCACTACAGTCATATATTGTGCCATACATGTAGACGGAGATGGCTAGTTCAGTTAAAAAAAAATAAAAATCTTTGTCAGGTAAATTCTTCACTATTAAGAGCAATGATGGAAGTAGACATTATTGCCAGATATTCTTGCTGACATTTAGAAATTACAATGGAATTTCTCAAGCATCCCTAATACTAGAAATCAGGTTTTGCTGCTTAAAATCTAATACATTTTTTATATTGTCTGAACTTGTATTGTGGCACATTAAGCCACTGCATTTATATTATTAGCCAATTAGAATAAACATATAGAAAGATGAGACATTGAATTGTGATTCCGTTGAAAACAAGACAGATCTGTGACTTCTACCTAATTTTGTATGCCAGACCAGTGGTCATGTCTCAAACAAAGGGGAAGAAGGCCTTCATCAGGCTCTTTAAGAAAGATTTAGCCTCAGGACATGAGATCAGAGACTTGGTAGTAGAATAAGCCTCAAGGGCTTTCGGATGATGGGATTAGTGCAGTTATCTGCTACTGCTACTGATGGTCTACAGTCTTGAAGAATTCACAGACTATAGGGTCATTCACTGTTCTACAGTGAGACCACAAGCAAATTCTGTGTGCAGGTTTCAAAGCTGTTAAGCAAAAGGCCAATAAAACTGTTAACCTTCAGTATCTCTGACACAAATGATCTCAATAGATTTTCTGATAGAAATTATAAAAACTTCTATTTCGCTTAGGTGGAGCACATTTTCTTCACTCAGTTTACAAGATGTGAGCAGAATAGTTCTCATTTCCTATTGATTTTCATTCTTTTTTTCCTCCTTTCTTGCCCTGCCTTTCCAAAAAAACAAATGCTGTTTACTTTTCCCAGTCCTTATCTGTGTTAGCAGTGGTCTAACATACTCTCATGCCTAGATGCATGTCATCCATGGAAGGAAAAAATAGATTTAATTCTTCCAAAAATTTTTGTGCTTCCAGAGTTTCCAGAGAAGGAAGACCCAGGAACTTCTCAGTGATTCCAGCCTTCAAGGTCTGGCTTCCAGCATTACTACACAGTTCAGCAGAGGAAATAGCTAATTTTAATAATATATACAACGTACATGACACTTCTCATCTTCAAAGTGCCTAACACCGGGATCAGTTCTGCATGTCTAGCCCAAGGAAAAAGCTTATGCTTTATGCTGAACTCTTGGCACTAGCTGAGGTTGAAACTATAAGACAGATCACATTAGGAATCATTTTTGGCTAAGAGGAAAAAAAAAAAGCCTTATCTAATTGTGAGATGAGTGAGGCACTACTTTGTGATTGGCTGTATTAGGAGTTATCTCCATAAAAAGAAAAATCCCTTGTATTTCCTCTGCCAGATTTCCATAATCTTTTCTAGTATCAAATCTAAATTATGTTTTTATCTGAAATATCAAAATGCTTTCACTGATGCAGTATTTTTGTGGGAAACTGAATAAAACACTATATCATAGTGTGCAGTGCTTGCCATAAAATTATTTCTATTTGATCCTGTTGGATTATGGAAAGCTATCTCAAGTTCAGGCATTTTGCTTAAACGTCTATATCACTGTTATACATTAGGCATTAATATCAATTTGCTTCCATCTGAAACCTGCTTTGAGATGCATCCTGTTAAGTGTGGTGCCATCTTAGGGAGAATCTGGGGATTTGGAGCTTAGCATTTTTCATATTTCATTTGTATTCCTTCACTGCTGGTTATGCAATCATGACATCCAAAAAGATACTGTGTCCTCCATTATTATATTGTGGAAGAGTTAGACACAAATGAAACAAAATGAGCTTGTAATAGATGTACTAAATCACTACAAGATTGTTTTTATGTCACTATATATATTTAACTTTGCCATCACAATAGCATGTTTCTCCCCTCTTTCTTTCCCTAAAGGATTGTTTTAATTATGCAAAACTGGTATTTCTGCAAGCTGTTGTAATGAGTACTTGCTCTATCTGAACAGAAATGTTGTTTGCTCTCATATTTTCAAATATTTACTTAATTGCAGTCTTTCTTGGATTATTTCTTGTGTTACATGGGGTCAAGTCTGAATGCAACTATCTGCTGACACATCTAACAATTTGCATAGGTCTGCATATTCAGATGCAGAGTTTTGCCCTTCAGATTTACTTTCATTTGTTGTTGCTACAGCTTGTTCAGCAAATCGAACACAAAGCTGGAAGACTACCAAAGAATTTGAGAATAAAATACCAGACCTGCTAACAAAAATTGTACAGCCTGTCAATAAGAAAAGTTAATATATTAGATGGGTTGAGTGTAGAAAATATTCTACTTTATATTTCAGAATTATTCCCTGAGTCATCCAGAGACTCTCTGACATATTTGGAAGCTAATAAGTTGACAAAGACAATATTTTAAAGTGGAACAATAGAAAAAAAGTGTAAATGGTATTATGAGAAAGACTAACCGTCTGTATTCCTGCAAAGGTAAATTCTCCCTCTAACCAATTAGAATTCTTTAAAGTATAAAAATGAGAATGTAATCTTGGTGACAATTTATTTAGCCCTTCAAAAATCCATTAACAAGGTCTCTAAAAAAGATAGTAAACAAATTAAATTATTATTGCTTCAGTGTAGTATAGAGTCACGTATATGAGCTGGGTAAGGGAAAACACAGCAAGGAAAAGAGCCAAACAATTTTCGTCAGTACAAAAGGTTAAAAGCAGGGTGGCTCAGGCTTTCATATATGATATATTTTCTTAGTAATATATTAATGCATTAAAAATAGGGCTAACTAACAAACAAGCAAGTGTACAGAAAAAAAAAAGTTAATCAAGTCCAAATAAAATAAAGTTCAGCTGAACAGAAAACTTGCTGAATAGAGAGTGAAGTTCAGTGCTGAAGAGTTGAAAGAAAGGAAACTTTGTGAAGAAAATTGGAATTATTTGTATACCATAATGAATTTCATGTTTAGTATGTGGGTCCCGGAAAATAATCTGGGTCTTGCTGTTCAATGAGGTCTGTGCAGTTACAGACAGAAAAGTGGAAGTGTGAATACAGGGAAGTAAGGTAGAAAGAGTCTTCTGCATAGCAAATGAAATGTTCTCACCTGGAATACTCTACCCAGAAACCCATAATCCTACCTCAAAAAGGAGTCACACAAGGACTGGACACTCACATTTGTCTCCAAAGAAAATGGGAATCCTAGAAAAGCAGTAACTGTAAATGAATGGTCTGATTTGCCCGTATTGTTTAACAAAATGATAAAAGGTAAAAAGATAAAGGAGAATTGTAATATTGGGGAAAAAAAAATATCTTGAAGGATAAATTACAACATAAAACAGACTAGCTTTCTTATAACGTAAGTTCTTAGTTTACACCCAGGTTCTCTAATTACACTGGTGCTTACATTTTGTTTCCATGTTGAGTGCAAGTCAACATAAATACAGGCTGTTGTTAAAACATCAGAACCTCCCCACATCTTTGTTCTGCTACTCTTGTACTGGCAATAATAGTGCAGGCGTATGTTAAGGCAGACCAGGTTTTCCCTACTGACTTAATTCTCAGCCCTATGTCTTTCTGTGGAGTCCTGTTCATGTATTAAGGTAACTTAAGGTGACTGGTACCTTTAGATGGCTTGTGACCAGCTGTAGCTCTAGAAGTACAGACTATGTTTCCTGTGTGACATTTCCCCAGAAATGACTGAAGAAGAAAAATATGAAGAAAAACATAGAAAAGCTAATAAAAATCGGGTTTTTTTGTGTTTTGTTTTTTTTTTTTGTTGTTGTTGTTGTTTTTTTAAACCAGATGCATTAACATCTCTTTAGTTAAAATTAGGCCACAGGCTATTTTTGATACTTAAATTTCCATTTGGACCTCTAGATGCTTTAAAACTTTTGAACAAATAGCTATTTTTAAGCTTTCACTGTCATTTTCTGATTATTTTTGTTCCATAATCAAATCCTGTTATGTCTGTGACTCTGTCAAAATGCCTCTTACCTAAAAGCACTCAACATAATAATAGCAGATCTTTCTTTGCTAGCCTGTGACCTAGTTAATTACCCTTTTATGAAGCTGCATTTCTTCTCATATTGACAGGGTTTTTTTTATTTTTATTTTTTTTTAATTGAAGATCCTGTCTTTATGAATATCAAAGACATCTTGGAAAGTCAGCACTGGCAGCATAGCCTGAGTCTGTCAACCTGAGCTGTATGTAATGGTGTTTTGTAGAATATAGAATGAGAAAAAAAGCATAAAACTGAAACTATTTTTTTTTTTCTGCGATCAGCTGCTCTTCTTCATGCTGGGAATCTCACCCTTACTCATAATGATCTTTACAATGACAAGCTTGTGTATCTTCTTAAAAAGTTCCCCTCTTTAGCAGAATGATAAAAATAATACATTAAGCTCCTGTTTTCATTTGCCTTTAAAGTTCTAAATTCCTTCAAAGTTGCTTAATCTCAGACACCAGCCTCAGACATTTCTTTTTTTTTTCTTTTTCTTTTTTTTTTTTTGGGAGGGGTGATTACAGTTTCACTGATTGACATACAGAATCCTTCATCTAGGCTATGAACTAGCTGTGTGACATGATAATTCCTAGATTCATTCTCATGAATGCTAACAAGCTGCTTGGAAACTCAACAAATCTCCCCTGTCAACATTTTTGCTTTTTCATTATTTATTTACACTAAAATATTTCCCAATTATGCTGTGTTAGCTGATTGGATTTGTTTATGTTTTATTTAATATTTTGCTGTAATTTCTTTTACTTGTTCACTGGCACTAAGTGAACTCTTATTTAATTGCTTTTTGTTCACAACCTTGTCTGGGAGCCACAGCTCCTGGTCAGAATCAAGGCTCAGTCACGCTACTTAGGAATTAACTGCAACATGCAAAATCCCACACTGGGGCAGACTACTGACAAATCTAGGGCTCAAGTTTTAAAAATAATATGTTTTTAGTCATCTAGTCTTCAAGGATATTAAAACATCACAGATGTCATTGACTGCAATTGAATTTATGTTTCCTGCTTCTTAGATAGAAACCAGCCTTTACATAGTTAAAGTGATGCAGGAAAAGTAGTCAGAAATTAAGATAAATTCTCACAAGTTTGAAAAGTAGATGACTGAATACAGCAAAGAAATACAGCTGAGAGAGAGGTCAAAATACAAACTCAATTCTTACTAAACATTAAAAATGCCATTCAGAGTTTAACCTAAGCTCTACTTCAATGGTTCCGTTGTTCATGAATATACCTGTTTTGCTGTTATTGCTGTGTTCTCAACACTGCAATTAAAAGCTGCTTGTATGATGGTAAATAAAATTATTTCCAATATATTTGTTTCTAGAACTGTTAGTCTTCAAATAAACAAGCTGTTTGTGGATTATGTGGTTTATTCCTTATTATGGAATGGTTTAGGGCATTACACTGTGTTTAATCAGAGTTGATTGTGAGCAGAGTTGTATGCCTCAGCCTTATTTTGGAGAATCATGATAATCTATTTTGAGATTTCACAGTTAACCATTCTCTTGGAGGTTACCGGAACAGGAACTACACTCTTCCCTGCTATTCCTGTGCTATTTGGGTTAAAAGCATTTATGCACTATTTTTACATGCCTTTCATAGAGGAATTCTTTCCTACACTGTATCTCCAGGCTCTTTGGACCAGCAATAAAAGGAACAGTATTTAAGGAAATACCTTACAATCAATCAACCTTCATGAAAATCCCGTTTAGGAGAAATTTTGGGTTGGAATACCAAAAGACAAGTCCAGAAGATCTACGTGTTTTTGAAGGAGAGGAAAAGCTCAGAACATGAGCAGAGTGGAGTGAACGGGTCATGGTTCAAACCAGCTTGAAGAGATAGGCATGTGCCTCTGTGGGACACTCCAAGACTGTAAGAGAGAGGTGGGCCATAGGACCTGCTCAGAGGATCAGTCAAAGTTCAAGACTCTATACATCTTTCCATATGGCTTTTGGTCTGCTGTGAATACTGAAACCTTTGTTACTCAGTGCAGTATGAAACATGAGAGGAAAAGTTCTAAAGCCTATTACCAGTGCAACAACTCAGTTGCCTAAGTGTATGTTAAGGATCTCAGGTCACACTTCTGAAAGAAAATGTGTTATCACTGTTCTGACCACTGTATTTTATGTCACTAAAGCAGTCTCTGGTGCCAAGTTTGTACGAACTATTGCAAAGTGAACAAGAACTTAGATTTGCAAATCCTGTCAGGGTTGGTTTGTGAAGGGTCTTTCATGAACTGAACCCAAACATGCAATTGTCAAGACCAGGATTTGTTGTTGTTGCTGTTTTGTTTGTTTGTTTGTTTTAGTGTGTTTTGTTTAATTATGTTTTGTTTTGTTTTTAAAGGTATGTTCTGTTAACAGAATTAGACAAAAAGGTACAAGAAAGAAGGACAGAAGGAGAAAGAAAGGGCTGAGGAGACATAAGAAATACAGCAACAAACGTGATGAACTCTCTATCTTTCCCTACAACTATATTCAATTCATTGCACACATAATTTCAAAATATAGGGATATATTTTCCTACCCCCGTTCTACCCAGTTTGATGTCACCTCACTGCTGTTGTCCAAAATACTCCATCCAGAAATAAGAAAAAACAAAACAGACTTTTTTTTTTTTTTTGTTATAATAACTTAAAGCTTTAGTTATTCAAGTCTTCACACATTTTTTCCTCTCTCTTTTCTGATCTGTTTTGTCAAATAAGATTACATTATTTTTTAAAATACGTCTATAGATAAGCTCTGTGAAAGGTCGTTGTCTCAAGCATCAATCACCACCAAACATTACAGAATCATAGAGTCATGGAATGGTTTGGCTTAGAAAGGAACCTTAAAGATCATTTCATTTCAAGCCACCTGCCATGGGCATGGACATCTCCCACCAGACCAGGTTGCTCAGAGCCCCATTCAACCTGGCCTTGAACACTTCAAAAGTTGTGGAATCCACAACTTCCCTGGGCAACCTGTTGCAGTGCCTCACCACCCTCACAGGAAAGAATTTTGTCCCCATGTCTAATCTAAACTCACCCTCTTCCAGTTTAAAGCCATAACGCCTTGTCCTATCACTATAAGCCCTTGTAAAAAGTTATTTCTCAGCTTTCCTGTAGGCCCCTTCAGGTAATGGAAGGCTGCTATAAGTTGTCCCTGGAGCCTTCTCTTCTCCAGGCTGAATGGCCCCAACTCTTTCAGCCTGTCTTCATAGACGAGGTGCTGCAGTCCTCTGATCATCTTTGTGGCCCTCCTCTGGAACTGCTCCAACAGCTCTATGTCTTTCTTGTGTTGAGATCTCCAGAACTGGACACAGTCCTCCAAGTATGGTCTTGTAAGAATGGACTAGAGGCGGAGAATAATCTCCCTTCACCTGCTGGCCACACTTCTTTTGATGCAGCCCAGGACACAGTTGGCTTTTTGGGCTGCATATTGCTATCTTGTGTTGAGTTTCTCATCATCCAACATCCTCAAGTCCTTTTCCTTAGGACTGCTCACAATTAATTCTCTGCCCAGCCTGTATTTGTGCATGGGATTGCCCTGACCCAAGTATAGAACCTTGGATGTGGCCTTACTGAACTTTATGAGTTTGCCCCACTTCTCAAGCCTGTTAAGGTCCTTCCAGATGGCATCTCTTCCCTCAAGCATGTCAACCACACCACAAAGCTTGGTGTTGTCAGCGGACTCACTGAGGATGTACTCAATTGAAGTGTTCATGCTGCCAACAAAGTTGTTTAACAGCACCAGTGCCAGTACCAGTTCCTGAGGAACACCACTCACCACAGGCCTCCAGCTGACAGTGAGCCATTGACCACAACTCTTTGAATCTTACCATCCAGGTCATTCCTTATTCACCGAGGATCCATCCATCGAATCCATGTCTTTCCAATTTAGAGACCAGGATATTGTGTGGGACAGTGTCAAATGCTTTGCACAAGTCCAGATAGATGACATCAGTTGCTCTTCCCTTAACTACCAATGCTGTAATCCTGTCATAGAAGGCCACCAAATTTCTCAGGCATTATTTGCCCTTGGTGAAACCATGTTGGTTGCCACCAACCACCTCCTCATTTTTCAGGTGCCTTAGCAAAGCCTTCAGGGGGATCTGCTCCATCATCTTGCCAGGCACAGAGGTGAGACTCACTGGCCTGTAGTTCCCTGGGTCTTACTTTCTTACATTTTTGAAAATGAGGGCTATGTCTCCCCTTTATCAGTTAGTAAGAACCTCAGCAGACTGCCATGACTTTTCAAATATGGCGGAAAGCAGCTCTGCAACTTCATTCACCAGTTCCCTTGGGAGCTCTTATCAGTTCCCATGGACTTGTGCACTTTCGGGTTCTTTAGATGGTCTTGATGCTGCTCTTCTCTTGCAATGAGATGATCTTCCTTGTCCCTGCCTTTGCCTTCTGCAACTTGGGTGGTATCTGCAACTTGGGTGGTATGGCAAAAGCCTTTGTCATTGAAGACTGAGGCAAAAAAGGCATTTAGTACCTCAGCCTTCTCCACATCACACACAACCAGATCTCCACCTTCCTTCTGGACAGAACTCACATTTTTCCCTAATTTTCCTTTTATCACTGACATATTCTCTCTGTGAAAAGAGGCTTATGATTGGGGAAATTAGCCATTACAAAACGAGTGGAGGTTGTTTTGTTGTTGTTGTGTGTCTTTGCTGTTTTTTTAGTTGGTTGGTTGGTTAGCTGGTTGTCTTTTTAAAATATGATTGTTCTGTTAAAGTGCATGCATCTGTATAAGCAAATAGACTTCCTGTTCTGTGAATTCAGGTCTGGACACAGGAGAGAAATGTGGATGGATAATTTTTGTCTGTAAATTTAACCTTCTGCTAAAAAACTCAAAAACATATTAGAATTTGGCCAGTACAAATACTACTGATATATTCTAATCCCAAAAAGCACTGTAGCCACAAAATCAGGAACAACATTTTGGCAGCCAATTCTCTTTCCGAATTGAACATGATCTTTTAAAAGGCAGGCCAAGGACTTTGCGACAAACTGTGCAAAGTAATTTCTTGTCAAAATTTGCTATATAATTTCCCCCATCAAGAAGTCCTCTTTGTGAGATGCAAAAATCATTCTACTGTCCATCTTACTCCTGTACCATGAAATGCTGGAGCAAGACCAAAGTGACTGTTGTTTAAAATTAAAGATTAAATAATTACACTGATTTATGCACAAAAAAAGAATGCTGGGGACAGTGTGCTCAGTCTGCATCAGCCAATGACACACATCACAGCAAACAGTATCCTGTCACAATCTACCGCTGTATATAAATATCAACTCTGCTATTTATTTTCAATTTAAAATTAATTAATTTTAGCTCTATCATGTTGACAAATTTTATAATAAAGACAGTTGATTAATTAATTTATTTTTTTTCCTGAAGGATAGGCAAAGACATGCATGAATTTAAATGCAATGATGAGCATGTCTTTTGCTATTTTATTGGGAAATTCATTCATTCATCCTGTTCTTACTAATGGCAAAATAGTTTATAAGCAAAGACATGAGTAAGGAGAGATGGAAATTAATTGTGTAAGAAAAAATTCTAAGAAACATTAAAAAAAAAGCCAAGAAGGATGTTTTTAATTGTATATACATTGGTGCTTATGATTAATTGCTTTACATTATGATTCTTTTACCTGTATTCATATTTTTTTTCTAATCTTAAATAGTTTTACACTTCTCTGAGGTTCTACATACACTATTTGTTAATCTCTTGGTTTACTGGACTATAGAACAAATCACTGACCTATATTTATTTATATATATTGCCTTTGGCTAATAAAAGACAGTGATATCATGGAGTGGAATGTTTTTAAGCATATGCAAGGTCATATTTTAACATTTCATAGTTCTAACCCAGAATTTTGACTGACAGTGTATTCAGGATTCATCTTCACAAAATGAAGAATTGAATTGAGGATCTGGTTTCAGCAACAATTTTTGTAAGCAAAAAGTATAAGGCAGTTACTGGAAGAAAAGGTATTTTCTTTGAAGAAATTCCCACTAAAATCTATATGATGTGAGTATATTCAATAATGCCCAGACAATAATGGAGAAGGATCACTGGATAATCTAGATGGGAAAGGAACTCAGGAGATCTGCAGAGAATCCCTCTGCTCAAAACAGGGCCACCTGTGAGATGAGAGGAGATTGCTCAGGGCTTTTTCTTGATACACCTCAAGGGTGGAGCCTGCACAACCTCCCTGTCCAATTGTTGATGGTCTTCATGGGTGAAAAAGTATTTTCTGATAGTGTTTTGAAGCCTCTTTTGTTTTAAGCTATGTCTGTTATATTCTCACTGTGAAGACCCTTCATCTGTCGTCTTAATGACCTCCCTGTAGATACCATTCGATTACTATTCGATTCTCTAAACTTCAGAGATGCTATTACCCAGTGTTTACTCTTTCCTACATATCAGTTAGCAGCCACTCAGAAAAAGTGTTTGAGCATTGACAAGTATTTAGTTTGATGCATCAGTTTTCTTCTTAGATTTTTCAGAAATATTTTTAAAATACTAATTTTCTTTCCTTACATACTGATTAAAAAGGGCTGAATTTGTATAAGGTAATTGCTGAAAAAGTCTGAGGTGATAGAAAGCAAAATTAAACAAATTCACTAAACTCTTCTGTAACCTACAAATAATCTGTTTGTTTTTGTTTTGTTTTTTTTTAATAAAAGAAATTCTTATCTAGTCATTGAATTTTATTACTCTTACACCAGTATAATTTCAAATTTCAAATAAAGCGTTACATTTTGTGAATTTTGATAGAAATTCTAAGATATGGCAAGTGTCACAAGATGTACTAGACTTATGAGGTCTTTTGCCAAAAGTTGTTGCTCTTGTTTCTGCAGAAAATGTGAAGGAAAGTTTTCAATTTGGAAAAGTTTCTAAAGAGCAGAGAAACTAGCAACCACAAAAGAAAAGTGAGGATGCAGATTTTGTGACAAGCTGCCACAAGTGGTATAAAGTATAATTCCATTACATACATTTATTATAACTGTATAATGTTAATAATTGACAACACAGTACAGCTCAGTATAGATACTTTTTAGTTCTAAATTCATGAAGGCAATGTCAACATGGGATAAATCTCACCACACACAGGGAGACATGAATAATGTTTAACAAATACATAAATAATAGTAGAAAGTAAAAGGTAAATAAAAGTAAATATGGGAGCTTAATATTAATCCATTAAAGTAATATACATACATGCAAAGAAGGGGCCTATTTCTGTTTCATTCATGCTGATTGAACTTCTCCATGTGCATTCACAAACGCTTCTCCATAAATAAACACATAAGAGGACTAAGCAAGATTTTAAAGCAGAATCTTTCTCTGCTCTGTTCTAATAAAAAAGTGCAGAGGGCACACAATGTAATTAATTAAAACGAGCACAAGGTGATTGAAAGGAAATTTAGAGAAATTCACCAAATCCTTTTGCAGCCTAAATCAGTAATCTACATTAAATTAACAATTAATTATAGATTATTCTTATGGTAAAATACAAGATTGCTTTAAATAAAGACAATAAATAAATAAGGTGTCATTGTTCAGCTTTGAGGGACACATTGTATTCTGGCCATTATCCAATTGTAGGATCACAGCACAAGTCTAGGTGCTGACAGATATCTTCTCATTGAACAGGCCTGACCTAGCTGCTTGTTCTCAAGTTTGTAGACAAGCTTTTACATCCTTACAAGGAATATGCAGTATCATTGTGCATTGTATTTAAATTATTTTCAGAGCATGCATAGGGACCATTGTGTAGATACATTCAAGAGACTTACCCAGTTGATAAATATTTTGTGTTGCCCCCTGTTTTGTCTCCATTCTGAAGAGGGTAATGTTCCCTTTTTCTCCTAATGTGGCCTGTACTTTGGCATATCTTAGACCTAAAGTATCAGCAATGAAGCTGATAGTTAAATCTTCTTTTGTAGTACAGCTTCAGAGTATAGAACAGGAACTAGGAAAACAAACTGAAGCTATTCTGTGTCATATATGCCATGTGTGCTAAATCTGTTTTCACATTGGTTTCTTAATTTGACCACAATGGATTGCTTTCAGCTTCCAGTACTGTTAGGTTGCTAAAAAGAGTTACTAGTATTGCATATCATAATTTATTTGCAGAGTTCTGTTCGTACTGCAGCTTTTTTTTTCTGCCAACTACATTTTCTGTGCAAGTGCATTTATACCTGGATGTGACTTCTGGTAAGTCAGAATCTTGCATATTCTCTATTGTCTATGCTTCTAAGTAAAACAACTCACATAGTTTCAGATTTAAAAATAATATATACACTATAAAAATATCAGCAAGTGGAAGGAAGACGTGTTAAGGGAGTCACTATTCACTGAGTTTCAGCAGGTACTTATTTTCTAAATGGACCAAATGCAATAAAGTTTAGCACTGGTCACATCAGCCCAGCCAGTGGGAGTCTGGAGGTTCCTTGTTTCCTTGGTGTCTGCCTTATGGCAAGGGGAAGAAATTAGGGAAAG
>NW_009953295.1:7532296-7536880 GCF_000747805.2 Chaetura pelagica | reverse complement strand
GGGAAAGAAAAGGTTCATATCTCCCTGCCCATTTAAGCCTTGCAGGCTTGTCCAGTCCCATCCCAGCCATGGATGCTATCAGAGGGCTGCAAATTCCACTTCTCTGTTGTTTGGCAGCACTTCTCCCCTTAACTCCCTGTCTAGTTCCCACTAGGGACAAATTGCATGCCCCCAGGCAGCTGAGCATCAATTCCTCTTCTTTTGGTTCTCTAGCAGTTTTCCCTGAGTTATACATCCCCTGAACCCTGTTTGTTGTATCTGCTGAATAAACTGAAGGGTGATGAAGGAGCAATTGCATGTGGTATGTGACCCACACATGGTCAGCTGCAGACCTCTGGCTTTTCCTCTGCAAGTCCTATCATTTCACAAGTGGAATGGGCAACCCATTTCTGTTAGAAATATCTCCGACCATTTTAAAGCATGTGTCTGTATTCCTGTGAGCTTCACTGGGATTTATGCTCTGTGATCTGCATGACTAGCAGTGCTGCTTCCATCACTGTTTCACAAAGAATCCTATTTGTAAGCCGTGTTTTCCACTGATTAAAGAGGCAACTTGTTGAAATTGCAGAATATTGCAGTATAACCCAGAACAATTCCTAAATCACTCTGCATTCATGTGTAAAGTAACTCTACTGTCACAACAGGGAAGTTTCTTACTAATGCTTAGCCTCACTCAGTTTCCTAAGTGTCAATCATCTGTGCACAGGTAGATTGCTTAAAGAAACTGTGCAAATATGGAAAAGAAGCTACTTGCTATTTATATCATAAAGTGCTACTGTAGCTTTGAGGAGCTGAAAAGTGACCTGTTTGTTTCACTGTAGTGCACAGCAGCACGCATGAGAAATCAGCAAAGAGAAACTTAAAAGGAAATATTGAGCTGCTCTCTGTCCTTTTAAGAGCTCTAATCTCTTAATAAGATTTAGCAGGTACTAACGGTTTTGCACCGATTTCTTTCTCTTTTTTTGGTTATCTCAGTTCTGTGGAGGTACATTCATTTTCTGGGTTCAATAACTATTCCTTCACATGCCTTGAAATGGAACTGTGGCCCCTTTGATAAATAGATTAAAAGGTTATCTAATTTCACTGTTGCTTCTACAAGTATCTTTATTTCCTCAGATGAAATGCTCTTTTGTAGCTTTCTACAGCTGTAACTTCCATGGATGACAATAAACATCCCTACTCCTCCCACAGCAAAACCAAATGAGGGAGCAAAGGAAAGGCTTTGACTTAATTTTTCAGAAAAGACATTGAAAGCAGTGCTAAGCAACAGGACTGTCTTCTATGCTGGTTTCAACAGGACACCAGTGAAAATCATCATGCCAAATTAAGCCCTCACCAATGCCATTAACAGAGATTCACCAAATAAAACTTCCTCCATTTAAATACTAAGAGCAGTCTTTATAATGAAATGTGAAGAGATATAAAGTCCCAGGAAGCTCCTGTGCCTTTACCAACTACTCACACAACCATGTAAGAGACGTGTACTAGGCAAGTGGAAAGATGGGATAAAATTCAGGTGTCTAAGTAGAACGGTAACAGGTTTAAGGTGGTTTAAACACTAGATTAAAAAATTAAGTGATTCTAAGTGATCCAAAAACTAAGTTACTCCTACAGTAAAACACTTTAGCAAAAATTTAGCTTTTGAGATAGAGATTTACTGAGGGGGACAGAGAGGCTGCAGCATGCCATGCCTGACAGCTTGGGCTCCATGAAGTTCAATGAGAAAGGAATTGAGCCGTTGCATCTTCGTTGTTCTGTAGCACTAAGCTCTGGAGCACACGATTAGGGATACAATTTTTTGCCATGACATGAATCGCTTCTAGAGATACCACTCTGGCACATGCTGTAGCCCCTGGGAGAGAACAGGAACATTAGCTGTGCAAGTAATAACCCTTGGGAGACAACATCTGCCATCTGCAAATGCATTCTGTGCCATGTTGCTGTTGTTGGTTTCAGGCAGCCACAACTGGTAATGTTTCTGAAGATACTGCTCTGTTTATTCCTAGCGCACCTCCTCCAGATGCACTGAAAAAATGCTTTGCTAGATAACAGCCACAGATATTATGCACATGAAAATATATTGACTTCAGAGAGATTAAAGTTAAGCATGTACCTGAGGCCTTTCTAAATCAAGGCTGAAGCACATGCTGTGAATGGGAATAGTGTCACACACCACTTCCTTCTTCTTTGTATAAAATAGTTGTATTCCCTGTACTTCTGAAGATTAATCTTTTTTTTTGTTTTTCTTTATTCATTGTCTAAAAAGACTGTGAATCAAAAGAGAAAGCCCGATGACATTATAAACAATGTCAATAATAAAAAAAAAAGGTAGCTTCTATTCTGCTAAGTAAAAGATCAAGGCCAAAAGACACCGACTCACATCCATGCTGCTCAGAGATAATTTTACCCTTCTGGTAGATTTAAGTATTTGCACCAGCAGTTCAAAGGTGGAACTAGGGAGTCAGCTAAACATTAAATACAATAGATAATTAGGATCCATCTTGCCTTTTTTTTTTTTCCCCCCTCTTTCCTCTGGCTTTCTTTTTTAACTATCAGATGCACAAGGAACTCTTGGAGCTGGTGCAGAGGAGAGACACAGAAATTATCAGATGGATGTAACACCTCTCCTGTGAGAAAAGGCTGAGAGAGTTGGGGTTGTTCAGCCTGGGGAAGGCTCTGGGAAGACCTTTCAATAGTTAAAGGAGGCCTATAGGAAAGATGGGTACAAACTTTTTAGCTGGGCCTGTTTCAATAGAACAATGATAATGGCTTTAAACTGAATGAGTTTAGACTAGATATAAGGAAGAAATTCTTTACAATGAGGGTGGTAAAAAACTGAAACTTGTTGCCAGAGAGGTGGTAGAGGCCCCATTCCTGGAAACATTCAAAGTCAGTTTGAACAGGGCTATGATCAACCTGATGTAGTTGAAGATGTCCCTGCTCTCTTCTAGGGGTTTGGACTAGGTGACCTTTCAAGGCCTTTTCCAATCCAAATCATTCCATGAATCTGTGATCTATGCTTCTATATTTTGATGACCTAGGGAAACATCTGTGACCCATGTGATTTTCAGGTGTCATATTCCAGGTCTGCACATAACTTGACAGGATGCATATAGTCAATATTTAAGACATTTCATAGAACGTTTTGAAATGCAATTGTACTTTAAATTCAGCTCCAGACAAAAACACAGTGGTCACTGGCTTCTGCAGTATTCATAGAGTTAAAATATGAGACACTCAGGGGAACAACAGAAAATAAAGGATATCTTCATATAATGTTGCAGAAGCTCAAGGCAATGCAAACAACAAAGCACTTAAATGCAGTGAAAGCAAGCACTCTAAATATATATACTTTTTCAGAAAAGTACTTTAATAAACAGCTATTGAAACAAATGTTACAGTAGGAAAAAACAACAACTTACTAATTCAGGACATTTAAGGGGCAGTCACTTCTTGGGGTCATAAATGTAATCAGAGACTATTACCACCTCAGCAAAGAATTTGCACAAGTACATTTTTACCACATCATTGTTTTGCACAATGTGAAGGAAAAGATCATAAACTAAAAATCTAAATACACAAGTTTGACATGGACAATGACAATGGGACACCTCGTTCTTGTAGTGAATCTTATGCTAATATGTTTTTCTGGCAATAAAATAGCAATTTCTTCCTTTTCTGTAACTCCTGATATTCTGTTTTTCCAAAAGCATTTATTTTTATGCTAATGTTCATTAAAGATGTACAATAACCAGAGTCTATAAAAGACTTTTAGAGACTTAAAAAGGAGGTAATGTAGGAGATCATCTCTCCTCTGTACTTGATGGCATCTTACTTCACACAGACTTGAGGTACATTGAAGGGGAAACTTGGACAATTGCCTGTTCACTTCAAGCCCAAAACCAAATCATAAAAGGCTTAGATATGGAATTTATTGGTATTTTTTTCCTTCTGAAATAGTCTACAGCTTTGAGAAAAAAAATAAAAATACAGGAAAATAGGAATAACTTTGTAACTATTAGTGTCTCTTCTGTAAGTAAGCATTTGAGTGCATTACTTTATTGCAGTTTTGTGGAAATTATGTAAGTAGGGGAAAATAAAGTTGGGGAAAGACAGCCATTCTGTCACTATAACTGATATGTTATCCAAATCAATCTTAAAAGGAAAATATTATGATTTCTAGAGTTACATGAAAACTAGCAAGTTTTGTAATCCTAGCAGAGCAATGTTCTCTTTTAGATCTATGCTTTAAGAAAATTCTGTTGAATGCTCCATGTGGAGGAGGAGAACCATGTGAAAATTTCTTTTTAATTATTTCAATTGTTTCTGTGCATCCTGGGACAGCCATGTAATTTCATTAATGTAAAACATCAGAAAGTATGGAATTGCTTGTCAGTTAAAGTAGTAGAACTAAAAATCAGCTAAGGCTCTGGTATTATAGTGTATCTAGGCATCTTAGGAAGAAAAGCTTTATTGATGCCCTGTAACTCTGGGAAATAAGTAAGGCTAGAATCCAGACCAGGAAAGACATTATAGAATCAGAATCAGTTTCCAAAAGCACTGATGTTTCAAAAAAATTCTACA
>NW_009953295.1:7512841-7532266 GCF_000747805.2 Chaetura pelagica | reverse complement strand
AAGTCACAGACCATTTAGTCTATGCTGGGACTTCAAAGAAGCAGCAAGCAAATAACCTGTTATTGTATTTCCTCAATCAAATATTTTCTGTGTTTGTTTGTTTCTTTCCAGTGTTTCAGCACAGATATAATCAGGTTACTCCATGTAATCTTGAACAACCAGAAGATCTGGATATTGCTAAATATTTAAAATGCATATTTTTCATAAGCACTTCATTTGATGTAATAAATTTCATCACCTCATCACACCTTTGTGTTATTTTTATGTCATTTTCTTAAGTCATTATTGTCATTTTGAATTTAAGGGTTGAGATATCTTTGCTTATCTTGATGTCTGAGATCTGGTTAATGGAAATTAATAGTAAAAAGGCATAGCAAGCCTCACAATACAGGGTGTGCTAAATTAATTTGATGAAGTTATAAATAGGCTATGATGTCAGCCTGTCAATAGAAAAATAGTCAGAATTAGAAAAAAAACCCAACAAAACAGTCATGAAAGAATATTGTGCTTGGATGAATTATGGAATCTAAGAAACACTGAAACACTTCATAAAAATGATCAAAGAAAGCCAAGAATTTCACATTAGAATCTGCAAACTGACTTGCACAGAAGTACTACTGAAGGAAAAAGCATCTTTAGAATTTCCATCTCATATAACTGCCTTGAAATACTATACCAATGAAGACTTATCCTAAATAAGTCAAATATAAGGAAAACCCTCCAGCAAAAGTGAAAGCAGATGATTTGATACGCTTTGAAACTGGAAAAACACAGCAGCAGAGTTCTGATCAGTATGTATCAGCATACAACTGAAGAAAAACAATTATTACTGAAGTAAATAATTTATTCTTTAACAAAACAAAACAGGAGACAATGATATGATGCTATAACAGAACTAAGAAGACATGAATTAAATTTAACCAGGAAATCTACCAAATTAATATTGATCAAAACTCTAGGACTCAGCAAACAAATTATTTTCTTAGTTAATAGGGAGAAAAGTAGCTTGGGTGAACACCAGCAAAAGTTTAATGATTAATGTTGCCAGACTACATCCTAAACAAAAATTCCTTTGTCAAACACCAATATATAATCAGGTCATTCCAGGCTTTCCATTACAGCGAGTGAAAAAAATCATGTTTGCAAATCACGATTCATCTCCCATTATGTAAGAAGTATAAAAGATATAAGATGTAGATGTCCTTGGCCCAGAAGCTTTTCTGAATGAGTTTCTCTAAGTCACAGTTATTGTATAAGCCAAGCTGAAGTTTAGATGTGTAACAGTGGACCTTCAGATTCATCAAACATGCAATTTTTTTTTGTCTTTTGCATTTGATGGATGAGATGGAACACAACTTAGAGCAGCTGGAGATATATGCTGTGAAAAGATGTTGCATTATGTTGAAGCTAAACAGTGTATGATTCTGACATTATTGTGTCCTTGACAGGCTTGAGAGGTGCACCCATGCCAACCTCATGAAGTCCAACAAGGCCAAGTGCAAGGTCCACCTGGGTTGGGGAAACCTCAAGCAAAACTAGAGGCTGGGCAGAGAATGGCTTGAGAACAGCCTTGAGGAAAAGGACCTGGGGGTGCTGGTAGATGAATAGCTCAACATGAGTCAGCAATGTGCACTCACAGCCCAGAAATCCAACCACATTCTGGGGTGCATCAAAAGAAGCATGGCCAGCAAGTTGAGGGAGGTGATCCTGCCCCTCTACCCTGTACTTGTGAGACCCCACCTGGAGTACTGTGTCCAGTTCTGGAGCCCTCAACACAGGAAGGACATGGAGCTCCTGAGCAAGTCCAGAGGAAGGCCACAAAGAGGTTCCAAAGGACTGGAGCACTTCTCCTGTGAGGACAGGCTGAGAGAGTTGGGCAGTTCAGCATGGAGTAGAGAAGGCTCCAAGGAGACCTTATAGCAGTCTTCCAGTGCCTGAAGGAGGCCTACAGGAAAGCTGGGGAGGAACTTTTTGTCAGGCTGTGCAGTGACAGGACAAGGGGTAATGGTTTTAAACTGGAAGAGGGGACATTTAGGTTAAACATCAGGAAGAAATTATTTACTGTTATGGTGATGAGACAATGGAACAGGTTTCCCAAGGAGGTTGTGGATGCCCCCTCCCGGGAGACGTTCAAGGCCAGGCTGGATAAGGCTTCTACAAACTCTAGTGAAAAGTGTCCCTGCCCTTGCAAGGTGGTTGGAACTAGATGATCTTCTAGGTCCCTTCCAACTCAAACCATCCTATGATTCTGTGATTTACATGCACATAACTCCTTAGCTATCTGCAGCATCTGCTGGCAAAGTGTTTTCCAGTATTAGTAATCTCCCCTCTAGTTAACGCAAGAACTTTTGTTTCAAATATCATTCATTCCATTGAAGACTACATCTAAATAACAAACTCAGAAAAATGTCTGGATTCAGAATTCCCCATACACTGAAATTCTGCCCTGACTCTATAATGCAGCAGGATGTGGACATACTGAAGGAGGAATGTCCACTTTATCTTCTAAGATATTTTGGCTTGCTCCCAAAGAAACCTGTACATGTAGGGTGTATTACAGTCTCTCTAGACTCAGTGCAAATGTTGTATTCCTCAGGAAACAAACCCGGTTCTTCTGAACTTTTTCAGAACCCTTGAACCTGTCATGGAGGGGATTGAAGGAAAGCTGAAGGTTTTGCTCACAGATGTTCCAAGCAAACTGTTCTGCCAAGGAAAACTTTTTTCCCTACAACCCTTTTCCTAGCAGTACCCTTAGAACTGTGGAGAACTTCAGAACTATAGATCATCTACACATCTGTCTTATTAAACAACAAATAAGAAAGTAAAAGTTGGCCATCTTATCTAAAACCTCCTTCAAAAATCAAGAAGCTGCAGCAAATACTACTAGGGTTTGTTTTCTTTTGTTTGGTTTTGGTTTTTTGTTTTTGCTTTTCCTGGGATACACTGTCTAAAAAGAAGACATGCTTCCTGGAAGAGAATTTTCAGTACAACCACAACTTCTTATTCCTGTAACAAGTTGGACAATTTGGAATATGTTATGCCAGAATATCTCTGCTGTAAAATTGAATGTTAAAGTAAAGAGTAATAAAAAGCGATTACTGAGCATCCCCAATGCTATTGTGCTTCTGAATTACATGATTTTGTAGTCTTCTTCATTAGATTCTACAGTTCTCAAAGTCAAACATGTAATTTCATCATTTCCATGAGCAAAACTTATGATAGGGTATGGGATTATATAAATTAATCAAAATGACACAATAAAGCATTTAGCTGTGTTTGGCCTATGAGACTACTTGGATGCATGAATTTAAAAACCTCTGCAGTTTTGCCTGTAGATCTTACATGGTTTTGCTTCATGATTTTGTTCAGCCAGAATGTGTTACCATTCAGCTGTGGGAAAACAGATGTTCTCTATTAATTCTAAATTCAGCAAAACTGATTCATTTTACACTTTAGAATGAATTTATATGCTGCCTTAGGGGTAACCTTTATGTAATACAGGGCATCTTGTTCACAGTTTAGGCAAGCTAGAATAATTCTGCTTTGTTTTATAACTTTATCCTAAAGCTAGCACAGACTCTCCAGAGCAGAGTGCAGTATGTTCTCATACCTGTGGGTCAAGGTGTTCAAAGGCAGGTTGGATGGGGTTCTGAACAGCCTCATCCAGTGGGAAGTGTCCCTGCCCATGCAGGGGAGTTGGAACTCGATGATCTTTAAGGTCCCTTCCAACTCTAACCATTCTATAATTCTTTATTTCTCTCAACCAAAATCAGCTGAAAATACTACCTCTGTGAGAACAAGTAGTTTCTCCTGTTCCCAACAGAAGTTCTATAGACATATAACAGTCTATCCCAAATGAAAACTGTTACCAGCTTTGCTCATTGTTATCTTTAAATACAGCTGGTTTTGTTTTGTTTTTAAAGCAGGTTTAACTATATGTCTACTTTGAATGGCTAGTAATGAATTACTTCTGTGTGCTATAGGAATAAAAACAAATTTTAAAAGCAGGCAATATTTCAAAGGAGTATGTTTTAAACATATAATCAGAAAAGAAAAAAAGAAAGACAAACTTCCATGTTCTTCAAGGTCTTAAAAAAAGGTCTCTACAGTGTTAACTTTTACAAAAGACAAAATAATTTTAAGGTTAAACTAAACCCAAAAAGATTAAAGTCGAATTTGCAAAGAAGGATGTTTGCAATTATGGGTCCAGGGACATTCATTCATTCAGCCATATTACAAGTCAATCTGCTCTCAGTAGAATTTTGCTGAAGCCAACACAATCTGTCTATGACATGGAGTACTTTAATTCACTGGTTTTGTGTTAAAATTTTTTAAATTGAAGAAATTTGCTTTCCACAAGCCACACTTTACATATGTAAAGCAGTCGAATAAGTTTAATAGATTGTTCACTAGTTAAAAAGATAACACCTTGCATACTTCTATTATTTATGTTTCCGATTTCTTTCCCAAACCTTCCTGTAAATATACTTTATTTCCATTCTTTCCTATAATTTCTGGTCACTTGCCTGCCTAATATTTTCTTACTATTTCATAATAACAGATGTCAGGGTTTTTTTATGAGTAAAAGTTTTCAATTACTGTAAAGCACTTTGTAAGACTTTCACATAAAACTTGATGTTTCTGCAAAGTAAAATCTTCATCAATCAGGTTTTCTTTCAGCTCAACATATTTGCAGGAAACCACTCCTTTTTTTTCAGCAGTATCCAGGAAAATAAATTATCTCTTATGCAAATGAAGTATGTTATGCCATTTTGATCTTGCATGTGAGTTCTAGATCTGGTGTGTCAAAATACATAACTTTTCACTATGTTTTTACCCCTCCATCATCAGCTTGTGCTTCAATCCTCATTTTAATAAAATGCATTAATGACTGTACCATGAAAAAGTGTCTGGGATGCAAATCAAGTTATGAATTTTCCTGGGTTCTGAGGGCTAACAATGACAGGATACTGAATAAACTATTACCTGCCTGAGAGAAACCTTCTTTCCCATATCCACAATTCACTGCTCGACAGTACGTGTGGATCAGCGGAAAATACCACCATAGTGTAAACCAGGAAGCTATCATGCAGGGGATGAAATGTTTCTCATGTTTACTTCAGGTGTATTTCTGCTTTTATAGCTTTGGTCACTTGAACTCTCAGTGTGAATTATTAAATATAATGCATGACTTAACTCTGATTAAATGTATTGCATGACTGCTATGCCAAAGCTAAAGATAATAATGAAAAGTAGAGACAAAAGTGGGAAACAGCCAGAGACAAGAAGGCAAAGATAACTAAGTATTTATATAATTAGAAAGTTATTCTTTAGAGTAGGTGTCACACCTTTTAAAACTACCCATATTTAGCCTTCTATAAGTCCCAGTTACACCTATAGACCAGAATTTGCTTTTTCTAGGTATTACCTGCTTTTGTATGAGGCTAAAGAGCCTCAATTGATCCTTCAATGAAGGATCTGCTAAGGGCAACAGTCATTTGGAAAGTTGAGAAAATGCAAGTCTGATCCTTCTATACAACTCTCATCTTCTTATATGATTGCATAATGTTGTGCTGTAACATCCTGTTACTGTTTTATATGTGTACATGTGGTTTCATTTGTGCTGGCTTTAGAAAGGCAATCTTGCACTTCAATAAACAAAGTTTAGAGCATGTCATTTAATGGAACTGAAGCTTAAATTCCAAAGAAACAGAAAAGCAGCAATTCTTAAATGGTTTTGCTTAATTTTTTGGTATGGATGTAAAAATAATGTACCCATTTCAGTTGGTGTTTTAAGATGGATTGCTCCATGTAATAGAGATGCTGCAGGAAACCAAATAATTATTACCCTAAAAATCAAAAGGAACCTTTCACAGCAATTTTGTTATATACGAGGATCTATGCCTGTAGTTTCAAATTTTGTTGATTCTCTTCTCACCATCCCCTGCTCCTTCCCTAATTTTTTCTTTGACTCTGTTGCCTGGAAGAAAGGTGTTTGTCTCCTTTTCAATCTCATTGACAAAAGAACATCATTCACTCTTCAGGGCTGTGCTCATCACCGGACTACCCTCCTGGTCAATTTTAACCTTAGTTGCCAAAAACTATCCAGTCTGCACTGAACATGACTCTGGAACTGTGCTGGTGCCTGTCAGCAGTACTTAATGTGTTGACTTAAAAATGAAATCAACAGTATCTGTGGTAAGAGATTAGTTTGCATTTTGCAAATACATGAAGTTAAAATGATTCATTACCTGCTTTGTCCTACTCATGAAAAATAAGGTAAATTAAAAAAAAAAGTAAAAAAAGCAAGCATTATACAAGTTTTCTATTACTTGAACTAAAATCCTTCCAAAACATTTACATATATGTTTTATCTCACAACTTTCCTTTTGAGTGTCAGAAACAATTTTTTTCTCTATAGCTCAGCTCTTTCCAACATAGCTTTCTTTCATGCTTAACTATTCCTACTACAAAAGGTCATTTAAAAGATTATAAACCTTTGCTATTTGTTTTCAAACCTGAAAAGTTCAAACCTGCCACCCAGCTGACAGAGACCCAGAGAATGTAAGAATTGTTAAAATATTTTCTTAAATTAATCTTAATTTCTAGTAAATATTTTTCTCTTTATCTATTTTTCTGAGAAGTCCTTCTTAATTATTATCTTACGGCTGTTCTAAATTGCATCTATGGTACCTACATATTAATATAGAAATTATCAGTATCTATAAATAAGTTTTCTAAATTATAAAAAACCCCTAATTTAATGTTGTCTTCTTTCATTTACTTGTAAAAAAATTGAATCTATTTCCATTTAGAATTAATGTGCTTGTTTAAAAAAGCTGCACTTATAAGATGTTAAAATATTTTTAGACAAATTTTTACTGCTTATGGTTTTTCATCACCAAATTTTGAATTTTTTCCCCCCAGTTTTTGATGTAGTCAATCAGAACAGCTGTTTTTGCAGAGATACAGGCAAAATGCAAAATAAAACACTGATTATATGTACCATATCTACATTATATAATTTTGTATTTTAAAACTTCATTGTCTAATGTTTATTATTTAATTCCTCGTCTCTAAATAATGTTACAATTTGATGACCTATTTATTCTCTGCTAACATCTCTTTGAGTTGACAGAGGAATATATAGGAGATAGTACATATGTGTGGCAAAGTGTGAGTGTGTGTGCATGTGTACAAATATGCATGTGTAAGAGACTACTTTTGTGCTGTTTGTGTCCTTTAGTCCACCGTTACCTATATGCAAACCTTTGCTTTCTACAAAGAAAATGAATAAACAAATAAAACAAACAAACAAACAAAAACCTAAATGAAAGTTTAGTGTAATAGGCATCTCTCTTCCAAAAACTTATTTCCTTTGCAGCAAATAATTCTACAACCTGAAGTGTTCCATGCATTTGGAAGGAAAGCCGGGGTTTCTTTGTGGGGCTTTTTGTGGTTTTGGGTTTTTTTGGCTTCTGTGTCTATGAACTAAAACTTTGCTGCAATCTTTTAATAATTTAGAATATGAAAATATCACCATAAAAGTCTTTAAATGTTTTTCCAGGTGAAATCCCTTATTTTATAAGATCTAACTCTAATACTTTGCTAGATTGACAGTCTTGACATATCTGCATAGAAGAAAAAAAAGAAAACTTGTATCATAAGAATATTTATTACTTCAAAAAGTCATCTAAAATTAGAGGGAAAAAACATAAGACACTAGGGAAAGGTCTTAATAATTTAATAATATAACTTAATCAGGACTTAAAGGGATCACTGGAGTTAATTAGCAAGAAAGAGTGCTTGTAATATGCAGTTAGGCTGAGAGGAACATAAATAAAATGAAACAATGATCTATGCCCTAAAGTTACATTATGTATAATCACAGAGGTCATATGCTGTACCAGCACAATGGTGCAAAGATTAATTATCACTAGAAACCATTTCCATATATTCCATCTGCTACAAAACACTTTCATATAATTTATTTTAATACTTATCTGTATGTTCTTTCAGGGAACAAGACAGAATAACCACTAGTGCATAGGTTGCTTGTATAAGTACAGAAGAATCACCTACACCTATTAACACCAAAGTTATCTTTGATATCAATTACAAGGAAGACTCGTATATGAACTAAGATTTCACAGCTTGTTCTGAGAAATTAAAAAAGAAACTTTGTCTGAACGTAATCCTAGAGGGTATTTCTTTCCCCCCATTACGTTGCTGTCATACCAATGCCGTGAAGCAAAGAGACCAGCTAACCAGAAGCATCCCCTGTCCAATCCTGCAAAAGTCACCTTGATATGAGGAAAAATAGTAGGGCTGAACAGTAAGAACAGATGAGCTGTAACTCCTCATTAGGACTCCTTTTTAGGTTGGTTAGCTGTCTCCTCAATATCCTTCCCTGTTCTCTGGTTGACAACCAGATGAACATGAGCCAGCAGTGTGCCCAGGTGGCCCAGAAGGCCAATGGCATCCTGGCTTGTATCAGGAATAGTGTGGCCAGCAGGGGTAGGGATGTAATTCTCCCCCTGTACACAGCACCGCTGAGGCCTCACCTTGAGTACTGTGTCCAGTTCTGGGCCCCTCACCTCAAGAAGGATATTGAGGTGCTGGAGCAGGTCCAGAGAAAGAGCAGCAAGGCTGGTGAAAGGACTAGAGGGAAAGTCTTTTAGGGATAAGCTGAGGGAGATGGGGTTGTTTAGCCTGGAGAAGAGGGGGACCTTATCACTCTGTACAACTACCTGAAGGGAGGTTGTAATCAGGTGGGGGTCAGGCTCTTCTCCCAGGCAACTAGTGACAGGACAAGAGGACATGGCCTGAAGCTGAACCAGGGAAGGTTTAGCTCGGATATCAGGAAGCACTTCCTCATGGAAAGGGTGTACAGACATTGGAATGGACTGCCCAGGGAAGTGTGGGATTCACCATCCCAGGAAGTATATAAGGAAAGACTGGATGTGGCACTTACTGCCATGGTCTAGCTGATTTGGTGGTGCCATAGGTTGGACTTGATGATCTCAGAGGTCTCTTCTAGCCTCAGTAATTCTGTGATTTGCATTAAATAACTTGTGCATTAATACACAGTGTATAATGCATAGTTTTATCTGTAGAGTTGCAGCAAAGCTGTCTGATAATGAACAGCTGCATAAGCAGGACTTGCAGCCTTGTGGCAATCTGCCACCCAGCCAAGTTTCTCAAATACTGATACAACCATTTTGTGCTGGTTGACATGGAGAAACATGTCATGTTTAACAAAACATGTTGACAGATGTTACAGCTTAGCTGTCTGCTGACTAGCTACTCCTAACCTGTTGCTGTGAATGGGAGGCCGGGCTAGATGTGTCGGACAATGGTCTCCTATAGCCATTTATTTTTTTTCTGTTTCTAGTACCAAAGAAGAAAGTTTCTGATATCTCCTATTCTAATCCCTAATTCTTCTCTGGTCCGACCCACCATTGAATCCTGAACTAAGCTCAGACAAAATTACTATGACCCGGAAAATATTAAAACCACTTTTATGCCACTTAACTTCCTTAAGTCAAATCAAGATTTTATTTTATATGTAAATAATTACTTTGTGACCTATGAATGAAAACATCAACTTTGATGATATCTTATAAAATAAAATAATATGGATGAGTTGGATGCATTTCTTGAAAACAATTGTTCTTTCATGATGATTGCCTATATCTGGTCTATATATTGTTCAGCAAAATTCATGCCTCCAAGATGAAGTTAACAAAAGATTTCTATCATTAAACACAATTTCATTGTGTTTTATTTTTCACCTTTTAATCAATAAACATATTTATATATTTTGTATGAAAAAAAAAATTAAAAAAATATGTTTCCCAGTCATCCCATCTGAAAGCTAATATGCTGGAACAGAGCAGGGCATAGGTCAAGATAATTTCTCGTATGAAACAGATCGTGTAACCACAGAAAAAAATAGTTATGTGCATAACAGATAACAGCAATCATCATCACAATAAAAAGGTGTTATCTTGTAATGTAGTGAGGTTATGTTGCCCTTGTTCTACAGTGGACATTATTTCATCAATTGTTAATTATTTTTACAATCTACTCTAAAAATGAAAAAGCCAATTTCAGACATAAGAATTACTGTGTAATTTCTTTACAAATAAAATAGTCATCATAAAAGAGGGGAACACAACAGTAAGGAAACTGAGGAAGCAAATCCTTTCTGCATGCCCCCTGGGGCCCAACTCATTTTCTTAATGCAATTTGTTAAAAGAGACTTCATACATTGGCTCATTGGTCTTCTAGCTTTTCCACTTTTCAGTTACTTTCAAAATCACAAATGGATCTCTCCCTGTAATTTCCAAGTTCTTGATGAGTGAGGCATAAAACACAAGACTTTCTACCCTTTCCTTCCTAAGAACATACAAGAGTTTGTAACAATCTAAAAGTAACAAAGTTATGAAATTTTGATACTGTGTTCCAATGATTGGAGAAAAAGTGCCAGACATCTTTGTGAACCAATTTTTGTTTGTTTGTTTGTTTTTGTTTTCAAAAGGTTTTTTAAAATGCATATTGTAAGTCTATTGTTCTGAAATTTCTGGATAACTTGTTTACTATTTACAGAGCTACTAAGTAATTCACAGACTTAGAGCATTCATGTGCAATTGTCTATTTGTCCAAAACACAGATATGATAAGGCAGGTTTATTTTTCATCTGTCAGGAAGAAAACTGCTGCTCAGGCAGGGCAACAACTGCTTAGCAGCAGAACCTGACCAGGAAGTTATAAAAAATCCTCCAATTTATTTACTCCGTATCAGCTTTTAGTTTTCTCTCCTTATCCAGGAAAAAAGGGGATGGTGATGGTGGTGTTTATAAATCAGCTCTGTGTGCTCTGTGGAGAAGCCTGAGTAGCCTGAACATTTATAATAGCAATTGTGGTTTGGAGGCTCCAAATGTTTGGCAACTAGGGCTGCTAAGCACTGCAGAAAGATACACACAGAGAGCACAAAGCTCTGCCCCAAGGGGTATGTCCACTAAATGGCAAAAACCCCCTCAATTGGACAAGTAAGCAAGATAAAACCAGTAACTAATACAATGTTTTAGTAAATCCTGCAGCATTGGTCAATTAACTAACTTACACCAGTGAGCACATCTCCCATTCTGCCTTTCCCACCTTACCAAAGACAAGCTTTGTGTATGAATATATAAAATCTTGTGTTTACCTTCATTCCATTTTTGTTTATGTCATTAATCCTCAGGTGAGCTGCAGATTTCCCTGAAGCAAAACTTCATTCAGTAAATAAATAGGTCATTCTGTATCTGTGCTAATTATATATTCTGATCAGCTTCTTTGATCATTAATACAAACTGTGGAAAGCTAAATAAAACGTATGGCATTTTCTGAGAGCAAATAAATGGTTTAGATTAACAGCAGGAAGACTGGACTGATTTCTTCCATAAGACATCAAATGGAAAAACACCTGGTTGTATCCCACTCTGTTGGTCGTCTTTTGTCTCTGAAAGTTTTCAGTGTGCTGAAGGAACTTCATGCAGCCAGTTCTACATATGAAATATTTTCATATTTCCTAGAATCAAATGCAAAGTCTGGAAAAGTATGACCTATTGCCAAGACGATTGAGACTAATGGAAGTGTTTAATAGTTTAACTTTAATTCTCCATCCTTTTACATCTAGTGAACTATTTTTCTGCCAACTGAATCCATAAAATGCTTTAAAATTACCTCAAAATGAAGAATTTTATTCCTGTACAAAAGTATATGGCTGTATATGGGCAGAACAAGATGGAGAATGATTATAAAAAAATCAGAATGTCTTGTGGAGGTCATTTGTATTGAAAGGCATTTACCTCTGGAATATGTTGTCTTCAGAGCCTGATAAGCATTAATCCTTTTGCTTTTTAGGGTATGATATGAAGTAATTTGTTTATAAATGCATATTCATAAAGTCAATTCCTGTTTAATGTTACAGTGGTCAGCTAGTATCTTTATAAACGAAAATGAAAATAAATAAAACCAGATGCAGAAATAGTTATAAAATTGTGCAGATATATATTTTAACAGGGATGAAGAAGACCATTGTTTTAACATATATGTGGAGTTTCAAAATAGTTTTGAGATACTGGAGTTCCATCCTTTATTCTGTGCAATGCAGACTAATGTACCTGAGGACAATCTCCTCCTTCAGCTTTCTATATATCCCCAAGTCAAAATTTCTCTACTCATAAGAAAACTGAAGTTCCATCAATAATGAGTTTTGATTCTTGTCAAACTGAGCTTAAGGAGCTCAGTGTCAGCTACACAAGATCTAATCTATTGAGGAAGGAAAATAGCTCAAGGATCTTAAAATGCTTGTGAGACTTCAGTGTAGACACACTAATATTTTAACCCAAACCAGAGAAGATGGCTGCCAGATTCAATAGTAAGTAAAGTTATGTCTATGCACAGCTAGTTAAACATTTCTCTTCTATCTGAAGGACAGCAGAAGAAACTGAATTGGGGTAGAGAAGGGGGAGGGAGGGGCAAAAAATATTTTTTTCAGTTGGAATGCATATAAAGATATCTAGGTTTTGTGTTGTTATTGCTGTTCTTTCTTTCTTTCTTTTTTTTTTTTTTTTCTTCGCAGTAATTCACTAAAGGTACTGTAGAGAAAGACAAATAATTGAAGCAGTGTTTTATCCTTGCAAATCATATGAGTGGGACAGAAACCAAGTCAAAGAGTTTTATGTGCTGAGAACTGAAAAGATTCAGCTAACTTTAGAGGACGTTCCTTGATACTCAGAGTTTTAGAAAAGTGATGACATGTTTAGCAAAAGACCTGATTTCATTATTTAGTTGGTTTAGAAAGTGGTGAACAACTCCATGAACTTCACTAATTCTAAACAGTGCTACGTTAAATGTAAAATTTTACAAGTCCATGTCTGATTTTTTTTTCTAAGTACCTGCCACTCCTGAGTTAAGAAGAAATTTGATTTTAAAACACTTCATTGTCCTATACTGCTTCTTACCTATGCTTCTTACTATACTAACCTATGACTAGTGAATTTTTTTATTTTTTTTTTTACATTTTACAGATAAGAAACAACCTAAAAACAACAGTAAAAAGGCTTGAATAGAAATATAATGAGATCTGCTTGCCTGTGGTCTATTCTCCTTTGTTACCCTAGCTCCATGGTACTGCATATTCAATCGCATATCCATTAATATCACATGTAATGCTGAGATCCCTCACTTTATATCTAGATAGAAAGGGACTTTAAAATCATCATGTGTCTTCACTGAATGCATATTACTTTTTAGAAATTGTTTCTGGCACTTATATACAGTCTAGTATTTTTTTCCTTTCACACCAAACCTCAAGGTACTTCTAATATTTACTGAAAACCGGCTGGGTTTTTTGTGTATTTGGTTGGTTGGTTTTTTATATTTATATATCTTTGATCCTTATTTGTAGGTCCTCAGTAATGACATATATACATCTTTGAGATGTCAGGATTAATTCACTTAATTCAGTGTTCAACTGCTGCTGTAGTCTCATATGTCTTTCATAAAAATAATTTAACTTTTCTGTTTTGTAAATATGCTGGCCACATTTTTCCTTGAATTATCTGCTTCCATATGTCATTACAACCATGAATGTCTACATTGGTATTACAAAACTTTCACTTATTCTATTCTGCATTTCTCTTTTTGAATGGAACAAGTGGAAAATACATTATTATTTGTATTAATAAGGATAAATATTACAAGAAACAATCTTCTGCTCCTCAGAAGAATGAAAACAAGAGCCTTTCAGTGCTGCTTTGGAGACAACTTTGAACCTCAAGTATTTATTCTCTTCCATATAATTTTAATTACTGAAGTGATGAAATTAGAAGCATAATCTTTATGTTCCCATTATATTCAATAGAAAGAGAAGGAGTGAGACTATGACTGATGGCAGTAAAGAACTAAGGCTGGATTTCCCTCTTCAATACTATTTCTCTTTACTTTGTAATACGTAGCACATGAATAGCATCTTATTCTAGAACTTAGTCACATAAAATTAGGTTTTCTGAATACCACCATAAATGTTTATTTTCTGCTCTTTTCAGCCAAGATATGGCACTGTGCCTAGATATCACATAGCCTTTCAAAACATGTTTTTTATTAAAATTATTTTTTTTCTAAAAAAAAAAAAAAAGGATGCTATTATGCTTCTAGTTAGCACCATAATTTCTTCTTTCATCCAAACCCATTAATCAGTTTCCTGTCACATTCCCTTATGTATGTAAAAACTTTATTTTCTAATATTTTCTTGTATTAGGTCGTATTTCCAGAGTGATTTGGAACACATCAGTATGTATTTCCTTCACTTGTAATTAAATGTAGTAGTTATTCTCCCTTTCAAATAATAAAGACACTAAATACTATTGTTACTATATTTATTATTTATTAATATACTCATATTTATTAATATACTCATATTGTCTAGTATTATCTTAGAAATAATTATATGGGATCACATGAGCAAGCCTCTGATGTGATGTGTCCTTATTCAGCTTGCCTCCGTGCACTGTATATTGAAAATTATTTGCAAACATTCAGACAAATAAAGGAGGGAGTGAAATGTTGCAGCATGTTCACCTTTCTGCATTCACTTTTCAGGATTATCAACTGCTCCTGTGAGAGTCTGGTGAATTACCAGTTCATCCAAGATGTTTTTGTGACAAAACAGAATTATTTTCAGATAGAAATGAAACTGCTTTTTCTTTTTAATTTTTATTCTGTTTTTGCAAAAGCTTAACATTATCTTTTACCAGGAGCAGCAACAGAACGTGGTAATAAAGCCACAGTGATGGAGCTTTTACTGTGAGAGTCCTTTCTTGTGTGTTTATGGAATTTAAATGTGTCTTTGGCAGTCCCTGGCCAGTCTTCACTGCTAGAATATTTGTTCTCCTGCAGTAGAAGCAGCTCGTCATAGAACAAAGGTTAATTAACACACCAGCTGGAGAGAGAGACCTGTTGAAATGTTCTACAGATTCTTGGCCAAAGCCCAGGCACAGAGGTTATGATAAGGTCTAGCCAGAGTCTCAGCTGACACTGGACTCACAACACCTACAGCACTAGTAGAAAAATATACAGTCAGTAACTGCATTGGGATACGTGACACGTTATAGAAGGACATGTCATCGTGCTGGAGTTGGAGCAGGTGGGTGGGATGAGAGGATGTCTTGCTGCCCCTTGCAAGGATCTTTCACCTGCTTTGCATTCTTAAATGAAAATGCCCTCTCCTGTCATTTTCTTTTGCTATGTATACATACAATTAATATTAAGTTCACTCTTTCTTTCCAAAACTATTAAAATACTAACTGGCTATGGCTTCTAGGCTAACCTAGTAATCTAGACTCCCTGTGAAGTCAACAGAGACTTCTTTTTCCAAGAAAAATTAATTGCTCTTGTTGCAGATATCTATTAGTTATATAGAATTAGATCCTAGTTGATCTTTTTTCCGTTTCCTCTCACTGAGCTATAGAAGAATCACAGGCATAAACATTTTTCTGGAAGAAAGATTCATTAACCACCAATACATTTAGATACCATATTAATTTTTTTTGTATTGAAAGTATCAATACAGGCTTCAAACATGGAAAAGATTCATAGAAATTAAATTATTTTCCTTGGCCAGTTTAGAATTAGAAAGAATTAAATGGTTTTGTTTAGCTGCTGCAAACACCTATGTACCACAGAGGAATAAGAATGTCCTACAGAAAAACATATATATGAAAAGAAAATACTTAGATCCTTGTTCAAATGCACAAATTTATTTTAAAATATTACTGATTTAATCTGATTTAAAATAGATTTTTTTCTTGAACCTACTTTTTTTTTTTTAATTTTTTTTTAAAATTTCACTCTAGAGTCTTTTTCCTTATGTTTTCTCTGCCAATTAGAAAACAAACCCACACCTAGAGTGGGTGTGGGTTTCTGGGTTTCTTGACCCAGCAGGAGTAAAGGAACTGAGAAAATAGCAGCAAAAGAGAAAAGGGGACTAAAATCTCAAAATCCAGAAAATGTGTCATTTGCAATGTTTATTCCAGATATTTAGGTAAAATAATATTATGTATAACAAGTGCAAGTATTGTAGCAATCTTCACGGATTTCAGCAGCTATGTAATGCATTCCTCCTCCACCCCCTGTTTTGTTTTTTGTGTTTTTTTTCTGTTCACCTAATCACTTCTTTAATCTGTATATCATTTTGAAAGAGGATGTTCCAGTTTTTACTGGTCACACAATAGTGACAATTAAAAGTTCAGTGTTCGGTCTCCTGTTTGTTTTTTTTTAAATTCTATTATTTAATTGCAGAGAAATATCACCACCAATTTGTAATAAAGCTTTGCAGCACTTGATTGTCTTGCTTGCTTCCTCCCTGTGACATTTCCATCAAATTAGACATACTAAAATGATTTCACCAGAAATATCAATAAATGAAGCTCAAATGAAAATAAATTTGGTTAACTGCTGGTTATTCCCCACTTTGTGCAATGGAAATTTGAGCAGTGTTGTCACTGCTCAGGTCAGGTTCTGACCTGACTCTTTTCTATTTATTTATACATATATATAAATATACACATATATATACATGATATAAATATGTATATATGTATATATATATACATGTTTAAAGTTTAGAAAGACACCCTAAATACCCTTTTGATCACCTTCTGTGGCACCTACTGCTGGCAAAGAATGGTGTGGGAGAAATCTCATTTTATTAAGCACAGAACTTTTGGATTGCTGTCCCCTTAAATTGCTATAACCCTTTTACACATCTCCCTCACCATACTGTTTTCACAGTCTTAACATGTTAAAAATAACAAGAATCATTTATTTTAAAGCAAAACACAGCTTATTTTTGAACAGTTTGGTTTGGCCTTTCCTCTTAGAAACTATATTCAGCTATCAACAGTCATTGATTGTCCTTTGCAAGGACTGTTACAAAGTCTTGTATTTAGACAGAGTTTTGGTAATACTGATTTGAATTACTGGATGCAATTTATTCTAGAAAAAATAAATAATAAAAAATTAACTTATGTCACATTTGAGACACATAATTGTGTTCGAAATTTATTTTTCTTTTTTTCGTGTTACTTGAACAGAACAAACCTTTCCCAGCTGAAAAATTTGGAATTTTTTGTTCATATCAATTTCATAGAAAAGTAATATTTTATTTCATTTTATTAACACTCTGTTTTTCATTTCAGTTATTTCACACAATGGGAAGGCTCTGGATTTAAGTGTACAACATAAAATGAAAAAAAAAATTTTTTTAAATTGTTCAATGACATACCATCAGATGCCTATTCTGTATAATATAGGATGAAAACAACTGAAAGCCACAAGAATTGTAATCATCGACCCTTTCCCAATCTTGCCATTCCTGTTCCAGGAATTTTCTGAGCTAAAAATTGTGGGAAAGTTTATTTCCAGTATTAGCAACAATTGTTGTTTATTCTCACCCTTTTCTGACTTCTTCTGTGGAAAGTGCTAATGGCCACTTCTGAATATTGAACTGATATTTGATCAATCCTACCTGGCCATTTTTTATTTTCCTAAACACTACTAAGACATATCTATTGCATTTCACTGTAAACAGCAAATGACATATTTAGTACAGAAAAGAGAATCACTATGGCACTATACAAAATGGAGTGGAGCACTAATGAATTACTCCAGTTTGAAATTCTCAAAGCACACCCTGTTGAATAGGCTTCTTTAAGTGTGGTATCCTGCATTACACCGGATGGAGAGGAATCTTTTAAGTAGCTTTCAGTTTGCTGTCATGCATGCTAAAATAGTCCTCTGCAGGCAAAAGCTTGACAATACTTTCTCCACAGAGCTGAAGGCTAACTTATCTGATCAGTTTACTTACTTTTTTGCTTACATACTACCTTCTGTCTGTCGCTGGTTAGACTTGGGTCTTGTTTTCCTGAATCTCTCAACTCAGGAATGAAGCGGAGGAGGTTGATTGGTATAAATGAGACAGGCTGGGCTCATTTCAACTGTGAATTTAAATACAACAAAACCGAGGTAACGACAGTTCATTTTTTATTATTTCATAACATTATATAACTTACTAAAATTATCTTTTTCTTTTCATTTTTTTTTTTTTTTCCTCTTTCCATTTCACAGGCAGAAAATCCTTAAACAGCTTCACTTACAGAACCTGTCTGACAGCTTTGTCTGGGAAAGTGTATGAATTTCCAATTAAGTAAGGCTAGATTAATTTGCTTCTGCCGTCATCAAAATGCAAAAATCAAATCAAGTATTTGATATATTGGAGCCTAGTGGAACAGTATAAGAGCACAGGATGTAGCAAAGTATTTATTATCTAATAGGCAGCTAAAGAAGATTATAGCTAATAATACAGGTTACTAGGCAGAAAGGTTTCTTTCCATTCTTCACTGTTTCTTTGGTCTGGAACAGCAGAGAAATATGTCTTTGAAGCTGCTCTGAAAAAACCTTTTGAAAATGATATAACTAAATGAGCTGCCTGCTTTATGCTAGAGCACAGGACCTGTTATTTTTACAGCTCTCAGGGTCTTGAGGAGCTATTGTCATCATCTAAACCTTGATTTCTACTGCTCAGTTCCCCTCAATTCCATTGATAGTGCCTTCAAAAAGTCAGACACCTACCAGCAAAATAGGTACCCCAGTTAGCATCAGTAGATGTGAAGCACTTTAGGGCTAACAGAGACTATTTCCCTGCTTCTGTAGTTTTGGTGCACAGGAAATGAAACACAATCTGGATTTTAGAAGTGGAATTAGAAGGTGTTATCATGCAGATACATAATCTTTCCTTGGCATCTTTGCTTGAGAGGCTGACATATAGCAAAAAGCTTCCTTTGAATTACTAGTTCATCTACTTTTATATTATGTTTCTGCTCTGTTTTTGTCAAAGTTAGTTGGATTTGACAATAAATATGGATTAGTCTTTCTGTAACTGAATCTATTTTCACTTGAAGTGATTATACAAGCAGTGTGCTTGTGTGCACAACCAAGTGAGTGGAAAATGATGACACTTCAGCTGTGTTTGGGGATAACAAATAACAGAAGAGAGGATGTGCACTGTGATCTATGAAAAAGACATGGATAAGGAGAACTACAGGTTCAGGAATGCTTGTAGTAACTGTCATAAGATATCAAAGGAGTCTCTCCATAACCTCTAATTAATTATTTCTTCATAGTTTCTCTGGAGTTCAGCAAGAAGCAACCTTCAATATTCCAATACAGATGCTGGCTTTGGAGGAGGGCCTGTGTGTCAGAGATTCACATACAACATGTTGGTTGTGGAAGAAACGAAGCATATATACAAGGGCTTGAAGTGAAAGCACTAGAGGTAACCCACACTCCCTTTCAGAAATCATTCAGTGATTCTATA